>NC_133975.1:111916511-112231033 GCF_047716275.1 Strix uralensis | reverse complement strand
CAGAGAGCATGGCACATATTTTATAATTCAGTGAATGCAATCCAAAAAAGACTGAATGTGTCTCTGTGTATGACAAAAAGATAAGGGAAGAAGGAGAGATACAGAGTCTCTATGAATTTGTTTGATTATCTGTAGATTCTCTTCTGTATCACATTTCATTCACCTCATTTTCACTTTATAGTTTTGCAGGAAAACGATCAGTGTCTGAAAAATCATAAGGTACTGAACAAACACCGGGCAATCCTATACATATTTATATGTATACACCTCTATCTGCTACTACCTGCAAAGTTTGCATGAGCATTCAGCCTATGAAGGCTCTGTGTCTTGATAACTCTCACAAACTGTAACTGATGGCAGAGACAGATGCCAATAATCCTCCCCACAGTGCAAAAATTGTAGTGCTGCAAAAGCAGCTGACATTAATGGACCTTCCACAGCACCCCTGCGAGTGAACTACTCTACAATGAGAGTGGAAAATTCAGATTCTGACCAATGTTATATACTAAAATAAAGTTTCATCTTCTGTGTCTCTCGGGGAAAAAAGTATATGTTATCTAATAATACTTAAGGTATGGAGTGACTTTAAGGAATAATAATACTTCCACATTTTAGTTGTACAAGAACTGCCTATTTTGTTAGGTTTATAAACAGTGCTACATATGGTTCTTTGGGGAAGAAGGGATGGGACTGATTTCTGTATGCATATGGGTAAGCAGCTGAGACCTGTCTGTTTGTTCACATATTCATTTTCCCACCTGACAGCCAACCAGATGAAAAAGGTACAGATAATATCACAATATCTGCACATGCAATGTGACTCAAGCCAATGGATGTACACAGGAGACAGGATTTCACCCTTTATGCATGTTAAAAAGGCTTGTAATATAGTTACAAAAGCTGTGCCTTTTCTAATGAATTCTGTACAAGTGTTACTTACTAGCCAATGCAAACTTCCACTGTTTGATGATCTTCAGAGGGACAAAACAAGTTGATGATCCTGCTTTTATCACATTCTCAGCCATGCATTCTCATAAAAGTGCCCATCTCTGTTTTGATAAAAAACACCTACAGAAGGGATTTCAACCAGAATATTCACACTGACAAAGTTTTGTTGATGCAAATTTCTTTGATATAAACAAAGCCTTAGTAACTTAGAACATTTAGCTCCATCCAAGGTAAAATCAGTTGATGTGCTTTTCGTAAAGTAATTTCAAATATTTTGAAACAAAAAATTCTGGGCACGTTAATATTATCCACTCATATGTTGTGTATATTTTTTTGCTTGAGTAAATCATGAAATAAACAATAATTCATTGGAGGAAGCCCTTCCTGCTTCACTGTATGTTAGATTTTGTGTTAGCAGGGTTTGGTATATGCATCAGCAGGGAGATGCAACTCGTAATAGCAGCCAGTGTCATTTTACACACTTTCTTTAAGCCAGTACTTTCTGAATATTTTACAAATTACAATTGAAGCTCACAGCCTCATTGGGCTTATAATAAAGTATTACCCACCTATTATATAGATGAATGGAATTATGTTTTAGAGAAGAGTGCAGAGTCTGGTTGCCCAAGCTCAACTGTAAATAAGGCTCTGATAGATAGCTCTAAATAAATGTTTCAACAGTCCTACAGGATATAGCTCCTATTGTATTAGAGGTACAAGCCAATGGTTAATAAAGTAGTTCATAAATTTGCAATCTCTTATCTGGTTGTAGAAATTATGTAGGTCCTTAAAAGTACATAGAATGTGGTTACGCTGAATGAAAGTAAAGGGACACGGTCAACCTGATACCTAACCAATTACTAAATATGAGCTAAAAGTGGTTTTACAGACATTTACAAGAGCCTGCCTGTTTCCTAGAACTTGCAAGGGGATTATTTGTAGGTAAATCAGGTATTTCTGTCTGATTTCTGGCAGGTCATAATCCCAATTTTTATCCTGTTCTGACCACTTTGAGGTTCAAAGATCCCAGATATGGAAACTTTCCTTCCCTACAGAGAACAGCCATTCCATCTGGACTTAGACAAGCTTTAAAAGAGTAAAAATATTCCCTGTGTGCTCCTCCCAAGCTGCATGTGACACACCAAGAACTGATATTATCTGGCTGCAGGTAAATATTGTGCTTGGAGGAATAATGAAAGTAGAAAAAGAAGGTGTTTAAAAGTGTTTTCTGTTCTGTTCACCTACCAGAAAATATCTGCAAGGCTGGTCCCCTGACAATGCAAATAGGAGGCTCTTCATTAACGGTGGTGTGCATACATAGACACATTGCACCTGTCTGAATGTGGAAGCTGAGCTTCTGGCTGTGCATGAAAAACTTCCAACTAATTTATGCTTTTTCGGGTGGTACTATGAGGAAAGTAAAAGACTCTAAGATTCTTTCCTTGAAGTAAAGTTATGGTTATAAAGAAAATAATTGCTTAGCACTGTTTTTCAACTTCTGTTCAAATCTTTAAAATGTTTGTCCTATGAAACATCTGGAAAATTTGTAACAAAAATCATTATTCTGTAAAACAGTCATGGAGGTTAAAATGGGATTAAGACATCCGGAAGAGTAAATCTTAGAGATCATTTTTATTTTTCAGGTACCAGGTACAATTCAGAGGAAATTTTGAGACATGCTGAAATACATAGAGAAAAAAACATTTTTCTTTCTGTACATATTAATCTTCAGGCAAGCAAGTGACAGTGTCATGCCAAGCATTCAGAGGGGCCTTCCAAGTTGTCCAGAAGAGGTTAGCACAGAAAAGTCTGCCCTGACATGCTGTGACAAATCTCACTCTCTCCTTGGAGAGTACTAAGGTGAGTAGGGATGAAGAAGAGGAGCTACTGTTCCCTTAAATTCTCTGCTTCATCCATATCTGATTTTTTTTTTTTTTTATAAGCATGTATTCTCAGTGGATTTGCATAGTCCACTCTGAGCTGTGCATGTAGCACTGCCGATTTGGGCTGTTTACACAGTTAGGTACACAGTGAAACTTGTCTTAAGTCCTACCCTGGAGAACCAGAAGATGTGTTACTTTGCAGAGATGTTGTTTAGGTAAAGGTCAGCTAAAATCCTACTAGAAACCTTGGGGACCCTTTTAAGTAGCTCCTTAAGAGAGTGAGCTCTTTACTGGACATGGGATTCTTTGTGAAACTTTCACTGCTTTTCATAAAAGTCAGGGTTTCAGTGAAGTGAACTTTCATCTGCAGGAAAGCAGACTTCTCCAAGTGATTATTCTATCTCCAGAGATGCCTTGAGCCAGTAACTCCTTAATGGTACAGGATGGGGGGGGGGGGAGAAATCTATTAGGCTCAAGCACAAGCTTATTTTAAGGTTTAAAAGAGCAGAGGGTCTGAATAAAAGTAAATTTAAAGCTCTCATCACCACAGCACAGGGGCAGGAGCATAAGGGAATAATATGACAATTTGCAGAGTTATTCTGTGTGCAATACACAGAAATAATTGAGCATCAACAGTAGAATGCTGCCATGAATGCATAAAGGTCCATCTCATGTTGATCCCGGACTTCTGGCTGTGGAGTGTCTCAGGTGGCAATGCATCTGTGCACATCCTCCCATAATGTAGGAATCCTACTAATATATTCTAATGGACAATCCTAATATTTCTCACCTGGACTTAAAAGTGAGCATTTTGCTTTGTATTTAAGTGAGTCTTATTTCCAGGCTCCAGTAGAGTTGCAAAGCTCTTCAGAGCCAGGGATAACAGCTCAATGTGACATTTAAACAAACTTTGTGCCATGCTTGCTTGTACCCTGAGTGGCCAGAGACTAGCCTTTATGCCATTTGTACACTCTGAGTCACTTTTGTCTGCCTTTGAAACCAGTGTCCATAAAATGAAAGATTAATGAGATCATCTGCAGCCATCCCTCACACAAATAGCATTCATCCCCACATCACTCTGCCTCTACAGAAATGACATTTAGCCTGCTTCACACAATGCTGTCTGATATTACAGATTGTGCAGGGTCACTTCCTCCAGCCTCCCTATCCTAAAACTCATCTGCCCACAGAATAAGTTACCTTTCCTGGTTACCTATTAAAACACACTCTTCAACAAGCCACAACAGATCAACAAAATATTACTCCAAGCAGACTAGGTTTCCAAAATTATTTCCTGATTTTTTAACTCTTTCTTTTCTTTTTCTTTCCTGAAAAATAACACAAAATATAATTTCTACATTGGGCATAAAAGGAGGTTTTGCAGAAGAAAGAGAGAGAGAGAGACAGATAAGGTGGGGGGAGAGAAGGGGAAAGAAGAAGGAAGAAAGCAAGCAAGGAAAGAATGAAAGAGGAAGGCAGAAAAAAAGGGAAGGAGGAAGGAAGGAAGGAAGGAAGGAAGGAAGGAAGGAAGGAAGGAAGGAAGGAAGGAAGGAAGGAAGGAAGGAAGGAAGGAAGGAAGGAAGGAAGGAAGGAAGGAAGGAAGGAGGGAAGGAAGGAAGGAAGGAAGGAAGGAAGGAAGGAAGGAAGGAAGGAAGGAAGGAAGGAAGGAAGGAAGGAAGGAAGGAAGGAAGGAAGGAAGGAAGGAAGGAAGGAAGGAAGGAAGGAAGGAAGGATGGATGATGGACAGGGAGAATGAGAAAAACAGAAAAAAGAAGGAAGAGAGGGAACAGGAATTGTCTAACTTACATCTGCACACAAAGTGTATTCTGTAAAGTACAGTAAACTGGATCCTACATACCCAGCGGCCTCATGTATTAAGTGATTTATATTAAAGAAGAAGTTTCATTCAGCTATACATTCTCATAGACTGTTTATTTTGGTTATGAAGGAAGCTACAAATCTGCAACTCATAACTCATAGAGCTCCTTTTTCCTTAATTAACTATTTAACTAAAAACCATCTGGTAACCTGCCATATGCAATCAGCTCATTCTTCAGATTTTCGTTGCAAATTCATTGTCATAGGGAGAAAGGAAATTAATCCATGTCCCATTGTTTCTTGCTGCATAAAACTAAATCTTGTGCTTCTTCCTTCCTCCTCTGGGAATTTCTGTGGTGCAAGACAAAGCATGCATTAAAGCAGAGATGTTTTAATGGATCATTAGCATTCTTACTGGAGGTTTCAGCAAAGGAAATATTTTGCTGTGGTCACTGGTGAGCCCAAAATATATTAAGGGATATGACACAGATGTTTTTATATCCAAGTTATTCTGTGCCTCTACAAAATCCAATGTGGGGAAGCTTAAACTGAGAAGTTAGAAAGGGACTAATTTAAGGGGTCTGGTATTTAGAGCTTTTGCCTTGGTTAAGGACAGCAGGAAGCTCAGGTTCCAGCCTTCATTCAGACTATAAAAGTGACTTAAAGTCCACTCTGATAGCCAGGTGTTCTTCTACGGTAACTGTCCCCTGTTTTTTGTGGGTTCTTTCTCTCTTTCTCCCTGTTCTTTGAAAACCGAGCAAATAAAAATGACTTGTCCTAATGGATAACTTGTGATATTCCAAAACAGTTATCTTTCATACAAACTGTCATAGTTTAAGCCCAGAGGGCAACTGAACACCAAGCAGATGCTCAGTCACTCCTTCTCCCTCAGGGATGGAGAGGAGAAAATAAAACAAAAGGCCCGGGAATTGAGACAAGGACAGGTAGGGGTGTCTCACCCAGTATGGTCATGGGCAAAAGACAGACTCCATAGGGGGAGAAAAAAAAGAACATCAATTTAATTTAAACACCACTAACAAAACTACAAACAAAGTAGGACATTGAGAAATACAACCACATCTTAAAAAAACCTTCCCCTGACCTCTCTCTTCTTCCCAGGTTCAGCTTTCCTCTCGATTTCTCTATCTCCTCCCCCAAAGGGGATTAAGGTTCTGTTCAGTTCATCACCTGTTGTCTTTGCCAATTTTTCTCCTCAGGCAGAGGACTTCTCACACTCCTCCTCTGCTCCAGTGTGGGGTCCCTCTCACAGGAGACAGTCCTCCATGAGCTTTGTCCAACATGAGTCCTTCCCACAGGCTGCAGCTCTTCACAAACTGCTCCAGAGTAGGTTCCTCCCATGTGTTGCAGTCCTCCCAGCAACAGATTCTTCCAGTGCAGGCTTCCCTCAGAGTCTTGGCCTTATTCAGGTACAGTCACCTACTCCAGTGTGGGGCCCACCATGGGCTGCAGGTGGGAATCTACTCCACTGTGAACCTCCATGGGCTGCAGGGTCACAGCCTGCCCTCTCACCATGGGCTGTAGGGGAGTCTCTGCTCTTGTGCACCTTCCCCTCCACCCCCTCTTCCCTTCTTTCATTGACTTCAGTGTTTGCATAGATGTCTCCTTCACAACTCCTCCCCACAACTCCCACTCCTTCTCCCAGTTCCCCTTCTTAAATATGTTATCACAGATGTGTGGCCGCCATCACTAACTAGCTTGGCCTTGGCCAGAAGCGAGTCCAACTTGGAGCCAGGGAAGCTTCTAAAATTTTCTCACAGGGATCACCCCTGTAGCCCCTTCCCCCCTACCAAAACCCCCACCACACACAAACTCTGCACAAACAGTAAAGCCATATCTCATCCACCACTACCCATATGACCCTCAGCATCAGTACCATCACATTGAGTCATTCTCATCATTGGACTGAGGTAGGGAAATACCATATTTAGCATATGAGACATAGGGTTAGCAAGTATAACTTGCCTAAAAGTATTTAGGAAGAAATAGGAATCAAAAGCATCTTGAATTAATTTCTGGAGAAATAATTATCAGAGATGTTCTTGACAAATGATAATTCCAGCTAAAACAAAGTAGAGGATGAAAATAATCCTGTTTGTTTCCAAATAGAATTTTTAGCTGTTTTGTACACTGAATGTAGGGATTGAACACTGCAGCTCTTGGCAAGCCTGCAGAACTCTGTCTTCTTTCTTGTACACATATGTTCTTTTGCCCTCTTTGACGGAAGCAGTTTGACATACTGAATCAAATAAAAAACCATAAATAGCCATTCTGGGCAAAATAGACAAGTAAGAGAAGGGAGGAGGAAATACCATAATAAACAGGAAAACAACTTAAATCTGAGAGTATTTGGATTTGAAACCTTATTTCTTTGTCTGCATATGCATGTGACAAACAATAAAGCAAACGTAAAGAAGGGACAGTAGTGAGAAAATAAGCTGCAAATTTGTAAGTCAGGAGACTGGATATTAGAGTAGAGCAAAAGTAATGATAAAGCTTTAGGTGGGGCAGTCTCATCATTAAAGACTCTTGCTTCTCTTTCATCTCAGTTCCTGTTATAAAACCCAGTGAAATGGATCTTGGAAATTGTAAAGCCAATTGCTGAACTGGTTTGGGGAAGATGAATATGGTTGTTATTGTTGCTCGCTCTCGCTCTCCCATACTCTGTCTTGTTCACTCACTGAGTCCGTATTTGGAACGCAAGAAAAACATTTCTCAGCTAGCATGAGATTATATTTTTCACTAGCATTTAACATTTCCATGGCCTATGATCACAGTGGAATTTTGTCCATAAAGTGATATCATCTCCACATGACTAAACCAGAGCTGAAAATCAGACTCAGGAAGAAAACAAGCTAAACGTACCTGACCACAGCCTTGTATCAGGAAGGGAGGTGACCTGAGACTGCTGAGCAAGGTGGGAAAAGACTCCCAACTGGAGTATAAATTACTTTGTTCATGTTCTTTCAAATAGTTTGTGTGACCTCTAGTGGCCTTTGCTGCCTTCTGTGTCCCTGTGCCTTCAACTCATGGAAGTCACCTGGACCTACTGATGCAGCAGCATATTCACACAGATGTTAGCCACTACTAGGTTTCTGTTGTGGAAGTGCAAGTCAGCCAGGGGTTAGGGATAGATATGTCCACATTTTTTCTTTAAATAAACACAGGAAAAAAATATTTTAAATAGAAATAAACCTAGCAAGTTACCCTTATCCCCAGACAACCTCTCCCAAGCAGAATCACAGAATGGTTGAGTCTGGGCTAGTCCAACCTCCTGCTCAAATCAGGGCCACCTAGAGCAGGTTTGTCAGCTCTGTGTCCAGTTGGGTTTTGAATATCTCAAAGGATGGAGACTCCACAGCCTCTCTGGACAACCTGTTTGACTGTTCAGCCACCCTCACAGGAAAAAACCTCTCTTTTTTAATGTTTAAATGGAATTTTTTGTATTTCAGTTTATGCTGATTGCCTTTTGTTCTCTCACTGGATTCCACTGACCAGGCCTAATACATATGAAGAATGTGAAGAACATATGATATGCACAGTAGAGACAAATTAAAATAACAGATTTAAAAACTCACACACACACACACACATATTTTTACAGGGTGGATTTTTCTAGGGCCTCTGAATTGTAGCACACTCCACACAGTCCTTGCTCTGTGTTTGTTTGACTTGGCTATGTATTTGCTTCTTACTGCTCTCAGGAGCCTCCTCCTCTCTGCTCCTGCTGGATGGTCCCAGCCTGCCCCTTTTCTCTGTCTCTGATGACCCCTCATGCGCTCTGTGGCATCCCCCACTTCCACAGGCACTCATGCTGCTAAAATGACATAATCTCACCCTCCATCCCCAAAACGGTTCCAGAATTTTGCAGAAAGGAGAAGTCAAACAGGTGATCTTCTTCCCTGCTGTTGCATCATGATTTCTAATGGAACTGAAAATAAATAATGTACTGCAGGAAAAGAATAAATGAAGCAGATATCTTTCATCACTATTGTATTTGCTGACCATTAGGTATAGTTGGTAAACATTACTGCTAACTTTCCAGTATGCTGGTGTGCTTATATTAAGCTGGGAATTTTTCCAAAACCCCCAGTGAAAAAGATGTATTAATCCAAATCAGTTCCTTTTACAGGGTTAGAATTGCATTATGCTATGAGCAGCAGATGTTGGGAGTACTTGTATAGTAAGGTATACACAGAAAGATGTTATAATGAAGGTATATCCTTCATTGCTTGTCCTAGAATAATTTTATTTATAATTTAGATGTTAATAGATTTAGCTTTTTAGCTCTTTTACACTGCATGTCACTGTCTTGTCCTTATTTTACAGACAAGGAATCCAGTCAAAGACAATAATAAAGATCATTATACATTATCATATCAATGCATTATCATATACACTAATCCTAGATTTTATACTACAGTAACAGTTGGAGTGACTTGGCTAGGCCAACACAGGAAATATGTAAGAGAAACAGGATGATATTCCTGCATTATTTTTTTTATGTTGTTTTTACCACAGGGTCTGCCTCTGCTAACGAAAAAAAATGAAAACTGTAATGTACAACACTATGTCACCAACCTTGACTGACTTTAAATAATGAGCATGATGGTGAGAGTAAGATTACATTAAAACACCATCAGAAAAGCTTAGGTGAATTTGGTTTTCCCATATGTATGAGCAGGAGCATTTCCTGTACCCAACAGCATATCTGAAAGTAGGAAGTCTTTTGCAATCACAGAAAAGTTATATTAAAACAATCAAAGAAATGAAAAAACAACCCAAGATTCATCTTAATCATTAAAATATATTTCAAGCCACAAGCTGTTGAGCTAGCCTGGACATTTTTCAACCTCAAGGGATATTAGTTTTGACCCTTTAGGCCTTTCGATTTAATAATTTTGCAGTGCGATTGAATTCTAATATTCAGGTGGCTGGGAAGCCATGCCTGGTGCTGACATGGTATTGCTCAGGCTGAGCAGATGGGATACATTGTGTCAAGAAGAAGCAGCTGATATTTCTTGTTAGTTATGTTTCACTCTGTTGCAATTAAATAAACACAGTAAATATACACACCTAGTATTTTTGTTTTCTGGTGGATTTTTTTCCTAAAGAAAGAGCTGCTTCCTCACCTGTTTGTGAGAGATAAGCTATAATGTACTGTTAACACACAGTTTTTATCTCTGTTGAGCAATAAAGATGGTTTATAAATGATATCTCTGCCATAAGGTAAACAAAGATAATAGATCTGATTTGTATGTAGCATATGGGCACATGTATCCAATTTATTCCCTTTTTTATGTTTTGGATTTGCTAAAGGACTATGTTCCATTTGTTCAGGGTCTAATCAAAAAATGAATCTTAAAGACATCTCTTCAAATTGTGCATTGCCCCTGTTATTAACAAAGTGTAATTCGCACATCTGCTAAACTGTCCCCCAATATAATCTTAAGAAAGACAAAACTAACACAGCTCTAGCCAATTATTGTGTTAATTCTACACTGTGGTACTTTAGCATCTGCATTTAATGGAAATGTGTTATTAATGAAAATATGCAGTTTAAAAACAGCTTGTGAAATTTATTCACTTACCTAGAAGAGGAACATTTTTTGTTGCTATATAAGCATTAAGCATTTTGGACTATGCCGGGTTTTTTAGATGGTATTCTTTAAGACAGAAGAATAAAGTTAAATTAGTATAGTTCAAAGAAAGCTACAAAATAGCTTAGTGGATCTACTTTCTGCCTAATGGCTGTGAGATTTGCCAACATCCAAACCTGTGATTACAAAATTTCATCAAGCTGCTTCTAACCCTGGAAGAACTAAAAATCTCTCTCAGGAAGGAGTCTGACCACTGTGTTGTTGGAAGTTAGAACACGATCTCCTGTGAGATGGATATACTTTAGAAAAAAGAATTAGCCCTTCCTTAGTTTCTGTATCAAAGAACTTTGGCACATGGATCAGCATCTGCAAATGGATTCAATTCTGTGTTGGATTTAAGCCTTAGTCCTAACATGACCAGTAAACACTCAGTAATAACTCTTATGTGCTACAACATCCATAACTATGACAAGAGTTCAGGATGATGCAGTCACAGCCCATGTGGCTGGCTGATATTATGTCTCTAATGGACGTTAAAACTGAGTGGTGGTAACAGATGATATGTTCGCTTGAATCCTATCTCAGACTAGAAGAGCATGAGTTAGCTTAAACTGTTTTCAGGATTATTCTGATTAAAGAAATTTTGCCTTTGAAATAGACAAAATAAATTCATACAATCTAGAATAGCAGTTCAGTTCCAGAAAAAATAACTGAATTTTATTTTCTTCATGAAATCTTAGTTTCACTGAAGTCCATTAGGACTTACCACAAAATTTCTTTGTATGAAATTCTTGTTGACTCTCAAGGGATGAGGGTTTCACCCCAACTGTTTACAGCGTCAGAATTTGCCAGACAAATAAAACTTATATTATCTTCCATTTTATTTGGTGCAAAATAAGCTAACTGCCTCCTTTCACACTTCCTAATCGTAACTGCTCCAGAAACTGAAGCCTGAATGCAGACCGTGATTTACAGTTCTTGCCACAAATGAGACAACATATCCCCAAAACTATGCTTTTTTCCCCTTCACATCAGTAGAGCTTCTATCTACCAGGCCTGTAGAAAAAATAGAAAAGCCTCACCTTTTATATATAGAGGGTCTGGTCTGATACTTTGCCTAAGGGGCAGATTTTGCCCTTCTATTTTTAGGTGTCAGGTGACTAAATAAGAGCCAGAGTTTGGTTCTGAAGGGAAAAAAAAAAAAAAATTTACTCATAATCTTGTAAATTTTCATTGATCCTACTTCCAGAAAGCAGTGACTGAACAAGAGTGTCATCTCAAATGTCCATTGCTAATCAGCGTTATGAAGAAGCCATGCTCTGTTAACTCATTGGAAGATTTAAAAAGAGACAGCTGAAGGTGCACAGGGTACTCACAACCCATATGATCTCTGTCTCTACAGACAACAGTGCCACTGTAGTATAAATTTCCTGCAGGTAGCTCACAGAAGAGGGCAATGAAGCTTTGCTAAAGGTGTAGTTGGCAACATTATCTGATTCTACGAGGTTCAAGTTCCCTCAGATGTGAAGAGGCAGTGTTGTGGTTGAGTTCTCAATATTCAGATGAGACCTAAAACTAAAGTCTGGGGTACTTAACAATCATTTAAAATGTCATGACATTCAGGTATCTGTGAAAGGACATTAATGTAGAAAAATTTAAAGAAAATTACTCTTGTTGTTAGATATATGTTGTAGGAGCTGTAAATCTTATTAAACTGATTTCATTCCACATATCTTGAAGCTATAAAGGGGAAAAGGAGAATCTGAGGACAGCAGAACAATCAGTTTAATTTCAATTAATTTGAATAATATCAGCAAACAAATCAGGTTTGTAAGCACTTGGGGAAAACATAATAATGAATATTGGCCAACTTCGACTATCAAGCACAAACAATAACAAGGCAATCTAATTTCTGTCTATGATGTTGTAATAGTTGATACACATGGAGAAGTTGTAGAAGTCATACAGTCCGTTTTCTATGAAGCTTTTTCATTAACAAATTAGAGAAATATAATAGAACCACTGTATGGGAGATGCAAAACTGGTTCCACACTCAGAGTTATCAACAACTCACAGAGCACAAGAAGGGTAAAGTGGAAGAATGGGAACGTGCATGAATGTAGTGATATTTCATATTCATATTCATATTTATGACACACAGACAAGAAGATAGTTTAGAAGGTTCATAAAATGTGAGTTCAGAAACTTCTTACAAACCATAGAACATTTTTGAACTGAGCATCCAATTGAGTTTTTAGAATAAACAGCTAAAATTAATATTAATAAATAGCCATCTCATGTAATATTAATTTATTAGTTCTACAGGGACTCAGAAATGAAATTTCTCAAATGTAGTAAGACATCTAATCATTTTAAAAGGTGCTTCACAGAAATGAATACAAATAGTTTAAAAAAGCACTATTAGGGGCTGACAGCAAAGGACCAACACATTGGACTTCCATGCTGGAAGACAAAATATAAAAATAAATAGAACTAATAGTGAATATAATATAAATGTGAAGGTCAGTATAATTTCTGGAAATGAAAGTTTGGGTCTCACTCAGAGGTCTTTCAAGAACCACTTAACACATGAATAAAACATGAGAAGAGGATGTTATCACAAGCTGCACAGGATTCATCAGTATAATGCCGTGTTGTGACAAGGAAAATACCAAACTGAAGCAACAGCTGTAAGAGTGATATAGTTCTGATTTGGTTAGCATTGGTAGCATCTCAATATTCAATATAGTTTTGTTGTGATGCACTTGAAAAAACAAGCGAACTGCTTGGACAGATTCATCAGAAAAGAAAAGATAAAGAAAAGATCATCAGGAAAGAAAAGATAAAGACAAGATCTTAGAAGCACGAACGACAAGTAATAACTGAAGGACCTGACCTTGCTTAGTCAAGAAGACATGGCAGAGGTTAGAAAATCTAGTAGTTCTTAAAATCAAAAAGGTCATGTAGAAACAAATAATAAATGTTATTTCATTCTCCATGTCTAGGTCTAGTAGGATAAGTAATAATGGGTTTAAGTTTCAGCAAGGGTTTAGACAAGGTATTGGGAAACTTTGACTAAACTCCAGATGCAATTCCCTGGGACATAGTATTTATCACTAAATATAAAGCATTGAATGGACATCTATCTGGAATGTCAAAACACAGAAGAGAGGGAAGGATTATAGGGCTTGGAACATCCTTCCCAGGCTAATTTTCTATGATTGAATAATTATATCCACACGTTTCAAGTTCTGTTTCAGGAATTTTAATCTAATCACGTAATCTCAATAGTTGTACAATAGTTCAGTTATGACTTTAATTATAACATTTCCATCAAAATATCTCTGTTTTCTCATCAAAAATCAATGATCCAACATTTGTCAGGAATTGCTACAGTATTCCTGAAAGACTAGTTTGGGCAACATTCATCCCAGGCCATTATCATTCCAAAGTGCTGATTAATGTCATGCCTGGTCTCACTTAAGAGCTGGTAATGAATGGCAGGAATTTTTTCCATCTGTTACCCTGAATTAAGTATGTTTTCCAGTTTACATGTGGTATCAAATTTAAGGCTTTGTATGTTGAGACATTTTATGTTGGAATGTACACATTTAGTAATTAAATGGGGAAGAGAGCACCTTACTAATAAAAGTTCAAGAGAAGTTAATAGGCAATTCTGGAACAGGTGACTTTGCATTTCCAAAGAATAAAAAAACCCAGTCTCTAATTTAATAAGAAGAATGTCAAAAACTATCTCTAGATCATTAGAAGTGAACAAGCTTTGGGAAGAGAAAATATTTGGGAAGGAAAATCCTAGAGGATCCTGAGAAATGATGGGCTTGAAGAATTCCTAGGAAAAGATTTACACTTACAGAAACAAAATAAACAAGCCAAGCTCAGTGTGGCTTAGAAAGAATATTTGATTGTCCAGAAGGAAGCCCTCAGAAAGTAGTTATGCAATAAAATGGAGACCCATCTTCAATGAGTCTCCAGCTGAATACTGGCAATAGACAAAAAAAACTGATGTTAGAATAATTCAATAAAGTAATTTCCTTTATTACCTGTCCTTTAGAAGCATCTATAACAATGTTGTATATTTAAAAGTTGAAATACTTTTTATTTACATTTTAACATAATCTGGTTCAGATTGTGTCCATTAAAATACATATGGTTAATAGCCAGATATTCTACATCAACAGATGTGGTGATCCTTAAATTGGGTTCTTATCAAATTCACAGCTCCCCTAAATATTACTACAAGAAATTCAAAAGGTAAAAAAATCTGTTCTTCCAGTTAGACTGCATGGGTAAGAGGCTATATCATGAGATTAGGAGAGAAAGAAATATTTTTCAGTAGAAACTGTGTGGCATTGTAGAGAGCCCGACAACTGAAGCCTGAATGTCCCAAAGGAATTGTTCGAGGTTACTGTAGTCAGGGTAGTTTGTATCTATGAAACAAGCAAGAATAAGTGTTTCAAAAGTACTGTCAAGGAGAGGGGCTCACTTTATTGAACAGGTAAGAGAAAAAAAGTAAGGTTCAATCAGTACATTTCTGCTGGAGATTAAAAGATAATATAGTATAAGGAATTTGCAGAACAAAAAAACCTTTGCCTGACTAAGGACTGCTTTACCCAAAAGAACACTCACAGCTAGAGCTGTAACTGCACACAGAAAAACAATTGGTTGCTTTTGACAACAGGTAAGCAGGACATAATATGTCTGTTGAGAACATAGACGGAGTGTAGAATATAGGACTGTGAGAGGGAAAAAAAAAAAAAAAGCCAGTATAGACAGAAGCTTTTATAGTCCTGGAATACATCATGAAGAATGGGGAGTGTTATTAAGACAATACACTTAGAGGAATTGGCTGGGGAAGAGCAGGATTTTATCCTTGAGTGGGAAGGTGTAGCGGGGCCTCTCACTACTGGGAGTTACTACTTACTTGCAGGCACACTGCCTGAAATTATGACTCTTCTTCCATGATAAACATAGAATGGCTAAAACCAGAGAAGTTGTGGATGACAGCACAGATAGAGCTGGAACTGTCAGCAAACCAGGGGTAGCTAAGGACTAGCATCCACTCACTGACACAAATACTGGGAAGTCAGAGGAGTTATGGGGTGAGCATCAGCCCTGCTGAATGAGACCACCAGCACCACAAGAAGATTTTGTGTGTCAGAAAATAAACTCTTTCTATGCAGAAGATCTTGTCTTAATGTGCCATTGCAGGCATAAAATAAAATAGAAATGCCTCATGGAAAATTGTGTCTATACAGAGAAGCACCTCAAAGATGAGGGGCCTTGTCAGAGATAGACCTGTAAACTGTTAGACACATGCTATACTTTTACAGCTAGCAGATTACAATTCTCATTTAAGATCAAGAATGTTCCTGAGGTGCTCAAGAAATGATTCTTCTTCATCCTATCAGGCAGGACGAAATAAGGACTGTTGCAGCTTGTGTGACCAGACCTCAAAAGCTGAAAAGAATATTTGCTTCCAGGGAAGTCCCCCTAAGCTCCTCTCTTAGATGGTCAAACAACCATTTTGAATGGTCTTCATCGTCATTTTGAGTGCACTTATGGATCAGGCTAGACGGAGAAAAACACCCTGCCTGTAATCCTGGCAAGAAATTTTGTTACCTAATATCTTAAAGCAAGTGCTGTGTCCTTTCAGATAACAGCTGAAAAGACAAATTTTATGGTCTTTTAAAGAATTATAAAATGATGATATTTGTCTCCTGTTATCCAGAAATAAATTGTTTAATAGACATTTTCATCAAAGTGCTTAAGGCTAAATTGAAAATATATGCAACCAAAAAGATTGTAATGGCAACATGTTATTACCTCATTTGCTCTCTGGCTACCTCAAGATACATCAGGAATCTGTGTGGTTCATCAGTTTATACACCCATACAAAACAAAGACCTGTAAATCTTCAGATCTCAATGGATAATTTTTGTGAAGCAGAACTAGACTGAAGTAGGAACTTCATATATTCAGAGTGTTATGTGATGATTTAAAATCCACATTATATTTGATGCAGCAAAATATGATCAAAGGCCAAAGGACCTAGAAGAAGTGGTACAGCTGGAATTGCTGAAAGAATTCTTTTGAAGTGGAGATCTTGGTGCTACCCTTAATCCTTGAAAACTACTTTAAAATGCAAAATTCTTGGGAGGAAAGCCTTCAAGGAAACGAACAGGTTAATGAATCTACTTACAATGTTAGGAACTGACAGTCTGGCTGTATGACAAACTGTACACATTAACAATTTGAAAGCCTGTTACAGATGTAAGGAGGTTATAAACATGGTTTGTAGCAAAGAAAAGGGATCCTAGACCCCTCTTCTGTCAGATATACTCACCAACAATGAAAGGAAAATCATTCAAGAACATAAATCTGCTCTGGGAGTTAGCTTTTTCTAGAAAGGCAGAACCACATTTTGCAAAATCAATAGAAAAATATTTTGGATAAAATAGCAGGCTTTGAAATGAAGATTCTATCAGAGAAAGTTGCAGCTAGTTATATGAAATCAAGGAGGTTTGAGCATTGTAATTAAGGACTGAGGCAAAATTAAGTAGCCCTTGAAACACAGTAAGAACATTTTGAAAATGCATTTTCCATATGAATTTACAAAGGCTGAACACAATGACAATATTTCATTTACTTCCTTTTCTCAAGGTAAATAATTTACTGGAAACTTTGAACTGATTTAGCCATCTTAACTAAACTTCCATTGGGTTTGATCAGTTTAGATTGTCAGATCTGCTCAAACTGTTCAAATCTGCATTCATAGATAGACAATTTGGGAGATCAAGATAGTGCCTCCTGGACTGTCCAATGCAGAACTTACATTTCAGAAACCAATCAAACAAGAGATACCAGGACTTCACTATTTTGCCCATGATTGTCTTGGTGTCAATCATTTACAGAAGCAGCTGCAAAGAATACACAGAACAGGTTGGAGTTGCCTTTGAAAAATCAGGTTCTGGTTATTAAGAGAACATCTGATGCATTCACAGTTAATCACTTGGGTCATCAGCTTGAGGAAAGAATGCCTTCCTAGGTCCTATGTGAAATTCACAATGGATTGTATGACCAAAAGGCAAAAATCAATGACTAAGTATAATATTCTTTGGACCGTGGAACCATGGTGAGGATTGTGAATCTTGGAGGAATGACATAGGAACCTATTCTTGTTACTCATTTTTTATAGGACTTCATTGCAAGAATATTTTTGGCAAAAATAAATGTAGAATTCACCTTACGTAACTGTAGGAATGAAAAAAGCTGTGAAAGTAGGACATTGAAGTAAGGTCAGAATCAAAATATGTTGTTGTTGTGGGATTGATTTTTTTAAAAAAAACTTTTCAAGATATTTCTGTGGATCAATGTAAATTGTAAGTTTCAGCATCCTGTCTTCATTTAAGATGCATCAAAGTACTGAAATTCATCTATGTCCTTTGAGACCAGAATTTACTCTTTCTCCACATTTCTAGGCTTTCCTTCAGTGGAATGTCCTCTGATTAACAAGGAAATCAGTATTTTATCCTCTACTGGAAATTATTTGGTTTTATAAGTCTTTTGACATTATCACCAGTGGCATGACTGCCAAACTTAGTGTTTTGCCATCTTTTAAAATTAGAATCAAACAAAAGTATGTAATTGACATATATTTCTTTTCTCTACATTTAAAATTATCTGTGCAAAAAGGTTTGAAAATCTGTCTGATTACCAAATATTACATAGCAAAAGGAAAACAGGGAGCAGGCAAAGTATATATTTTCGAAATTTTATTTTTATACTTAATTTGGATATTTGATGGCTTAATTCATAGTTTTCATAATCCATAGACCTGATAACATTTCATTGAATCAGTTAATTCCATTCCAGATCAAGATACACTGAGCCTCCTGATGCAGTATGGCAGATATAAATTGCAATTTTTTTTTCTTAGAAGATAAGTGAAATTTTAAAAATTTACCATAACATTTGTTTGTGGTTCTCTAGAAGTTACGTTATTAGATTGAAATTTAAATATGTTAAAAAACATAAATGTAAACATGTTCTGAGATACAGAAAATGGCTTTGCATTCAATACTGTACTAGACAACAGCAAAGCCTCAAATCAAACCTTCTCTTGAGAGGTCCCTCAAAGCATGAGTTTTAATCAAACTTACATTTAAATCTTACCATTTTGGGCACATCTGTTTTGCTTCATTTATGCCAAAGTACCGGCTATAATGTTTCTTTGCAAAGACATCTTTTTAAATGCAAAGAAGCTTTCAAAAATAATGCACGTCTTAAAGTTTTAAGAGAAGAAAAAGGTGATGCACTGGGTGAATTACATGCTTTGATACTATTTCATCCTTTTATTCTTCTTATCCTTCCTGATTTTAAAATTTTCAGACTTCATCCCTAAGTGACGTTCATGCAATCATCCTGGGTTTTATAATATATGGCACTGCTGTTAACACAACTCTAAATGCAATTTGTTTGATTTTCTTGCTCTTTTATTATAGCAATACCTTGTTCCCTATTCAGCTGGTCTAGCACAATTTGTTAGACGATTTTGTTGCAGCACCACTTCACCATATTTGGATTGCTTTATTTATAAAACAAACATTTTGTGTCCTGTATCTGCCTGTTGGATTGACATCTGCTTGGGTTGTTTTGTTGGTTGCTTTTTGTTTTTTTCAAACTTTTTTGCTGTTTTTAAGCAAGTACAAGAATAAAAGGTCTCAGAGACAGCCAGATGCTCAAAAATGTGTGAAAATTGGTGACTGGTCAATTGCAAAGACTCTGTAAATGCCTATTCTCAGGGAAAACTAGATAGAGCTTAACCAGCTGGGCAATCCACAGTCCTGCATTGGCTTACCACTACATCACTGCATGACTACTCTCTCAGTCACCTACAGCATCTTTTGTCTATTACCCAGAGAGTTCCATATTTGAATGGTGGTAGGTAATATGGAAAGAGCTGAAAGTGCTGTGCAGGCACAACAGAGATATTGCACTAGAGGTGAGCCTTGAACCAAAAGAAGGGAGACAGTGGAAATGGATGTGAAAAAGGAGGGAAGAAAGGAATGGAGAAGGATATGACACATACGAAATAAATTCATAGCAGGTCAGCTTCATTACTTGCTCATGCAACAGTTTTATTGTGGAGAGAGAACCCTGGCAGTACATTTTGGGGAAGAATTCTGCGATATGTTCACTTAAAGATTCTACAGTATTAGAATTAATTAAAAGAAGCAACAAAGAACAAGGAGGAAGAGTAAAGAACAGAAGTATGAAGAGAAACAAAAAACAGGCTTGTAACTTCTCTATACTTGGAATACCATGTCTTCCATATATAAACTGTGTGAACACTAAGCAGAAGGGAAATTATGGAAGTATTGAAAGGAAAAGGTTGTCAATAAACAGACTTTTTCTTTGAGGAAAGCAAACAAGTTAAAATAGCTAACATTTAGATGCAGCAACATGGATGAGAAATACTTAAGATTAAGCAAAACTTTTGAAAATAAACTGTAAAAAATCCTTGCCAGATAAATTGACAAAACGATCTAATGTTGTTTATAGTTATATTTGGAAGGGTGGCAAGGGCACAGAGGTGTGGCTAGAATCCATTCTTCCACTAGTTAAAAACAGAATTCTCCCAGCTTAAAAAAACTATTTTTGTATCATATCTGGGCTGGGAAAACAAGTCATATTCAAGAAAAAAGAGAATAGGCATATGGAGGACAACGAGCTGAGCAATGATCAGAGGCAAACCAGTATATATGTGAGTTTGCTTTTGCCATATTAAAAATCTGCTTCAAAACCAACTTCAAATTGTTTCATTTGATCATTTTCTATCAAATTATATTGGCATTTTTTTTAACCTTTTTTTTTTTAAATTTAACATATGGAATTTTAGAGCTTAAGTACAAATATGCCCTCAGTTATATCAGCTGTTTGAAAATTCAACAGAAAATAGTTATTATGAAGATTTATTAATTTCAGAACTATCTATTCAGTGATATTTTATTTGACAGCAGAAAGTCTGTGAATAAATAGCAATAATGAAATATAGAAAATGCTTTCTTTTGAGACTATGGGTTTTCCTCTTTTAAGAGAAGAAGTTTTTTTCATTGTTGTAAAGGCTAGTTGCTTTTAACCATCTGACAACTCTTAATTAGATTAAAACAAAGCCTATTATCCTACTATAAATTTACAAATACATCAAGTAGGCATGCTTGATTCTGTAAGAGAAACAACATAGAATTAGATGTCCACCAAACAAGGAAGAGATAAGGGAAAGATTACCTTTCAAAGAAGAAGAAATCTTGTCATTGAGGATGTCCTTGATTTAAGTAATGGGAACCAGGCTGTATCATTTTAGGAAACCTACTAAGGATTCTATTTAAATAATCAAAATATGGAAGGTGTCCTATACAACAGAGATGGACCAAAGCATCCCATTTAAATGTTATATAACTTCCTTTAATATCTGCTTAGTATTGCACTTGACTTTCATCTGGAGTTCAGATCCTTGTCCCTTTACACGAGTGAGGAATTGGCATATAAAATACAACCACATCAAACTATGTTTCTTAGAGAATTATTGAGTGATCTGAACTATCTACCCTCTTAAGAATCAGCAATGATTCACTAAATTTTTCACTTAGAGGGCAATATCACAATACAAGACTTAATTAATCAATTACTTTAAATGTTGGTAAAGTTAAAGATTCCAAATCTGTTCAGAAAAAAAATAGGCCAGAGCATGAGGATAAGACTTTAGGAAAGTCGTATGAGAAATGTAATCTTATTAGAGAAGCCAACCATCACACCAAGAAGGATAGTGTCTTCTAAAGTGATATTGACAGCTTGTAAAGATTTCACAGAAACAGATTTTCCTTATCTAAGGAAAGGTTGCTGAATCACTGCAGAAACTATTACCTACTTTGACATGGATTTCCACAGTACATTCTCTTTCAGAAGGCTTTATTCAGACTAAATTACAAACCTTAAATTGTAGAGGTAGTAGTAGAAAACTAAAAAACCCAGTATTTTTAAACCACATTTTTAATTATATCTTTAAACATTTTAGTCTATTTTATAGGTACTCCTACAACTAAACTAATACTTTTTATTCTTAAATAGATTCTTTCCTATAATAGTCCAGATACTAGTCTCTAAACTAGGTTAGAGACGATGTACAGGGACTCTGTTACAGCATTTTTAACACATATTGTCTGTCCTAGTCTGTAGTTCAGTAATACAGTATTTCCATTGCTAGCAATAGACCACAGGATTTGTATGGAGTTTATGAAGCCTCAGGACTATGCCTTGTCAAGCTTACTTTGTCTGACCTTGCCTCAGTCTGCCTGGAACTTTGTTTTGACCTGGTTTATCTGTAACATTTTTCTCTCATAACCAGATGACCGTGTTTAATTGGTTTTAATATGACTTGTCTTCTTAGGGTATAAGCATGGTTTTATATATAGTTGCAATAAGTAATTGTTCTGTATAGAATGAGGTATTTGTGACTCTAATGTAATGAAGCAATGTAGAGAATTACAGGCCTGGTATGTTAGCAGAGGCCTTGAGAAGAACAGGCATAGGATGCAGTATGCAGGAATACAGGCATGGGATAAGAGATGAGTCACAGGCTGTCACTGGAAAGCCCATGGCTATAAACAACTCATCAACAGTTAGTTAAAGAAACGCAGACCTGGACAAAACTGGTTTTGGGGGTATCACAAGTGTACCATATGTAGTAAACTTGGATGCAATGTGGACTTGCAGATCAATGAAGAAAAAGCAAGGTGTAAAAGACCATTAGCAAACAAATAAAAATGACCCTATCAGATCCTAAAGTGAAGAAGAAACCAACAATGTCAACATCATTGTCTTCCCAGTGAAGGAGTTGGGGTGCTAGTGATTCACCATGAGCTACCCTAACAGATGGAAAGATCCTGAGGGGCAGTGGAAAGCTAAACACAACACCAGAAAAACAATTGGCAGCTAGAAAATGTGTGATACGAACCTAATTGTATTATTATCGAGGGGGGGTTTTTTGGGTTGGTTTTTCGGTATGGTGGTATCCTTTTCTTTATGTTCCTTATTTTCTTCTTTTTCTGTTATAATTAGATGTTGGCTAACTGTCTAATTAGACTGTTAAGATTTCAGTTATACTAATAATGAACTCCTGGCTTTACATATAATCACTGTTTCCTTTTTACCTATAATATTTTTAAACAGAAGTGTGGATATTGTGATAATATAATTCCATTGTAGTATCTTTATTGAAATCCTGAAGAGTCAATATATCAGGTTAAAGAAAACTCTGTTAAAATGGTAAACCAGATTCTTATCTCCAACTAAGATGCCTCTAGGTGAATCTACTGTTTTCCTGCAGAAGCCATATAGCTGCATATGGTGAAATAAAAAAGCCTAGCTTTTACATAGTGCTTATCCCAAGTAGGTCAGTAAAAGATGCATCCTTTGTCCCATTATAAGCAAGAATCAGCAGGCATTCAGACCCACAATCATTAGCATTTTTGTGTCAGAATTTCCATATTCTATGCACTAGATGACACTGAAGCTTAGAAATTTATATGTGGGTCTACAGAAGAAACCATAACCGACCTAGATGGCCTTCCAAATAAATTATTCTAATCTGACAGTGGATTTAGCATGTTTTTGGCTAAAGATATGCTTCAGGATGCAGGATTCAGTCCAGAACTTGTTGAAGCTGTTAAAATAATTCCCTGTGAAGTCTGTAATGGGATCACCAGACCATGCCAGCCCTTTTAAACTCCCATGCAATACACATTTTGCTAATATATTTTTAATAAAGAGATGGATTCAAGTACTCTTAAAGAATGTAGATCTCCCATTAAAAATATGAATATAAATTATTACACAATATGTAAATCTGGAGCCTTTAGCATTAACACTGAATTCACAAGTTCCAAAAGCTTTGGCTTTTGTCAGTTCCAATTTATGGTTCTAACATTTTTTCAAGAATGTATTGCATGTAGCTAGTGAATAGAAACTGGAGAATATGGAGCTAAGCTCACAAACCAGGTTTGAGCTTGCTCTATGCCATTCACGTTGCCCAAAGAGCTCATAAACATACTAGAGATCATTCAGCAGGGATCCATTTGCTTGTACGGGTGCTTTAGATTGAATGTTGGAGATACATGTGGCAGGTAGTGTGTCACCAAGGACAGGTGACATGGTGATGGTCCATCAAGCTGCTGAAATCCTCCTCTTTCATACCACCTGCTGAGGACTCTGCATTAGCTGTGCAGGTGGAGCTGCCTGGCAAACTGCTCTGGGGTCACTATCTGAGGACTGAAAGAATCTATCCTATTTTGCCTCTTCCCTCTTGACAGCTGCCCTGAGAAAAACTTGCACATGGAAAAACATGGCATATACTCCACATAATCTACTCCAGCCAGGGTAGTCAAGCAGGAAAAACAAAAGGAAAAAGCCTGTGAGCAAATCGAAGAGAGCATTATCAAAGACCTGTCTGGGCTGGAAGCAGTTAATACACCAGAGGACTGGTATTTAGCGTGCCTAAAGACCTTTCTGAAGTGTGTGGTTTCTGAAACACAATTTTTGAATAATTATGAGACATATCCTGTGAATAAAATTTTGAAGGCCATAATGTTCATTAGAAAATACAACCGCATTTTATAGCAAGCACTAAATTCTAACATAGGAAATTCATGTTATTCCAGGTATATAATACTCTGTACTACACAGAGTAATGCTGTTAATGTTTTACTCATAACTTTTCTATTAGCTATGGTTATTTCATTCTCATTCTTCATCAGCTGT
Source organism: Strix uralensis (assembly GCF_047716275.1). NCBI lineage: Eukaryota > Metazoa > Chordata > Aves > Strigiformes > Strigidae > Strix > Strix uralensis. Next base: position 112,206,930 of record NC_133975.1, on the reverse strand, counting down.
CAAAAGCTAAATCCAAGTAAGTACAGTCACCTTTTAGAATCAATGCAGAGAAGACATCCATCTGACAGTGCACTTCTCTACAATTTCAAATTAAGATCAGCCTTTGAAATACAGATTAATCTTGTCTCCTGATCAAACTGTTTGCTGGATTACTGAGACTCGCAGAAATTTATCTCTAAACAATTTGTCTTCTATAACAAGATAGAGGAATGTTTGCTGTGAAATTTTGTTTTGTTCTGTTTTAACTGACAAGCACGCAGCTTTCCAAATTCACTGCAACTTAGCAGACACTGATATCTTTGGGGAAAAAATGTAAAAAAAAAAAAATGAGTTATACAAATTTAAAAAAATAAATAGTTGGCAAACATATGTGATAAGTATTTTTTCTAAACCCAGGCAAAAATTATTAATGGTCTATTAATTCAGGCACTTAAAATAAGCAGTAACCCTAATTAAATCCCACAATAAAGAACACTGCTCAGATAAGGAACTTTTGTATCTTTGTATTTACCACAATTATATCTATACACCCCAGATCTGAACAGAATTTTTATACTTTGGCAGATATTTATTTAAAATACATTTTATACTGGCACAATTTCTGTCTTTCCTTTTTGTCTATTCCTTTCTCTGCCTCTGCCTCAAATATTACACTAGCTTTGAAGTTCAGGGTAGTCTGTTACAGAAACTTCGCAAACTAGAAGGAACTTCATTACTTGTATCATTTCATTTACTAATGAGATGATCTCTAGCTGGAAAACAATGATGTTTACTAACAAATTCTAGGTTAATATGCACTCTTTATGCTTTTGTATTTCTGAATATGAGACATACAGTCAGCAATATGTGTGTATTATGGGTTAAAAGGAAACCCTGAAAAACCATAGTAAAATATGTTTTAAATTGCAAAGGCAGGTATTTAAAAGAGGGGCATATCAGGTTCATAACTGTATGAAAGACCTTGCCCTGCTTTGTTTCCATCTTGAGCAATGAGTAAGGCAGGAGTCCTACCAAAAATGAGTATGTAAACTAACAACTAAAAATTAAACATAGAGGCTCTGAAACTTCAGAACTACAGTATAAGCATAGACAGGAGTAATTTTAACTACAGAGTTAACATATTTGGCAGAAGACAAGTAGCTGGGAGTACTACAAGGCATGGAGCCTGGTTACCTCAAACAAACAGCATATACTCGGTGAGGGAGCCTGTTCTTAGATCATTCCACGAATGTCTTGCCCTTTTTTGGAGAAATGGGGGAGACATGTCTCTCATCCTTTCACAGAATCACAGAATCATCTAGGTTGGAAAGGAGTTTGAAGATCATCTAGTCCAATCATTAACCTAGCACTGACAGATCCCAACTACACCATATCCCTAAGTGCTTTCATCCTCACCTTGGGAGAAATAGTCCTTATATTACAATTTATGACCTCAGGAAGGGATGGATAGGTTTGTAGATCTAAAAATAAATAATCTTCTTTCTACACCAGAGTTATCTCAGAAAGGGGCAGTAGAACTGATTGGAGCCGTGTTTGGAGTGCAGAGGACTTGGCTTGTAGGCTACCACATGTCCAGGCACACAGTCATGGTCCCGAGCCCTGTAGCTCCTGCTCCTAGTCCTTGAATTTGACATGTGAGTGTTCATGTCCTTTAATTTCGGAGTCAGGATACCTAAGCTGTGTATGAACAACAGAAGCAAACTGTGGGTTTTTCATAATTCAAGTCAGCAGCCAGGTGCAAGTAGAATGACAGGAAACAAGGGAAAAGGTGCTGCTGCCAGCACTGTTGGCTGTTGTTGCATACAAATTTCCTTTCATGTTTCCTGCAAATAGAGAACCTCTAAAATGAAACACTGGAAAAATACTTCATAGCAAACTTATAAGTCTTCCTGTAATAGCACACTAGCTGTGTGGCTCATCTCAGCAAGACCTTTTTGGAACAGAAACAGATCAAGGAGGATGGGTGGCAACAAGCACTGCTCCTTTGGGCTGCTACATGCAAATGCATCCCTTCATGTATGAGAGAAGACCTCATTTTGGGCATCCCACAAAAATCCCATATACAAAGGGTTCTTCCTGAAGTAGAAGGAGAAGAGTGAGTTAAAAGACAGCTGATATGAGAAAGGAAAACTGTCAAATACAGGAAAAGAAAATAGTCCACAGAGAAGAAAATGACATAGAAAAACTAAACTCTAATGCTAAAGATGTAGAAATATCCGACTTTTTCCCTTCTTGTTCATACTGGGTTACATATTGTCTTTTCCCACATTTTCCTCTATCTACAGTTTATTTAGCAACCACACAGAACAGTCCTGCTATGAACTGACTCCTCAGATAGTCTTTGTGCATTGGAATGTGTATTTCAGAAGGTGCATAGTATCCACTTCCAGGAGCTATGTTAGTCTTCTCTGTATTATTCAAGTTTTAGTGCATAGGCTGCCAAAGCACATACATTATTGAAAAGATGCTCTCACCAATACTGACAATACAGTTCTTAAAAAAAAACCCAAAACATGCTAATCTACATCTTTGATCTCTCACAAGCTTAAGTGCAACCGAAATGATGCATAAATCCAGAGCAAAAGATCAGTATGGGACTCAACCTAGCCCAATCCATATTTATACATACAGATATACATAGCATATGTCTACATATATATTGAGTATCTAAATATATATATATAAAAATATATATATACACATAAAAAATGTATACAGTGTGCTTGTGCATATGTTTGTGTGTGTGTGTCTTATGTGTGTGTAAAAACGGTGAGAAAGAAATAGTACAGTCGACACATACAGAGCAAATTACTACTACAGCATCCCAAAAATGCAGGCAATCAGAAAACAGCTTTTTTTTTTTCTTGTTTTAATCTTAAATGTAAACACTTATAAATGACATTATCGTGTGAGGCAACAAGCAGCAATCTGTCCTCTAAGCCAGTCATGCTAGAGAAGGTTGATGTGACGTAGAAGAACTGATGCAAATGCAAAGGAAGTTGTGAGATTAGTGCCTCTGGATTTTTCATAGTCTGGGTATGAACTTGAATGCATATCACATTAGAAGATCATCACTTCATGACAAATTGTTCACTGGACTGCCAGCATTTCTGTAGCTTATCTTTGCTGGGTAATCTTCATCACAGTTTGCAGGTATAATGGCTTTGTAAAAACTTTTTCCTTGCATTGTGACAAATAAGCAATAGTACTAACTTAGTTTCAAATGTTAAGAAATGTTAAGAAAACAGTTAATTAGACAAGGAACAATGGAGAAAATAATAGACATCTAAACTGAAAGTAGAAGTGTCCGATCTGACGCCTAATGCAATGATCACATCTGCTATGGTTTGGAATTTCGTCTGCAGGCACCTTATTAATATTTGCATTGATAAAACGAGTCATCAAAAATGTGATCTTCCAAACTTGCCTTCTTACCCACTCCTTCTTGAACACAATGGTGTACCTGGAACTCCAGGACTTACAGGAAATGGTAATTAAAGGCCCACAAAACAAGATAAAACTCAGATTATTCCCCGCTTTTATAAGCATGGGTTGTGCCTTTTGTTACAGACCTCCAAGAAGATGCACCTAGTGAAGGTACCTTATCAAGGTCCTGTACAAACCAAAGGTCCTATATAATGCTGCAGAGCACCTGTAACTTGCTGCATCCCTCATAAAATGATCCAGCTCTGCATCTGCCAGCTTCTGTAGTCAGCAAAGAAAAATGCCATGACACCAGTTATTTTCCTTCTGTTCTGGACACCTTGTTTTTTTGAGGGAGATCTCTGTGAAATAGCTGTCTTCTTCTGTCCTGGTTTAACCAGGATAGGGTTAAGTTTCCCCAGCAGTGGGGGGGAGCTCTAGCCGGGTTATTCAGATACCATGCGGACGTCACATCCTGGCAGGTCACATTTTTCCTGGCGCGGGAGCTCGGTGCACTCGTGGTTTTGTACATCGTGCTTCAAACTGCTGTATTTGGTAGCTATTTTGCTCTGTTCATTGCTATCACTATTACTGTTATTGTTATTGCTGTTGTTTGTTGTGTTGCTATTGCATTGTTGTATTAAACCTTTCCTTATTTCAGTCTTGGGGCTTTGTATTTCACTCCCTTTGTGGGGGAGGGGCAGCGGCCGCGTGGTCTCAGACCCCGGCAGAGGCTAAACCATTACATCTTCCTTGATCACTATAGAAGGGAATCTGATGTACTTGAGTAAGGAAGAAGAAACATTTGTCCCCTTCCCTTTGTGCAGCTACTAGTAATAATCTGTAAAACTGAACCTATAAACACAAAATTCCTATAACCACAAACCTGAGTTTATCCAGTCTTCGCAGCTCAACTTCTCAGCATGACTACTGTAATTAAAAGTTGAAAAATAATTAATTCAACTTAAAAGTGATAGCAAAATTCTTTAAGATAATTTCTTTCTTAACTCAGTATTCTTAAATTTTGTCTTCTCCTAAAAAAACAGTCTTACCCTTGCTATAAATGTAGCAGGAAATAAATTTAATTTTCTCTGCTTTAAATTTACTCCATTTTCCACTTGTTCATAATGTCAAATTATAAAAAGGAAAGCCAAAACCAAAGCAGAAAGTTATAGAAATATATTAACTGTAAATTTGTTATGAAGGTAAGTATCACACATAAAGTAGCCTATCCCTCAAACTTTTCATAGGTGACAAAGTAAATCAGTGAATGGACAGACTTCCAAATGAACATCATGACCAATTAGATCTGAGAATACCATGAACCTACTGCTACTCCCTGTAATCAAGGAAAAAAAAAAAAAAAAGAAAATATTGACTTCAAAATTAACCTACAATGCAGATGTAAGTGAAAAGCTGCCTAAAACTCATTTCTTATGAATGGGAAATAAAATATATGCTTGCTAGGGACCTTTAAAATGAAAAGCTTCACTACCTTTTTAATTGCTTACTCAACTGTATATTATTAGAATAACTATAATAATTTGGAATAGCTCCCCTTTCTCAGATTTCCATTAGTTTATATTTCTAAATCATACATGCTTTTTGTCAGCTAGGAGTAGTGCCTAGTACTGGTGAGAAAGGTTTTCTTGAAAATGACATAGAGTTAATGTGCGCATGCCTTGCTTCTGTGGTCCTCATTACAAAGACATGTTAATGACCTGCTTGAATAAATGAAATTGTTCACATTAACATATACTGCAGTACTTGACTTCACACCAACTCTTAAATTTTCTTAACGTGTTTCTTTAATGGGGAAAAACTCTTAACATTCGCACTGTAAGTCAGAGAGCAATGAATTACGTGTTGGTTCCTGAACTATGAATGCACAAACCAGTCTGCGAAGGTGTATGAGGTCAAACTTACAATACCGTCATTTAAATCATTTGACTTTCACGTCAAAACAAAGTTTGACGTTCAAGTGAGTGTGCTACAATTTGGAAGGTCTTATCAACTAAATAGGAATACAAAGCTATTCTGGTTTAACAGTTGTCTTTTTTTTTTTTTTTTTCCCAACCACAGCTAAAGCTTTAAGAAAGTACTGTGCACTTTCTGTAATTACTCATTTTATCACATTTCCTTGATTCTTTTAATTGAAAGGCATTCCAGTCATTTCTGAGGATTTAAATGTTTTGGAATATTGTACATTTGTTAGAAGTGAATCTCATCTGAAGAGTCTGAAAATTGTAAAGGATATTTAAAATTGTGTCACAAATGTATATGTATAGAGCATATGCATGTGTCCTTCATGTCCATAAAATATCGGTAAAGAGGAGTATCTTTTTAGACACATTGTTCCAATCCTCATCACAAAGAATTTTATTTATCTGTGTGATCACCTGCTCAAAATCTATAGGAGTGGAAATACTGATTTCACTCAAGAAATACACCATTTTAACAGAATCTTTCTGGCAATTGTGCTTTTCAAGAATGGTCATGTTCAGCTTAGCACTCTGACTAGTATTCACCACAGGGACTTCGCTTTTTCACAGAGCATGTTAAAGTTGTAAACACACACATGCATTTGAGTTGGATTTTCATTAATAGTTTATACACTGTCTTCATTCTTCAAGGTGTTCCACACTTAGAAAAACAAGATAGTGTAATCAGCATGACTTTTGTTCTTCTTTTGTTACTTCCTTCTGTATATGAATCCTTTTGATACAGAGAAAAGTAATAGACCCAGTGCACAGTCAAGATTCTACTTATTCAGTGTAAGTTGTCCCCACCAAAGTGTAACTATGCTATACACTCTTAATATTCATACATGCATTTTTTCAGTCACCTAGCCGTAATACAGAGTTGTAAGCAGAAAGTGTGTGTGCATTTATGTGTAAAAGAACATTCTTGCTAAGCTCAGTGGCCTGTTTGTGGCTTTAAATGTCCGTATCTTGTGTGACTTTACATTAGACAATGTTGCTCAGTACATATTTCTCTCTCCTTGTATTTTCTGTAAAGTTTATGTCACTGCTCCTGTAGTTTTTCAAAACTGATACACAGGTCTATTGCCTTACTCAGTTGATGTATTTCATTTGGTGATGTATAGTGTGACATATTATACAATGTGTCAAACTGGATGTTTTTAATAATCCTTCTGAAATATGTATTATTCATAAATTATCATGATTTATAGTTGAAATCAGTGGGGTCAGGATTTCACCGTAAAAGTGTACTAACTTGTTTTAGGAATGCAAATTATTGTTAAAAAATTCACCAAGTCTCTACCTGAGTAATAGAAGTATTTTAGTGATTTTTAGTTTGAACCTTTACTGACAGTGGCACTTGAAGTAGAATTGTTTGTTTCATACTTTAATGACCAAATGCAGTTTCTCCATGTGGCACTGTAAGTGCTCTTAGATAGAACTGTTTTTATAGTGAAATACTGAAAAATGTTGACTGAACAATAATGAAAAATACTCGTCTGTGTGCTTGCTTTTGGAGTTCCTTGTAACTAAACCGTCTATACACAACCCCAGGAATTTATACACACACGCACATGTGTGTGAACAGCTCGATAACTGAGCTTAGAACTATAAAAAGTAAATATTGATTGATCTCTCCTACTATTAATAATTTGTAGTTATTAAAAGATCATCTGATGAAGTAGTCAGTTTGTCAACTTTTTTTTTGAGAAAACAAAATCATCGATTGAAAATGATGAAGCCATTATTTTTGCCAAAAATACATAAATGATCACAATGTGATGATCTGTTAATCATTTACTTTACCTCTGTTGTCCACCTTCCTGTGGTAAGGCAAGAAGATTTAGTTACCAAGGTCTGATCTGGCTCAGACGAAACATCAAGTTCAGGGAAGCATATTAAGGGGGTGGCCTGGATGTGGATGTATTACACAGCAGCTCTTGGTAGTTTTACTTGATATTCAGGGTTAAAACAGAGAATAAGGTAATTTATAGAGGAATTGTGACACTCAGCAATATTACATTTCTAAGTTTTGAAGTGATACAGCTTGTAACATTCAGTATTTCAGGTTCTGGCAAAGCCAAAAATTGGTTCTTGTATATGCAGCTAGAAAAGGGGTAATTTTCATTTCTAAGTAGCTAAAACATCTCTTTATATATGCTGTATATATTACCATATATGTTAGGTATGAGATATACAAAAATTTATTAAGGCCTATATCTGGATGTTGTGCATTCTGCAAATTCAAGAACAATTTTGAAGGGAGAATTGGAAAAAAAATCACATTTCATTTCAAAGAAACAGATTAAATAATAATAGGTAAAAGGCAGGTTTAAGATTGTCAAGGATGAATGTCAAATGCATTTATCAAACGACTAAGCATATAATGGGTCACAGCTTCCACATACATATGTTACAGAAGTGTGTGGCTGCTTAAACGTACCTATTAATTGCAAACACTGGAATACAATCTGTTCTTGTTTTACAGTGCTTTCCTATATGCATATCAGAATGAGATAATGTTTTAAAGATAAGATTAAATCTGAGAAATTGAAATAACAAATGGTTTAACTCTTTGAGAGACAGAAGATTAAAATATTTGCCTTTTAGAATCTGAAGAGAGGGTGGACATACAGTAGAACATTTGAAAATATTTCCAGGAATGAAAGTACAGAAGATTGATATTTTTGTTTTTCTGTTTTCCCTTTCAGATAATCACATCCTTATTTTAATTAACTTGCTCATATAAATACAGCAGGATTGTTGTATTTTTTAAATAACTCTTTACTGAATATGTCAACAAGATAATATATAGTGTATAGTGAAGTTTTGAAGTTAACAATGCGTGCAACATGGTAGATTGCAGAAAACAGATAATGCAGACTTCAAACCATCTATTTTTCCATGTTAAAGATAGAAAGTATACTAAACACAGAACAGAATCAAGTGTGCATGTCTCAGTTAAAATCAATTTTATGAAAGATCATCTTCAGATATTTGGGACCAAGTGATGATAACAATTTGTTAGTAGCTTATCTGTTTCTGAGACGATCAGAATTCAGCTCTTATGAGGCACATTTCCACAGACCCCCAGTATAATAAAATCTTGCCAAATCTCTTTTGTACTAGTTTTCCAGATGGACTACTAGCCAGCGTCCTTTTAAAGAGCAAGACATTCACTGCTGTACAAAAGTTTAATGCCAAATGCTTCAATATTGCCTGTAGTATCATCTGGGATACAAAGTGCCCTGTTCAGTAGAGTTCAGGCAAGGAGTGATCATCAGCTTCCTAAGATTATCTCTGTGTTTAGAAGAGAGCACCAGGCAGGATTTGATGAGGCTCAGAGCCATTAACTTTTGGTTTTGGCACTCATTTCTGTTTTGTTTTTCCACTGTGCTGGAAAGTCATCGAGTAAAACCATTATTCTCATGTTATAAAGAAAAAACTTTAATATCTCCATGTTAAATTTAAGGTGAAGAAATACTATAAATGGAGAATTCAATGGGAATTAACCACTTCACTGTCAAAAGCTGAGACTGAACTTTCACTTCAACATCATTAATAAAGTGCCTTATGTAGACCCTTAAAACCGTAACAATACAATATGTATAAAGTTCTTTTGCTTGCAAAATTAAAATTGATACATTTGCAGAGGGAGAAATTTTCTCTCATGAAAAGAGAAAATGATTGAGAGAAAAATATAGTTAAACTACTCTAGTAGCAAATAGCATATGCTACTTCATTTTTCTGTTTTATGTGACATTCATTGTAGTCCTTTACTGGCTTACAGGGAAAACTGCTAATATCTTTTCAGTCCAAAGTAACCCAATCCCTAAATATTCTTATAAAGAAATTCAAAAATAATGTCTTCAATAAGAAGCTGTCAACACAAAGTCCATGCATTCATCAGCTGTTTGTTTTTGCTAGCAAGGTACATGCAAGGAGCACTTGTTATAGTGACAGAATCTGTGACAACATGGTCTTGTAATAAATAAGTTTTCAGAAGGAACCCAAGCACTGGGCACAGCAGTGTTGTGATACTGCTTTAACATAATTTCACTTAAACTCTTATTTCACTCACCAAACTTTTCTGTACATTTATGTCAGGTCTTAGCACTGTACAATGGAAGATGGGTGAGATTTTGTCTGTAAACCACTCATTGGCCCCCAGGTCCAATGAACCTGTTCAAATCAGGACCTGGAAGTGAACACTTTGGATGAGTTGCATATGGACACATTTGGGGCTTCTGCTCTACAGCCTTTAGTTAGTATCTCTGGTCAGATATTTGCACTAAGTGAAGATGACCCCATTTTTATGAAGCCCAAGGGAAAACCTAATCTTAAACTTTACATAGGCAAAAGACCATTGTCCATTTTTAACTCTTTTTCTGAATACATAGCTAGTGAAAATTCCCCATTATGTACTTATCTAGATGTGACCTGAAATGATGTCTCAGCTGTTTTTGTGACTGGCACTTTGAAAAGTCCCAAACTGTGTTGTAGGTTGAAATACATTAACTCTTTCACAGCTGGATAGCAACCAGAATTGGGAGAAACATTCATCAAATGAAACATATGACCTTTCAGTTGACTACCACTGTGATTTTTTTTTAGGTAATAGTCCCAGTTCTATGCACAAATTTTGTTATACGTGGTTTGCTACCTTTTTTCAGAAGAGCATTTATATAAAAGAAACTGTCAGTATCCCATACCAATATATATATTATTCTTCATACTGAAAAGAAGCATAAACTGTGCTATCTTTAATATCATTCTGATTTTTGATCTAGGTAAATGAGTAATAGTCCACAGATAGATACAAACATTTCATCATCCAAGATCAAAATGAACAGTTTGTGAATGTCTTTCGTTTTCACCCTATTAGGACAGTAACCATATTTGTTGTCAGTTTGGGCTTGTGGATCATTCACCTGCAGTATGGCTGAACTCCCTGAATAAGTAATTTGCTACATATAAGGCGCCTAGCTCATCTTGAAACTATGGTATCCTGAGGCCTAGAACAGAAGATGTTCATCAAGGAGGACAAATGTTCCTCCATCATCAGTCACTGAAGTACGAAATTCTAGTAAGCACATACTTTCAAAGGATGCCTTTTGAAATCAAACATAGCTAGTTATTTCAGTGAAATTAAATATTACATTCACACCCAATGGAAATCTCTGACTCTATTTAATTTCAAACAAACTCCAGCATGCAATGGAAGCGTGCAGAAGCACAACTATTTGCTGCTTGTCTTGTGGGCTTTGGTGCCTAAAACATTAAAGAAACAAAACAAAGGTATCAATCAACCTTCTCATCATAATCTTCAGTAAATGGGTCACAGAAAAAAACCACTTTGCATAGACGTGTCTACCTATAATTACACCATTTGAAATCATATGGCAGCCTTTTATTCAACAAAATTTCAGTGACTTAACTATTACAGTAGCCACACAGGTTGCCTAAAATACCTGTTATAGCTGGAGAAAAGAGCAAATATACAGAATATAGAGTGGAATTTCAAAATGTGATTATAAATGTCGTTAGGGTGAGGATGCAGTTCCTTATACAATGATTGTACTTTGCCATCAATCATAACTGGATTTATTTTGCCATTGCAGAAAATGAGTGTTATCATGCCATTTGAATTTCAGAAACTGCACACTCATAGACTGCTGGGTTTCAAGAATGGGTTGAGTGAAATGAGCAAAGGAAAGGATTAAAACCCTCTCTCCCAACATAAGCAGCCTCATAAAGTGAAAAGTCTAAGCATTCCACAGTGAAAGTTCTTCAGCCTTTACTTCCAATCCACCTCTAATAGCTTCTTCTTGTCCCTAGTTGGCCACTAAAATGTTTTCTCTTTGGTTCCCTACTCCCTCAGGAAAGTTTTGTCTCTCTTTTTTTTTCTCTTTGTTGTGAACTTTTGCTTGTCCCCAAGCTCAGGAGAAAGTGAGCCTGATTAAAAAATAAGCAAACTGAAAGAAAGGAAGAATTAGATTCCACCACTGAGCTGGCAAGAAAGCCAGAGTTCTTGGCAGTCACAGAGTCAATGGAGTGGCTGAAACATTATATAATTTTGAAAGCAGCATCATAGTTTTAATACAAACATGATGTTTCACATACTGCATGTAAAGCTCAAGGACTCAGAAGGTATTCCAGCTAAAGAATTTGAGGGAATAAAAAAAACAAATTCTAAGCCTACCTACTGCTTATAAAGCACAGATCATTGTGGAAAATTTCCAAAAGCTTAAGATAAAAGAACGGTAATTCAGAGGGACAGTGTTCTCAAAATTCCTCAGCTAATCAAATGCTTAGTTAATGTCTGTCACTGTATACTTGAATGGGGAAAAAACCCCACCCCAACCAGGATTTATATGTGATTTTCCCTGCTGAACATATTTCAGTTCACAATAGGCCCGGAGGCCTTTCCAATAATAAATAATTTTTTAAAAGACTTTTCTAATTTTTTTCTCTATTTGTTGGTCTTTTTTTCCTACTTCTCCATACTGAACATAACTCAGATCCCTAAATCAAACAACTTGAAACACAGAAGTCAATAGCAACCTTTTCATTAGCATCATATTTTGGGTCATGTTTTCAGCAATTTACATTTTTAGATTCCAGATTCTACATGAATACTATAGAGCTGGGAGCACTCAGAATTTCTGTCATTCAGGCTTTACCTGAACATGCTGTGTCAACAAATGCTGCTCTATTAAGGAGAGGTCCAACTTAATGACAGCTATCTGTTACATACTGATAACCTTCATCTCCCACTGCGAAGGGTCAGAGAATGCCTAAAGCTTCTTAATCAAAATGAAAAACAGGAACAGTTTCTATTATAAAAGTATATAATATTGGGGGACATTTTCAGAGTAGCTTTTGCAAATAGGAATCAAGGTCACTTTGAGTTAGACACTGAGCTTTGTCTACCTTTCCTATTCCAAGTATATTGGGAGAAAAGTAATCAAACAAGCAACTAGCCTTTTTGGTAGCACTCAGAACTCCAGCTTTCAGTTGGAGGTAGGAAATGCAGAACTGACAAAGGGGAATGGAAGTATTTCCATTTGTTGAAGCTCAACAGCAACTGCCTGGTTCAAGTGAGAAGGGTTGTATCCATTTTATCTGAATTGCTTCTGTCCGTTCCTAGTGATCCTGTTTTAATATGCACTTATTTTCCTGTACTACAGGACACCTAGAAACTTAACATCCCTCAGACAGCTTCGACAGCAAAGTGGTTAATGTTTGAAGAATGAGTCATTCTTTCCTTCGCCATGACATTGGGTTCTTATTCTACAACCCTGTACAGTACTTAGCAATATTTTTTAAAGATTTAAAAAGCAAAGAGTTACAAAACCATTTGCAATTAACTTGAAATAGAAAAGATAGCACTTTTTTTAAATCCCATTATATAGTACACCGTATAAATTACAGAGTATTCAAATGCATAAATGCATCTGTGTAACATTTATCAAATGTAATTTTTTCATTGTTGTTGGGGGGTTATTTTTTCCAGAGTTTTTTCTCTTTGTCCTAGACACCCCCATCTTCCCTCACTATCACGTATGACAGTGCTCCAGGTCTGAGACATTGCTGTTGCAGTATCGCATGTTGTTGGGGATGTGGCAGTCTGTGTAGTTAATGCCCCCATTTGGGGTATAAATGGGCTGCAGTCTAAAATCTCCTTTAAGGAGCTGATCATTATTTAAGGAGACAATCTGGAAGCTGGTTTCCGTCATCTCCAGGATGGAGTTGTCCTTCTTGGTCCCTGCCTCGCAGTAGTCGTCTTTCCGACGGCCCCGGTTATATTTCCACTTCTGGGAGGTGTAACGCCCTTTTTTGTGCATGTGCCAGCAAAAAATGCTGAGCAGGACCACAAGGACAAATATCACTGCACCCCCAATTAACCCTGCCAGCAGAAATGGGGAACCCAGGTTCTGAGAAGTTGTCTGCTCGTGGCTGGAGGGGATGTTGCTGCCATTGCTCAAAAAGGAAGCCTTGGTTGTAGCTTCTGAACAGACAGTGTCTTCTCCAGTTCGGTAATTGTTGTAAGTATCCAGTGGAACTAAACAAATCCGATAGGTGGATTTGGGCTCCAGATTTACCAAATTTAAGTGTTGCTTCTCACCACTAACTATTCGTTCCTGAACAATTCCTCCTACCAGACTATGGCCCATTTTAACCCATGTGAGTTTATATGCCATCACGGTAAAAAGAGACATCCAGTTAACTTGGATGCAAGTGTCATTCACAAAATGGATGGAGAGTTGAATCCGTTCAGATATAGGAGGTGTCACCCTTTCTCTGTCCTCCCTGACAGGCACAGTGGGGAGTGAGGCTATGGTGGGAGTGAGAGGATTATATCTGCTACTTGGGGGAGGAACTGATGAGATGGGAACTAATGTAGTTGGCATGGCTGTAGCTGGGACTGGGGTGATGATAAGTGGCAGACCAGGAGTGGTGGTGGGGCATGATAACATATTCATATTGAGCTCCCTGACTGCCATACCTCGGACCTGCTCTGGTCCCTGGCACATAAAACCCCGTACATTGATGGAAGCAGGAATAAATTTGAGCCATTCAGTTACCCACTTAATACTGCAGTCACACAACCAGGGATTATTCCTTACAGTGAGTTGCCTCAGGTTGTGGAGATTATCAAATACCCCCTTTACCAACATCCGGAGTTGATTGTTGGAAATATCAAGACGTTCCAGCTTGTGGAGGTTTGAAAAGGCTGTAAGTGGTATATGGGTTATCTGGTTGTCCTGCAAGTAGAGCCTTAGCAGATGTGTACCTGGAAGATCAGGAGGAGGGTAGGTCAGTGAATTCCTCACTATTGAGAATTCCTTGAGCTTGGAGAGGTGGCTGAAGGTGCCTTCAGCTATGCCTTTATTAGTAAGCAGATTGCCATCCACAATCAGACGCTCAAGACTTGTAAGATTCTGGAAGGCCAGGTCTGAAATGACAGCAATTCGGTTTTCGTCTACTCGAAGTTCTTGTAAGTCCACTGGAAGGCCTACTGGTACGCTGCTTAAGTGATTCTTGGACAAGAACAGAAGCTTGAGGCTGATGGCTTCCCGGAATGCCCCATCCTCAACACCAACAGTGGAGATGGAGTTGTCATCCAGGTGCAGCTCTTCCAGCTTCAAAAGCTGAGCAAGGGCAGCTCGAGAAATGGTCTGAATGTTGTTTTCCTGCAGGTGGAGAACCCTGACATTCTTGGGCAGGTTCATGGGGAATTCATCCAATTGGTTGCCATACAGGTAGACTGTGTGCACAGACTGGACGTTGTGCAACTCTGCAGGAAATCCAGCATTATTAATTTGGTTATTATGGAGGTAGAGGACGGTTACACCCTCTGGTATCCCAAGAGGCACTGAGGTCAAGCTTCGCTCATTACAGTAGACAAAGTTTCGATCACAGCGGCACACTTTTGGGCAGGCCAAAGTTTTGGAGACCTGCATGTAAAGCCCCAGGGAAAAGATAAGCCATGATTTCATGAGAACAGCCCAATCTGTGGGCCACATTCTTGTCCACGAACCCATTTCTAATTTAAAGAAATAAAGTACCAAAGTGGTAAAGAACTGATAACAATAATAAAGCGCGGGTAGCAAAATCTCAGGTCATTAAAATTGGCTTCTATTTATGTCCAGTGTTCAGGCCAGAGTTAAAGTCCTGGAGGTTAAGTATAAAATAATCCTTTTATAATTGGCCTACCTCCTACTTTTGATAAGAAAGCCACAGTCTTATTAGCCAGGGTTACAAAGTTTGTTGCCTTCCTCCATGTGTGCTGAAAGAAACAATAGCCTTATCTTTGCAGGTGAGCAACAGGTTAATTTAAAGCTACCAAAAGTTTTCTGTGTATGAGTTGCTTGGAGGGATAATATCTCTTTTCAGTGAAGTCTGTTGGTGTTACACTCAGCTTTCTGAAGTCAGCAAAGTCCTCATATCAGCTATCTGCCAGATCTGGCCTGCCTGTAAAAGAAAAGAGAAAAGAAAAAGCTGAATAGCATGAAATGTTTAATAGGGAAGATCAAGGCCACTGGAAGACTATTCTAAGGCTGTGCTCTTTATGGCTTTCTGGAGAAAAAAGACATTAATATTAAACATTAGTTTAATATTACTGTTAAATAGTCTTGAAATAGATTTGATGCAAAGTCATTGCAGTGATTGAAGGACTTTCAGTGACTTCAGTGAAGGCTAGGCCTATCACTTGTGATGGCACATTGTACCTCCAGTCTTTGTCCTCTCACAGTCTGTTTCAAATCCTAAAACTAAAACATTTTGCAAACCTAAAACTAAACCATTTAACTGGAAATTTTTGCTCAGGTACTTTCTTTCTTTTGCAGAACCACTGACTTCAATGAATGCTATTCACTGATGTCTGACAGAGTAGGCTCTGGGCCGTATTATTTAATCACACTCTATGTTTTTTTCATTTCCTACCAGACTCTGGAATGTTCTGCTTCTATTTTTGTAATGCCATTATGTATATTCTCCAACTTAATGCACACTGCCAGATTATTACACCTCACCACAGTGAATTAGCTACTTATGAGGAGAGTCTTTTAAATAAGTATGGTAATCCACAAATACAAAATATCCTGCTGTAAGGCATGTATTTGCTAGAACTCTCATCTTGATGTTGTTTCTGATGTGAACTGTGCTGTCAACAGACTTCAGAATTAGCTTTCCACTAAATGAAACAGGCTCACATCTGCTAAGTTATTGTTTTAGGATGTCAGCTCAAACTACAGCAGTTTTGCAGGAGAGCACTTTCTTTGAAACCATAAAGGCTAGATACTCCTTTTAATTCTGCTACACATTTGTCTGTGAATGGCTACATAAACAAATTTGTTAGCTTTAGTATAGATGAGTTCTCTGTTGTACGTTTTCAGCTTCTAAGTGTACTTTTTAACTTTTACATTCCCAGCTACTATTTATTTTTCAGATCTATAACCAAACAATTTAACTCTGTAATGCATGCAATGAGAGATACTGTATTGTGTGACGTTACCTTCTCTTGTTATATGTTGTTTCCAATGACTGAAAAAAAATGCTGCATTTTACATACTTGAACCTAATGAAGGATATAAACCTTGGCAAGTACCATGCATGTGTAGATCTCAGAGTCCTGAATTGCAGTTACATAAGCACAGTATTTTTACAGATTTTGTTTGCCCAGATCAAAACTCAGTGGCTGGGACTTCAGGAAAATAGAATTTCAGTGAACAGAAACCATGTTTAAAAATATTTTTTCCTTAATTTCAGTGAACAGAAACTATGTTTTAAAATATTTTTTCCTTTATTTAAGCAGTTTAAACACCATCCAGGCATTTCAGAAAGAAATGTAATTCAGAGGTGTATGAAAGCTTGTTCTTCTGTTACAGCTGTGCAGTTTATAACATGTCCCAGATGCTGGTTTTGGGAACCCCATGGACTGACAGTATAGAAAGATTCTTTGGGTGTCAAACTGTTATAACCTTGCAACCTTGCTCTTGTAGATTACTATATTTATTTGGAGCATCATCAGGTATCAGCCTCAAGGATAGAACAGATGGAGATAAAAAATGAGACCATGAAAAGTCCTGTAGCTTATCATTATGAATTAAAATGGTAAATGTATGTATACTGTAATGCAGCCTATACTGCATGTTGTGTGTAACAGTAAGATTAGCTACCCCACTGTTCACGGTTTTCTCTCTCGCAGGCATATTTCAGTCAAGAGTGGTTTCTTTTCAATTATGTAAGATGACGTGATACTGTAGAGAAACTCTAACAGGATTACATTTTAACATGAGCCTAAGTGTGACAGTTTATCTGCCTTTAATATGGCCTGGCTCCCATCTAGATCATACTGCTCTGATCTGTCATGACACTGTCTTTTTAAAATAAGAAAGAATATGCAGAGCCTCCTCTGAGATGCTTGGGACCACACAGAGTAATAATAGTGGTTCTCTCACTCCCTTCCCATCACTGGTGAGAGAGAGTCTATACCTCCTAACAGGGCCAATACCCTGCACTGAGCTCTCTTTCAATACTAAGTCCAATTGATGATTAGGTTTTATTTGGCTCCTGAGTATGATAGAAAGCCCAGATGAAGACATAATGCCACAGTCAGCTGCAGCTCCTGGTTTGCTGGGAATGTCCTAAGGAGGGAACATCATATTAAAACTGATCTATGCATTCACCTTATTCTAGAACTCTGCCTAGAGTACCTCTCACCTATGCAAATGTGGCACCTGAACAAAACATTTCAGTAATGATTCCAGAAAATTGGGTGAAACACACAACACTTCTCATTAGATATTGCAAGTAAAAGATCTGTGACTGGACAGTCACTTAAGCATATCAGCACTTTGCAAGCTGGCACTCTGAAGTTCATCTCCTTTTTATCATTACACAGATTTTGCCCTTAGGAATCTGTTAAAGCTTTCCTACTGTTTTCTCCCGTTATGATGGCATAAAGGGAGTCAAGTCCTTTTATTAATGCCAGTATCCTAATCTCCAGCTATCAGTCCTTAATAAACTGGTATTATAAAACTTAGTACAGAAAATATGCATTGGTAACTACTGTTGATTGTGTTAAGAGAACAAGGACAAATCTAATTAGATATTTATGACTTCAGGGTTGACTGTGGTGTGACAGAGGGAAGGAATGAGGAAGCAAGGATACAACTGAATGTGTTTAAATAAATTTTTTGGGAAAAGCTTTACCTCAGTAGTCTTTTACAACCGTTTGATAATAACTCGTAGTAGTGGTCATAGCTGCAGCATTTTTCAGCAAATCTCAGAGACCCTAACGCAAAAGTGAGTTGTGTCCCTGTGTTAGAAGTCTCTTCCCCAAAGGCATTAAAAAGATTGAAGAGTTGAACAATCTACTTGATTTAAAAAAGACACTCTGTGAAGGAAAACATCCTCTGCAAATTCCAGAAGGCTGGAAAAGCTGGAAGAGTTTATTCTTTAATAAATTGCCAAAACTGAAGGCAGGTAGAGTAACAGCTTTCTCTCCATCCCTGCCATGTTGGCTTCCTAAAGCAAGCTCTCTGTTTTCAATATTCTTACAAAAACTGAACTGAGTGTCTCTTCAAATGAACTGATCATTTGCAGAAGTAGAATTCTGGAAGTGAAGGAATTAAGGGCACTCTTTAGCTTTCATGATTGTAAATCTTGGGAATTGACTCATAAACTATAGGTCGCAGTTACTTTGCTTATTGTGAAGCCGGAAAGCTCTAAATACCAATCTAGGAAGAGAAGATGAGGGTAAGGGAATCTTGTCGTGATTAACTTAAAATTAAAGAAACCAAGAAAATGCCTCAATAATAACCCATCTGCCCATCATCACCTTGGTCATTTTTGTTTCTATTTCCTTACCCTGTACACTTGATTACTATTATTTCTCACTATATCCTCCTTGGAGCACAGGCCACGTCTTCCAAGTGTCTAGGACATTTCCTGTCTTACTGCAGCCAGGTTATTAAATCCCATTAGGATTTAGGGAATGATATAATAAAGTTGAGAAAAGCACATTGAAATAGATGAGAACATATGCAAAAGTTTTAGGTGGCCATGTCTGAAAATTAGGCTTAGTGGCCTGAGTTCCTGACATCAATGGAAATGTTCCTTTTCATATCTTAAGAGGTGTTTCTAATCAACATTTTTATCTCACTGCCTTTTTTCAAACCTTCCTTATTTAAATTCCCTTTTGGCATGACTAATGTTAGCTGGAGAAGAACAACTATGGCTTTGTGTACTGGATACAAATTTCAAATTTGCTTTTGTTCAACACTGGATCTGAACAACTTCTTTAAGATATTTTGATTAAAGGTTTTTAAAGTCTGAAATATCTGGCTGCAAGTTGGAAAGGTGAAGATTTTATTAGTCTCCCATTCACTGGTCAGAATTTTCCACACAACTTCAAGTTTTATTCACCCTTTGTGCATAGCCATGACATAATTTAGCTGCAAAAAACAAATATGTTTCTATAATTCATACATTACTGAAAATGTCACTCAATCATAGTTTTGTGGTAGCTAGGGAAAAAATCCCAACAGCAGACTGCTTATGGAACTCTTTTCTACCTCACTGACCAGTATTGCCTCAGTGGCTGTGTCTATGGTGTCTAAAGAAGATCCAAAGCTGCCGTCAGGGCCGTCCTCCCCACCTTTCATGCTGCAGGTCTTCCAAATATCCAGTCCCAGGCATAGCGTCAAAGTCCCTGTGGCTCCCTGAGAACCTATTAATGTTCAAGGGAGATAACAGAGAATAAAGGGAGGAGATAGCATATGGAGCACAGCCTGCATATAAATACTTACAGCCCTATGTTATAAGCACAGGAGTTTTGTTGTGCTCCTGAAGCCAGGTTGTCTGTCTTCATTAGTCTTCCCATGTTTTATATTAAGGCTATTAATGTTTTAGAAGGAATAAAATTAACAATGCTTGGCTATTTTTTCCTTCAAGGAATCCAGAAAATAATCAAAAATAGGTTCTAGGAATACAAGTTTTTTTCTCTGATATTCTAATCACTCAGCACCAATTTTCCTAGCAGTTCATCCATTTATCTGAGCCCGACTGTCATACACCATAAATTGAAAGGCAAGCAAAACCAAAACCAAATGGTCATATCTACTCTTTTCACTACTACCAGTCAGTGACTCTCATTTAGCACAAAACCATTTGGCATAAATTTTCTTGGCTTTACTGCAGACCAAGGTCATAATCAAGTCATAATCTTACTCTACAGAATTATAATATACAGTAACTACAAAGCTATTATGTCTGGAATTGAATGACAACCAGAAAACAAATATAATTCTATTCCTCTGAAACGTGGTACAGAGTTCCTAGTGCTTAAGAAAAATGTCCCTGTATTTCTGTCACCTGGTAACAAAAATAATTATGGAATAATACTGACAAATCCTTTTTTTCCACATAAGTAAAGTTCACATCTACACATGAATGAACAACCTGCTTTTTTTTAACTGCTTCGAAGCCTTAGGTGATGGCTTATTGTATATGTTTCTCTATGAGTTACTTGGGTTTGAACATCGCATTCAAAATTTAATATGAGGCTATAATCTCTGCATCAAAGGCACAGGGAAAATGACCCAAAGGAACCAAAATGCTTGTACAGGAAGCCCTTTTGTGTGCTTGCTGCTGTGGCTGTTTCATAGTTATGGGTGTGTATTATGTAAGAAGAGGTAAGAAGGAAGAAAAAGAGGTGAAGAGGAATAGAAGAAACCATCCTTGGTGCCCTCTTCTAAAGTGAATATTGATGTCAGGATAATGATCGGTAGCTAGCACTGGAAGGAAACCTTAAAGTGTCTCTGTACACTATTAAGTCTATATGGACAGATTTTGGCAGAGAAATACATTATTGCCTTTGCAATACTGTTAGCAAAATGATTCAGCAAATGTACATAAATGAGCTCTTCCCTCATATTCTTTTCTGCTCTGATTGGGACGTTTCTGGTTTTGCCTCTCAATTTGCACTTCTAATTATTCTCAGTAGCTCAGATCAGGCAGCCTGCTGGAGGCAAGTGAAAGGGATTTGGATCTGCCTTGGCAGAGGCAGGAGAAAGTTTAGAGAGTGGTATATCTTGCAACAATGGGTGTAAGGACGTCATTTGCCATCCTTCTCCCCCTTGCTCTTCTCTAACCTTGCACTCCTCCAAGCCTTTCATCTCTTTCCAGCTACATTCCTGCAAGTTATTAAGCAGACACATTTCCCATAAGGATGCAGGCTTCAGGAAATCCCTTCTGAAAAGGCATGATATTATAACCAACACAAGCTTTGTCTTTGGAAATTTGGATCGTGTACAGGTTCCTGTCAGTCAACAGGAACATGACAGAGCCCAATTCCTGACCGCCAGGAGGGGGAGCTAAGACAGCAGGAAACTTTCTCTCCCCTGAACCAACAAATAAATAAATAAATAAATGTGGGACTAGTTTTCTTCCCACTTTGTCCATCCCCATACACATGCACACACTTCTCCTTCCTCACAGATTGCCAGTGATTGTTGGTTTATTTGAAAGTATCTCTGGCAAGCCTCACAAACTGAGTAGTATATCACTTTGTTTCTGGGAAAATTAATATTTCTATATTATAGTACTGAGCATTATTCCCAACTTAAATTTTATGTGCTTCATGGTTCAAGACTGTGTTTTTTACTTGTGGGTTACTACAGAGTGCATTTATTGTACTGGTATAAGGAGACACGCAAGAGGGAGGGGGGAAAAGAGAGATAGTAGTGGAAAAGAAGAAAGAGGTTTGTGAGTGATACAGCTCAGCTACAGCAGACTTTTCTCCTTTTACAGATTACTACGAATGGTGACAGGTCAAAAGAGAGAACAAACTACAAGACTTAATCACTAGAATTACCACTGTACTCCAGAAAGCAGGACTGAAAGAGCTACAAGAACGACGACATTAATGCCTCAGGTGAAGCCATGAATTCAAGGCTGCCAGTCATCCAGCCAGGCCCTGCGCTGTGCGACACAATCCTACTCAGCTTCTCAGACTTGCCCGTAAGTGGACGCTGAAGTGCCAAAGTTCAGATGTGGAGAATACAAACTGCCTAGGCTAACATAACTTCATTCCTGTGTTACCATTTACTTATGACAGAAAGGAGTTATTCTCAAAACTTGATGTTACATAAGTTCATCAAGACCATATCACCTGTGATAATTAATAAACCTCTGAGCCCCAAATCATCTGTGTTTCCAGTCTGTGACAAAAAAATTCATCCTTGCTCATGCACACAGATTCCCTATAGGTCAATATAATTTTTGTCATAGTCGATGTATGTCAGGGAATATGAATATTTTTAGTAACAAAAAAACAGAAATAAAAGACTCTAGAACATATAATGGAAAACACCAAAGAAACAGTGTATATCCTACTGCGGACTGCATTAGTGGACACTGTTGTGCTACCCATCCAAATTTATCTTCTGGTTTCTCATACCACCAAGTCCAATATGAATACCTGTCTGCGCAGATTAATCTTCACAGATCTTTGTTATTGATTATTTCAGCTTCAGGCAGAACCAGAAGGAGAGTTCTAGAAATGGAAAACTGTCACTGAAGATTTTCTGCCTGTGGAGTCCTGAATTCTAATGTAAGAATGATCAAAAACTACTATTTCATCTAATTACAGAATCACAGAATTGTCTAGGTTGCAAAAGACCTTGAAGATCATCTAGTCCAACAATTAATCTAACACTGACAGTTCCCAACTACACCATATCCCTCAGCGCTATGTCGACCTGACTCTTAAACACCTCCAGGGATGGGGACTCCACCACCTCCCTGGGCAGCCCATTCCAACGCCTAACAACCCATTCTGTAAAGAAATGCTTCCTAATATCCAGTCTAAACCTTCCCTGGTGCAACTTGAGGCCATTACCTCTTGTCCTATCACTTATTACTTTGTTAAAGAGACTCATCCCCAGTTCTCTGCAACCTCCTTTCAGGTAGCTGTAGAGGGCGATGAGGTCTCCCCTCAGCCTCCTCTTCAGACTAAACAACCCCAGTTCCCTCAGCCACTCCCATGTGCTCCAGACCCTTCACCAGCTTCGTTGTCCTTATTTGGACACGCTCGAGTAATTCAATGTCCTTTTTGTAGTGAGGGGCCCAAAACTGAACACAGTCATCGAGGTGCGGCCTCACCAGTGCCGACTACAGGGGTAAGATCACTTCCCTGTCCCTGCTGGCCACGCTATTTCTGATACAAGCCAGGATACCATTGGCCTTCTTGGCCACCTGGGCACACTGCTGGCTCATGTTCAGCTGGCTGTCAATCAACACCCCCAGGTCCCTCTCTGACTGGCAGCTCTCCAGCCACTCCTCCCCAAGCCTGTAGCGCTGCTGGGGGTTGTTTTGGCCAAAGTGCAGCACCCGGCATTTGGCCTTATTGAAACTCCTACAGTTGGCCTTGGCCCATCGCTCCAGCCTGTCCAGATCTCTCTGCAGAGCCTCCCTACCTTCGACCAGATCAACACTCCCACCCAGCTTGGTGTCGTCTGCAAACTTACTGAGGGTGCACTCGATCCCCTCGTCTAGGTCATCAATAAAGATGTTAAACAGGAGTGGCCCCAAAACCGAGCCCTGGGGGACACCACTCGTGACCGGCCACCAACCAAATTTAACTCCGTTCACCACAACTCTTTGGGCCCGGCCATCCAGCCAGTTTTTTACCCAGCAAAGCCTGTGCCCATCCAAGCAGCGAGCAGCCAGTTTCGCCAGGAGAATGCTGTGGGAAATGGTGTCAAAGGCCTTACTGAAGTCAAGGTAAACAACATCCACAGCCTTTCCCTCATCCAATAAGCAGGTCACCCTGTCGTAGAAGGAGATCAGGTTTGTCAAGCAGGACCTGCCTTTCATAAACCTGTGCTGACTGGGCCTGATCATCTGGTTGTCCTGCATGTGTTGTATGATGGTACTCTGGATGAGCTGCTCCATCGGCTTCCCAGGCACCGAGATCAAGCTGACAGGCCTGTAATTTCCCAGATCATCCTTCCGACCCTTCTTGTATATGGTTGTCACATTGGCCAATTTCCAATCTGTTGGGACCTCCCCGGTCAGCCAGGACTGCTGGTAAATGATGGAAAGCGGCTTGGCGAGCACCCCAGCCAGCTCCTTCAGCACCCTCGGGTGTATCCCATCCGGTCCCATAGACTTGTGTGTGTCTATGTGATGCAGTAGGTCACTGACTCTCTCCTCCTGGATTGTGGGGGGGTTGTTCTCCCAGTCTCTGTCTTCTGGCTGAGGAGGCTGGATTCCCTCAGTACAACTAGTCTTGCTATTAAAGACTGAGGCAAAGAAGCCATTAAGCACCTCAGCCTTTTCCTCGTCACTTGTTACCATGTTTCCTCCTGTGTCTAGCAGGGGATGGAGGCTCTCCCTGGCCTTTCTTTTGCTGTTGACATACTTGTAGAAACATTTCTTGTTGTCGTTGATTGCTGAAGCCAGATTAATTTCTAGCTGGGCTTTAGACCTCCTGATTTCTGCCCTGCATAGCCTCACAGCATCTTTGTAATCACTGTGAGTGGCTAGCCCCTTCTTCCAAAGGCCATAAACTCTCCCTTTCTCCCTGAGTTGCAGCCAAAGCTCCCTGTTTAGCCAGGGTGGCCTTCTCTGCCGCCAGCTTCTCTTACAGCACCTGGGGACAGCCTGCTCCTGAGCCATTAACACTTCCCCCTTAAAGAGTGTCCAGCCTTCCTGGACCCCAATACCCTTCAGGACCATCTCCCAAGGGATCCTGTCAAGCAGGTGTCCAAACAAGCCAAAGTCAGCCCTTTGGAAGTCCAGGATGTCTGTTCTGCTGCCCCCTCTCCTGGCCTCTCTAAGAATAGAGAACTGTATTATTTCATGATTGCTGTGCCCTAGTCAGCCTCCAACCGCCACATCATCCACCAGTCCTTCTCTGTTCACAAAGAGGATTTTTGTAGCTGGCAGAGTGAAAATGGCAAATTAGAAAGCAAAGTCTTTAATTGCCTGTGCACAAGCAGGTAGGACTCCTTCATAGAACACAAGGAAGAAGGAACCATGCAGAACTCCAAATTTTCAACTAACATGAGCTTCCGAGTTGTGTAGGACTTCAAGGCATCCAAAAGTTATTGATAGCCCCAGCATGTGCTTATAAGGAAATATCCCTTCTTTCATTATAAAATTGCTGATTGTTGAAAATTTACTCCAGATGGTGATCATTGTGATATTTTCACTTCAGTGGGCAAAGAGGAACAGATGATAACCTCCAGGACTCATATTAAATGGAATATTGCACCTACTAGCAAAGGGATATTGGTGTCTTTATTAACCTTCCCCCAAGGCCTAGTCTAATTTTTCACTAGTCTAATGCTGCACTGTTTAAAACTTAACAAATTTGTCAAAAAGTGAGAATGATCTATTTAGTATGGTAGTGAATTAATTCCCTAGTCTTTCATCCCCAAAGAAATGATCTCATATCTTAGGTGAAATAGTTCTGATGGATCTCATCTAGGGCTCTATAAACTCAGCAATGTACTATGTGATGATGTAAAGCTGGATTAAGAAAGTTGGAAATGGAGATGAAAAGAATCTTACATGAGGAGCTATCTGGAAAATTTCAACAAAATGCATTTTCATTAAAATCTATGATTTCACCGAAGCCAAAACCTTTCATGGAGATTTTTCTGTTTTGATTATGTTTTCAATACAAAATGTGCCTGTGGTCCAATGCTTTCTGATCATTTTTAAGGTAGAAAGAGAAAAAAAAAGATAGAGGAAGAGTAAAAAATTGAGTTTTTTAACCAAAAAGGTAAGTTTTGACACAATTTCATTTCATGAAGTATTCATAAAATAGAGTTTACATTCCACATTTCAAAACTGTGAAAGTTGTGGAATTATCTGCCACTGGACAGCTGCACTTAACACAGTAAAAGGAAAAGAACAATATTCTTTGTTTGCTTTCTTGACCCTTTTCCAGAGGGCTTACAGCTTTCTGTGACAAAAACTGGACACATCTGTTTGAGAAAAACTAATAATACTAAACTAATTTAAAATATTTCCCCTTTTGGAACACAAATGTTCTGTACTGTGTTTAGCATAATGCATTTTGTACTAAGAAAAAATGAAGGCAACCTGCTGTTTCTCTGCAAGCAAATTGGTCCCTACCTATAAATTATTCTACACTGTGAAGCAAACAGTTTGCTTTTATCTAGAGATATGTGGGCAGCCTGGCAAGACGTCTGTGGATAATTTGAAAAAGCTGCTTTTAGTGACCTAAGTGACTAAACATTGCTTCTGTGGAGACAACATCTTGACACATTTTAAATGTGTTGCATGGTGCTACATCATTGATGAGATTCTGCATGGTGTCACATTATCTTGTGGGATATCATTCATTTAGAGACTTACACAAATGAGTGTGGGCTGCCATATTCTTATCTTCCCTATTTGTAGCATATGGCCCAGGGAGAAAATATGACCCTAGTCACCCATCAACCTCTTAGGCACCTTGATATAAATAAAGCTGAAAGTGTCATCGTATGTTCATCTTTCCAGCAAAGCCAGATGGAGGTCTCTCTTTCCCCTTTTAATATTACTTAGCATGCTGCTTCTTCACAGTACTAAGAACTACTCCATAAACACTGCTAAGGAGCTATCAAGAAAGATTAATAAAGTTGTTTGCACCCTAACCGCTCAGAGAATCTGTCATGTATGGTGTAGTCACTTATGGGTCCAATGAACAAAAGATGTTCCCCAGCTACAGAACAAATCTTGCTTATATGACACAGCACCTGTAACAGGCAAACAGAAGGTTATCAAACAAAATTTTTTAAATCATTGCCATCAGATAGCCAGTTAACAGACAAAGGGAAAGATATTAAAATGATGGATGAAGAACGTAGAGCTAAACCTCTGAAATCCCTATTCAGCTAAATAGCTGAATTATTTATCAACTGTACAATATCTCAGCATCAGTAGTGCCTGACAAGTGTCTGGGTATCTAGATTTGTTATCTTTTCCTGGTGATCCAATTACACTTTTCTGTATGCACAAGTGGAGAAAGTGCAATATTCTCACTACTCGAGGAATGACACTAGAGCACTTCATACAGGAAACACCTTCTGCTCCCACATATCATTAGAATACAGAATTTTATTTTACAGCAGTATAAAACACTAAAGATATAGCAGTAACTATTTTATAGCAGTACAAAAACATCCAGTGATTTCCCTTAGAGTACAGAGAGGAAAGAAACACCAGAGACAGTAGGGGAGAACAGTTTACCAAGGATATGGACCATTTACAGACTTTTTTTTCTTCAGTTACTTTTGTTTAGGTTTGCCATTTATTTTTTGTTCATTTTCATTCAGGATTCCAGGACTGTATAATAATAACTGTTTTCAGTGAGAGGGTCCTGTTGTCCCTTTTCAGTATTGATGGCCAAGCACATATCCTAAGAATGTACACATTTGAGAAATAAAAGGATTGAGGAAAATATGATGGGTGGTGTGATTAAAGAATCTGGTGCAATGGGAATGTGAATCCCTAAGTCCTGATTCTGACAAAGAGCAAACCTTTTTAGCACTTTGCTCTGGTTTGGTTCTCCTTTGGTGAAAGGGTACAATACCACTTTTCCCCAGCAGTCATTCAGATTTCTCATTTAACTTCAACGTTCTTTGAAAAAGGGAGGCTGCATGGGACTGCACAGAACTTAACACAGGACAGTTTCAGGTTTAGGTACAAAAAGAAATAAGAACAAGCTAGAAATAGTAAATAAACATTTCTAACCCAATGATTCTCAGACATGGAATTAAAACCACAAGAAGATCATGAGAGGTCTTAAGGGATCACAAAGTAATAAATAAAGGCAGTGTCAGCCAGCAAGAGCACTGCTCCTGCAGGATGAAAGCATACAGACTACATGTTTAAACACTGGCTGCAACAGTTTACATCAACCAAGGAACTACTAGCTGCCTTTAATTTCTGGCAGCAGCTCAGTTCCCTAGGGAAGAAAAGACAGAGCAGAAGAAGAAATGGTGTTTACATCTGCAGCTATGATTAAAGTAACTTCTCAGTCTTCCTCCTGCTCTACTCTTTCCTTGAAGGAGCAGAGATGCTGCCAATACAGGGGGTGCACAAAGACAAAGCAGAGCCAAATGGACATCATATTTCCAGAAGCTTGAAATGCGCTTCTCCAGCCAATTTTTCTTCTGCCCCATGCTGACGGCTGCAGGACAGAACATTCTGTGTGAATATTTTCACATGCTATACAGCATTACAAGTCTTCTGACCATGAACAGAGGAAAGAGGATACAGTAATGACAATAAGTCTAATTTTCTCCACAATGTACAGAATGACAGAAAAGAGCCTGCCTTCTATATATTTTTATGAAGAAGCAGCTCATAGCAGAATAATCCCCTGGTATTCTGTCCTAAAGTTTCTGTCATTATATTTTCTCGATAACTGCTCTAAAACTTTTTTTAAAGAGCTCTCCTAAGCTTATTTCACTTAGGAAGTTCAAAGCCTTCATGTTGAATGAATCCTGACAAAGATAGAAGAGAGCACAGACAGCAGTTCAGCTTTGTTTTTCCACTTCTCCTCTTTGCCTTTGAGGTCTGTGTGTGCTTGCATCAGTGAGATCAAAATTGCCAGCAGGCCCACGAATGACACCTACCAGCAGTAAAGCAAAAAACATAGTCCTCTACCATTAATGCTTCACAGTGGGTGATCTTTAGCCCTTCGCAGACAGCCAACAAGAGACTCGCACACCACTTAAACTCTCCTAATAGCTTTTAAGTGGGTCCTAAGAGGTGCAGAAGCCTGGAGTTGGCCTTCAGCCCAAAAGCAAATTCCATCTGACATGTGCCAAAGCATTTCAGGCAACAGACTCCTTATCAATATGTGTCCTTGTGCTACTCTTCAGCACAGTCGTTACTGCAAGGAATCACAGCAGTATTCTTACCAGCATTTTGTGCTTACACAAAACTAGACATCTTGAATGAGTTCAGGAAGTCAGAGAGGCAGTGCACAATAAAATCTGAGAGAGGGCCAGAGGGAGAAATATTTTTTTTAAAAGTGAGAGTTTTAAACTATTCTACAGGCAGCAAAATATGCCTGCTCAAAAATGCAATTATTGTTTTGTTCTGATTGCAGAGCACTCTATCTATTCAGGTCACTGCATGAATCAAATAAGAAGACACTCTTTTATGTTTTCTGTGTAGACCTCTGGGTACTTTAAATGGACCTCATATGAAGATCTGCTAAGGCATTTGGGGGTTTGCTGCTGGGTTTTTCATTTGGACTAAAAACTGAGGTAGGTCCCTAATACAAGTATCTTTGTAAGCATGGGAAATCTTGGATCTTGACCTATCTCTACACCAAAATTTCAGATACTAGAGGCACATTCTTTACTTATACTTTTGCTAATAAGGCATATATTTGTTGTGACCCACTGATGTAGGGTATAAAGCCAGTGTTAACTTTACATCCAATCCATGGTATTTTCAGTAATCTTACCTCTGCTAGTCCGTTCTGACCTCTATGCAATCTTTTTTTTTATAGGGGGGCTCTAAAATAAGGGAACTAAAAAACAAATCAGCTTTGATGGCCAGGGAAATATTCCTATGGTATACATGCATAACAGCAGGCATAGGCTTGCACTTTCCTGTTTCATTTCATATTGGATCCATACATGCAGATGTGGAAAGATACCTATGGAACAGATGAGGAAAAAACTCAAAATCCTCTGCTTTATGGATAGGTGAATGGCAGCAGAGCCTATAAGCAACCTGGAAAAAGCATTTTAAGAATTGAAATAGCTGCAGATGTTGCTTTGATTGCATAAAAGAAAATTTTCTTATAGCGCAAAGCCCTCTTTACTCCACTTCTCTCTTTGGGCTACTGCATGTGTGTTGTGTTATTTCCGACATACAGCCTGGACAACAGAAGTGGCACTTAGGATTAGAATAAATATGAAGGAGGGAAGTCACCTGAGCCTCCACACAAACACACACCCCTATACACAAGCAGCCCCCTTCAGTTTGGATTTGCCAGGAATTTATCAGACATTTCGCTCCAGATCTATCTAGACATCTCTGACCCATTACAGTAAATAGCTGACCTTGATTCAAAAAGTGGTTTGAAATATTAAAGGACAAAAAATGAAACAGTTGCAGTTATTCTGGAGGATAACACACTTACTGACTCCTAAGAGCTTGAAGGAGCTCAGCCTACAGCAGTGGAGTTTGTTTACTGTATAATATTATTTTAGAAATCCTTTCCTTGCTAGTTCAATCAAAATGAACTGCATTTCCTAATACCATACATCCTGAGAGATACTGCCACATGCTCTATCCAAACACAGGCTTAAACTAACCCACCCTGGCAGCAATTATCTTCAAGGCTTTTGAGCCTCTTGGGAGATATTGCCCTCCTCTGTTCCAGTGAAGCAGAAAACCATCTTGTATTCAAGAGGAAAAAAAATCTGTTTCTGCATTCACTTCAAATATTTCAAGCATTAACCCTCCTCCCCCAAAAAAACTTAGTAAAATCTTCTGTGTAGGGCTTATATGAAGGAGGAAGGATTGCCAAAGCAATAGCATTCATTATTATTACTAATAATCAACTACTTTTGAAGCACAGATAAGGACTGTCTAAGCACTGAATGTTTAAACACATTCACTGTGGCTGTTCTGGTCACCTTCTGGGTTCACTTCTGACAAAACACTGAGCTACACTATAATGAAGGAAATTTAAGATGATTTGCGTAGGTACCTGTAGCAAATTAACTGTAAATTCACAGGCACCAGTCTTCACCTGGGAAGCTCCTGAATCCCACTGCCTGACAACAAACACTGAATTAGGAAAATTCCTGTATGAAAATCATATTTTTAATACCAAGAACCACCGAGACTCATTAGAATTAGTAATATATCTGTTTAAAACAGATAATAAAAAGTACTCCTTTACACAGCAGATAGTGAAGTGAAATTTGCTGCCACAGGTGTCTGTGGAGCACACAGTTTTAGTAGGTTCAAAAAAGGATTCCACAATTTCATGGTCTTTAAACAGGTTCTCTTAAAGAGAAGGGATGTACCCTCTAATATGACTAGTTCCACCATTACAGGCACTGCTGGGGGCATGTGGGGGAAAATGGATGTCAAAAAGCATCGGCAACAATTTCTTGTCTTTGTTGGGAACAAAGCACTGAGCTAGATGGACTGTTGGTCTGTCTCAGCTGGAAATTTCTTATGTTTTAAAAGTGAGCCACATTTTAAAGTCAGAACTAGGGACTGAGCGTAACAGTGGAAATATAGCATCCGTGGACTTGTTCATCACACTTGCTGGGTATTTGAGTCAGAAATTAAATACGGTGCCATCCTATAATATCTCTGATAGCTTAAAAGTCATTGACACAGCAAAAATTCTGCATTTTGAAACACTGGGTAGTTGCTAATGACCATAAATATAATATTAAACCTAAATTGAACAAATAATGTCATCTCAAGCAATTGTTATTTATTCCTGAGTATTCCAGATGCAACAAAAAGGGAGACTAGTGCTCTATTTGGCTTTTGAGGCCATGAGATTTTAAAGTGGGTATAAAAATAAAATGGCAAAATGATGATGCAAAAATGTACTTTCAGAGCTACTGTAAGTTCCAGTTCCCTAAATAGCAATGTCCTGCTTTAGCTTTAGAGGACTGGAAACTTTATAGAGTGAAGTAGTGACCACAGAAGGAACTGAGACATATCATCATGTTTTGGACTCTTCTATTCAGTGACCTCCAAACCTCTCCTCTACAGAAAAACCCAAGTCACAATGTCTGTATAAAGAATTTCACTGCCTTGAAGCTCAGACTGTTTTGAATCTAGGGTTTCAGTTTGAACACATGTGTAATTTTTATTTCTCTAAGCTTTGCAGAAACATCATTAAATTCTTTTTTCAATACCATTTGTATTCTTTGTATGATATAGATAGGATCTTTCTTCTCAGTCTCCTGCCCAAACTTTGGTGAAAGAGGTCATTAGACCAGCCGCTATATAAAGTCTATATAAAGTCTGTGAACTTGCTACATTAGGTCTTTTCTTTTTTGCCTGCTGGGAAGATTGTCAAACAGTCCTTTGTAAGAAGGACTTGCTCACTGTTTCACTTCACCTCCTTTGAGATATTTTGAAAGAGCCTCATCTTCCACTAACATATAGAATCCATAACTTTGTGCCTCAACGTAAAGAGAGTTTAGCAAAAATGTTAGCTCTTTCTAAGTTTTATACTTTTCACAAATAAAATTTCAGAATAAATATAGTGATAAAAAGAAACAAAAGCAGAGGATATTCACACATTTGCTTCTTCTGATCCTGCACTCAATTTCATCCCATCACCAACTGTAATACCTCAGCACCCATCCTGATCAATTCCTCTCCCCTTTTGGTGAATGAACACTTCAAAAACTTCCATCCCTCTTTGCCATTGTTAACCTAAGTACTAACAATCACATTTTTAAAAGTCTATTTTCTAAGCAATCACTTTTTTTTCTGCTGTTTGACTGTTTTGAATTAATTAATTTCAGAGATGGTCTCTTGACAGTTATGGTACTGGCAGTCAGTAAATGCTTGGTAACAGCAAACAAGCCTTGCTTATTTTCTTCTCTAAAAAATGCAGTTACAAATTTGTGATCACAAATAAGAATTTCCTTTCCATGCTGTATTTGCAGTCTCTGAGAGAGTCAGCTCAGCTTTTGCATCAGCTACTGCAGGACAGAGCAAACATGATTTTATAGTGTTAACACAGGCAATGAAGGTTCAAACATTGCTTTATTGCTAAAGGATAATTATATCCACAATTGGGCACAGTCATACTTGTCATTGTATACATCATTATTCACCTTCTGATCATCCTTTCTAGTCCAAGTAGTGTCCAGCCATCAGTCATTAGAATGGGTGATGAGTATGGTGAAAAATGAGGTGGCAACTTAAGCCTATTCCTTCAGAGAAGTAGAGTCTGAAATACTGTGAAGAGGAGGCAGCTCCGTGTATGATAGTCATAGTTCTCTTTCCTATCTCCAGCAGCAAAACTTTTATTAATTACTGAGCCAGGAACAGTCAGGTATACCTCTAAAAGGGGTGCTTGGAGAAACTAATGTCACTCCACTGATTGATAGAAAAAACTCCATTCTTCAGGCTGTCTTCTTTGTAGATACTGTTTTCTCTGACAAGCTCTTTGGATGAAAACTACCTTACCATAGGAAACAGTAGATGAAAACAGAATTGAAAATGAGAGCATCCTCCTAATGTATGGCAAGTAGAATACTCCTGCACCCAGAGAAGCCCTAAATGGTGTTGTTTAACTGCTGAAATAATTTATTTTTCTAAGAAATGCTATGGTGGCCTGAACAGCTGTTAACATTCACATTTATAAACACTATTCGCATCTCTATAATCACAAAGTCTTGCATCTCAGGGAAGAAAAGCTCAAGTTCTTCCAGACCCACAGGTTCCAGGAGAAGGAACCATAAAAGAGATGACAAGTATCTAAAGATTCACAATAAAATCAGAACTGGTACGGTTGCAAGGCAGAACCTGTAATCAGACATAAACCAGCGGATGTGTTTCTTAAACTCAATGTGAGCATTAAGTAAATATAATTGATTAATCCAATTATTCCACCTGGCTTCCAACTTAAATATTAACGACAACTCTATCTCTCCTGAGCATAATAGAAGGTAAAATGAAGCCAAGCACCTAAAACCAGAATTCTTCATCAAGCTGTGTGGGTAGACTGTGCCAGATATCTCACTGCAAAGCTGATGAAAATAAGATAAAATGTCCTCTGCTGACTTGGTTTCAACAAGCAAAGAAACAGGGTTTGTGGCAGTACCCCAGGCTTCATTGAGCCAGCATCACAGTAGAAACAAGGGAATTTTTCCTTTTCTGATACTTTTTTTTAAACTTGTCAGGTTTTGGATTTCCATCCTCAAAATAAGGAGTCAAAAGGCCAGACTTCATATGTTCATGCACTGGCTTTGTGAAGGTATTTTTTGGTAATACAAGATACAGTTAATTATATTCACCCCAGTGCTCATTTACACATGTCAGTAAGGGGTTTGAGAACTCTGCCCTGAAACAGCAACACTGACCATGTTTCTGACCAGATCGCTACCAGCAGGAGATGGGCTAATTCCCTGCTTTGTTTGCATGTTATGGGAACACAGGCCTGGGACTGACCTCCTGGGTCACAGAGTCCAGACCCCTACTATCACAGGCAGGCCAGTCACTGAAAGGTAATATGTTAGTTAGGAGCGGATGTATGGTTTGTTCTTCCTGCTATGAATCCTTTTGTGGCACTTCCCATTTCCTCCTGAGAGATAAGAACTTGTGCTTCAGCTGCTTTTGTTCCCAGGGTTAGCTAACAATCCCTTGCAAAATCGTCATGACAAGCATTATTAAGCCTCCTCCTGGAATTCAAAAAGCATTTTTATTTTTCAGTTTAAATGATTGAAAAACTGAGACACAGAGGCTGTATGTTTTGGGTTCAGCTGTGGACTGCATACAGTGTTGTGGTGGAATATAGGAACTACAGAAAACCTTTAGTCCCCTCAGAGGAAACTGCTCTGGCAGAGCCAGTATCAAAAGCAGCTCAGACGTATCCAAGAAATGCAGGATAAGACCCAGTATATTCAATGTAAGGGAGTAAGGCTGAGGGCTTTAGGATCTTATGTAAGTGTACTACATTGGGAGGCTATTCTGCATTTCCTTCAGAAGGCCTTCTTGCACCCTTGGAGCAGCCCAGAACGAGGACAACTCAAAGTGTGTCTTAAGTCTCCCTTGGCCTTTAGGACTGGTGTTGTGACTCTACAAAAGGCAATGCTAGATCTTCCTCAGAGTTAAATAAAGTTGCTTAAGGGTTGCAAAGTGAGACAGGAGCACAAGTGAAATTAAAAGTTTCAAGTTGCTGTCGCCTAGTCTGCATTTAATCAATGAAACCACATGTTCTCTCTGCTTAGACATCCAGCTTTGAAGACATGGCCCTTAATGGCCCGAGGTTTGATTGTTTCAGCTTTGTTATTTTGGTTTGTTTTTTGCCCTTCAGTCTTTACTACCAACCTCAGACAGAGTCATTCAATACAAGTATAGGGAGGAAGACTGGTGTCACAGTGGGGAACTCAATTTAATGAAAGCACTTGCAGAAATTCTCTTGTTTATTGAAAGCATGTAAATGGACAGTATGATTTACAAGGTTACAAGGAAACAAGTACACAGCTTCCCCTGATGCTGTGGTTAAGACAGCTTGGAAACTATTGTGTTGTGTGACAGAACAGCACAAACACACACTGCCAAAAGCCACAGCAACTATTCAAATCCATCTTTGTTTTAAGTACCAACTATTAAAGTGACCATGCTGGTTTTACCTTGTTCTCTCTGACAGTGGGTGACAAAAGTCTTTTTAAATGCTGAAAAGTTGCAAGTCTGCATTTTCTGGATTGCAGAGGGAATCTGTCTTTGTGGTTTTTGAATGGCACTGCAGAGCCAAAGCCAAAAGAACAGTTGCATATACTGTGCCAACTACGTACAGGAGAAAGCAAATATAAACCTGCAACATGGAGACTCCCACGAATTAAAGTGCTTAGATTTTATGGCATCCAGGTTTTAATGTAGCCTGAATGAGACATGGTAGAACTCATGGCAGTTATTTTACTTCATGAGCAAAAAATATATGTCATGTTGGTAACGCCAGGGTACTCCATGTAGGCAGATTACCCCAATCTCTTGATTCAAAATATTATGTTGACAACTTTGTGCCAAAATTAAATAATCTTTGTGTCTTTCACCACTTCTTGCACTTCTATTGACATAGGAATGAACGAGCCATCTTAGTCTTCAAACTGAGACTGAAAAATTGCAATAGTTAACTGAAAATACCACCTCTTATTCTGTTCCTGGAGTGCTCTTGATTCAATTTCTAAAATACCTTAATTATTTGGAATTATACAATAAAATATTCTGCAAATTACAGTGAGATGGCTTATTATTAAAAATGTCCTTATTATTTCCAGTTCGTCACATTAGTCATATGGAGAGATTTGGATTTCATGTTCAGTGTTCATAGAAAGATATGTAAGATGAACTCAACACAACAGCTTACAATACACTTTTCAAAGCGTTCTCAAAACTCACGCAAATGTGCCCAAACACCAAGAAAAAAAAGGAATGCAAATGCATCTCTCCAGTTTTCAGGAATTTCTGCTTCCAGGGCCAAATTTTCTGTTGATGAAAACAAGCCATTTTATTGTGCTTGTCCAGCAGAGAACATACTGTACAATATTTTGACATTTCAAATGAAAGTCTGACTAAGGGATTACACAGACATTTTAAGAAATGAGTAAAAAGGAGCTGCATAATTCTTAGCACCTTATAAAGGTTTTTTTTTCAGGTTCGGTTCTAAATGTACCTAAGATTTGTGGAAAAATATGTATTTTTTAAAACTGATGCCACAATCTAATAATGAAATTTGAGAATGTGAACATTCTTCCTCTCTTAAAAAACAAACCAACCAACCATTCTGACCTTCTTTCCAATGTTGTATGCTAATATGTTAGAATAACATCTAGTCCTGTATGCTTTCTCAACAAAATTAGTGTTGGTATTGTTAGTAGAGTATAAAACAGACTTCACTGTGAGTTATAGTTATCTTATTGCTTAATTTTAAATATTCAAGTTCTATAAAACTTTACTTCTCATATTTATTTTATATTTTTGAAATGGAGATAAATTTATTTGTACTAGGTTGCAAGACTACGTGCTTTATTTCAAAAGAAGCCAGAAATTATTAAAATTGGTAAAAGAAGGTAGTCTATAATAAAATTACAATTTTGAGAAACTAGTACAAGATTGTAGTCATGGATTCCTTTCCCATGTATGAAGCTTCATGGCTCTGATTCTATTCTACTGCCTTTGAAGTCAATGGAAAATTTCCCATTAGTTTCAGTTGGCTCTTTGTTTTATTTTCAGAAGTATTTTTTAAAGTTTCCCATTTCCAAGTTCCCATGATTTAACCTTGGGTGTGATCTTGATAGAATTTTTATGCACATGAATAGACAGAGTTACTGAAGTCAGTGAGCCTGCAGGGCTGGACCCAACATCACCACTTACAGTGCTACTCTTCATCCCACTTTATAATTCAAGATATACAACTCTGCAGCTTATGCAATAGTTATATTGTTAACAATGGCAGCTCACTGAAAAAACACAGTTAATACTTTATGGAATGACAAGGACATAAAACTTCCAAGAGAGTACTTTCAGTACATTAGGAAAAAAAGCAAAAAGGCAATTTTCTTCAAGTTTCTTGTGACTGTTCTGGATGACATTAAGTGTAATAGGCTTGAGAGCAATATTTTGAAGAAAGTATTTGAAACTTTGCTTTACATACAGTTGATTCAGACATGCAATTATTGCTGCATCAAGGGAATTTTTAAAAACCTGAATAACAAACAAGATAATGGGCTCCATCAGTTTCATAGGATATTTAAGTGTCTAATTCACTTTTCAAAACGAAAATTTATCCCAAAGTTTCATCTGGTGATACAAGGCACCATCATGCACTGTGTAAAATCTAGCAGCCATAGCTTGATTTAATTTGAAGTAAAGATTAAAAAAAACACTGCATGCTACAGCAGCTCTGCTAATGATCGTCAGTCAAAACTTTAACTTATTCCAGGCATTGTTCTTTTTTACTTCTATCCTCACATAATTATACAAAATCAATGCTATTTTATTTGCTGTCCATTGAATTTTCTGAAGTGCTTTTTCTTCTTCTCCTCCCCCTCTCCCCCTGCTGTCTTAATGAAGATATCATTGGTACCAGTGAAATGCCAAGGAAGAGCCCAACCAGAACCATGTACTGGATATACTTTCCTCTATTCTGTAAAAATAAATTAAGTTCATACACACACAAGTCTGTATTTCCATAATTTCTTTCCCCTTCTCTCTTCTGGGTATTTGTTCTACATTCTTTCTGCCTCATCTCCCCACTGCCCAAGGTGAAGCACAATCCACTCCAGGGAGGTTTCTGTGGATTTCAGCAAGGGTGGACAGGCTTCTGACTGCTGTTCTCTCCCTCATGTGATTTACATGAATTAAATGGTATCTGAATTTTTGAAAGGACTGTATTTGGTTGGAAATTGTTAATTGTTCAAAACAGAATTTCTAAGGGGTTTTTCTCCCTCTTAAATATCAAAGCAATTGAGTCACCAGCAGCTCCAACTAAGTTCCCCTTAAATTTGTGAACTGAACTTTTTGTTTCTTTTAGTGTGCTGATATTTTTCAAAAATGGCATCAATGAAAAAAGCATAGAAAATAAATCCATTTTTCTTTCAAGAGGTCTTCTGTGCTAAATAAATATATTTAAGGATGTCCAGGTTCTGCCAATAGGAGATAATAAGAACATTTAACACTTACAGTAAACATACTTTTCTACTAAATGACTTTTCATCTCTCAAGTATAGTAGAAACATTAAGTAATGAAGCTCCAGTTCAAGAGAAAATCAGCAAATGGATAATTAAGAAAACAATGAACATTAGAAAACCTATAAAAACCCAGACATGCAGCTAGGCCAGTTCATTAAGTTCAGTCTAACTTGATTTCAGCTGTAACTATAATAATATCCAGCAGACACACCTCCCTGCTGAGAGCCAAATGTGCAGAGAATCTCTTGACCTACTGATTTTAATAAAACACTTGTTTCAAATACTTGGTTTTAATTAAATGTCTCATTTTGGGGATGCTAGGTACCAAAGAAGCAATACTGGATACCCAGGAAGTAGGCACTACATAACTGAATATATTTGCTTATGATAAGTTGAACAAAGAAATTATTTAAATTACTGTTAAACATTGGTAAGTGATAATTTATCAGGAAAATATTGCAGAAGGGGAGTCCAGGAATCAGAATGAAAGAGTGGTCAAGGACTCCAAAAGTAGAAAAAGACCGTATCATGAAACATCTCCTATGATTAAAAGTAAAATATCTACAAGTAGACTTTCCCACACAACCATAATTAGGACCAGTGCAAAAATATGTAAAACAGAGAAAATTAATTGTACATCAATAAGGCCTCTAACCAGAATAGACAAATTCTGGATATAAACAACATAAACTTCTGATAAAAGTCATGGATTACCTAGTATGTTACTACGTCCAGCAGTTCAAAAAGTTTAAATAAATTTCTTGATTGCACCATATTTGTTTCAGGGATTTGATGGTCTCCTATGGGAGATATTTGTCCACCTGCCTTGATGAATAATTTAGAGTTTGGGACATTTTTCTCTATAGGCTGCTGCACAACACTTGCAATGGGGAAATGGAGCTCTCTTTTCTCTGGCACGGTTGTCCTGTGTTCCTAGCAGCAGCACAGTCTCTCAAGTGCACACTCGGTATGGCTGAAAAAAACATTCTTTGAGTTAAACTGATTGTCAGATTTGTGTTCAAAAATATATGTTTTCTCGCTTCCAATTTTTTTCTGAGAGAGGGCATTATTTGTTGTCCTACCTAGTGTTGGTAGTGTTCCACTTCCTATGCTCACATTGGGGCTCATATGGGGAGTTTTCCTTAATAAATTAGTAAGAGGTTGCTATTCCTATGTTATTCCTACTACCAGAATTGTTTTGACTTTTCATCTTAAACTGGGCTTTAAAAAGTATTTTCTGGCCTGTAGCATATGATAGCAGACAAAGTAAATGATGTGAATGATTGCAAGGCTCCTTCCAATATTTTTCTACCAATATTAAGGATACTGGTGCAGAATCAGTATTCTCCTCACATCTCTACTGAACATACCAGGCATACAACGCTGCCACAAAGGGCTTGCAAATCCCAGGTTCTCAGATGATCTATGCTCAGATGATCTCTGCTCTACGATAATGCCTGCTCTGTTGCTTTAAGGTAGCTCTGGTACTTTCAAAATTTAAAGGCACTTCAGATTGCTCTAAACCGCTCTGGCTGATAGCAGCCTCTGCACAGCCATTTGCCATCTGAGAGCAATTGTAAGCAGATGCCAAGCGCTTGCCTCTGGTAAACGGTTTGCTCTGGCCCATCTGACCCCCAGGGTAACCCATTTTTTGTGGCCAGGCTAGTGATGGAATTCTCAACTGGGAATAAGCAGTACTACTTATTCTTTTACTTTGTTCTGCCAGAGCAAAGCGGGATTGCAAGACAAATTCTGAACATTTCTCTATAGGATAAGCAATATATGCCTCAAAAATTATTGAAGTATTTAGCGTTTTGCATATGAAGAACTGCTCAAAGGATGCTACATAGATGTCTAGAAATTAATCTTGATGACCATGCAGACTGTTTCCCTGTGGACAACAAAGTGGGAGCTTTCTTTTTCCCCACTTTTTTTTTTCCATTAAAACAGGTGATGGGACTACTGATGAGAATACCTGGGTTGTGGTTCATGTCAGTCCCCTAGGAGGGACGATGCACTACTGACAGCTTCTTCCTAGCCCATGAATCTTGCTGAATGAGATTTACTTTCACCTCTTGGCTGCTGAGACTCTTCAGCTGTTCTGTTGTTAGAAGTGTCCAGGAGCTCCTATCTCACTCATTTCACTGACAGTGTCAGCAGAACAGGATGCGGTCATACATCAGATGGGGGTGGCTGTTTATGGGGAGGGCTCAGGTATGTCTCCAGTCTCAGTGATGGGGTGTGGAGCAAACCTGCCTCCTCTTGGACTAATAGGAAGGAAAAGATGTATGTATGCGAAGACTCTGGCCTTCATCCTCACCCCAACTATTGTGGCCACTGTCAAAAATGAAGGATGTCCTCAGAACATTACCAGCAGCTTCTGATAGATTGGGAAAGGTCTGTATTTTGTCTGAGAATACTGATTACAGACTCACAAGCAAGAGAACAGAAATGACAATGTTTAATGCTTTGCATTACAAGCAAATCAGAAATTTATTTGGGACAAAGCCATGGGGCTATCTCTTCACTAATATCAGATGTCTGCTGTAAATAAGACAGATGTGAAAGTTTCTGAAAGAAGAACTCACAGTAATCCTTCGTAAAGGAATTGCTAGCCATCCTAAATATAGAATTGGTAATTAGTTCCCACTATAATTATTGAGTAAAAAACCAGATGGGAATAATAGACAGGAAAAATAAAATTCTCTAATACTTTTTAACAAAAACTTAGAGGCAACTAATCTAGGACTACATTCCAAGAACAACTGTTTGAATATTTTAATAAAGTTCCCTGTTTTCAATCATATAACAATGTTAACATCTGAGTATCTTCTAAATGTCAGATTATTATTCCTACCATTTAGAGACTGTGATTACACAAAGAAAATAAGATTTTAATCTTAGGAAGGACTGTCAAAAATTAATGAAACTTAGAGGTGTGGTAGTCAAGCTCTGAGTGAAATCAGGAAGTTTTTCAGCCTAAGCACTGTTACCAGTGCATACATCACAGCGACCCTTGATTTACATGCCTTTTTACATTTACATTTAAAAGCATGTTCATGTAAACATGAACAAGTCACCAAAATTTTCTGTAGGGTAGATAAATACTGTAGACAAACCAGTTGATGCAGAAAACTGAACTGTATTTTGGAGATTTGGAGCACCCACAGGTAGCTTGACTTCTAATAGAATTTTAGATGCTTAGTACTAGACTGATATTTATTTTTCAGCAGCGTATATTTTCTGGTGGAAAATCCTGAACCAATGACATTGAAAAGCTTTTTACTGTATTGCTATCATTAGATTTTTAATTGTAAATTGAATTTAGAAACTATTCAATCATGGCTGATATTTTCATTGTTCCTACAAACCAGCATCTTCCTACTGCTGAGGGACCAGATGACTTTGAGGGTTGATTCCAACCAGTCTCACACTTTTTCACACAGGGAACAGATAATCAGCTACTGCACCTCCTCTTGGCCAGGTTCCCACACCCCACCCTGGCTCTCTGGAGCCAGGAAAGGAGAAAAGGTGGAGCTGTATGTACACAGATGTGGATTCAGTCTTCCTTCCAGGCATATATTCTGGCAACAAGGTGCCATAGCCACATTCACATAGCCAAGTCCAGGTCTCACAGTTACCAATGACAGAAAAACTAGCTTTAACTAAGTTTGAAAAAAAAAAATTATTAAGGTTGAAGTGAGATGCCTTGGAAAATCTCAAGAGTTCTATTTGTCATTGCTATTAAAGAAGAAAACATTTTAAAATCATAAAAGTCAACATAGTTCTCATTTTCAAAGATTTTTTTGAGATACAAATAGAAAATAATCAGGATGTAGAGCTAGGACAGTGCAGACTGGCCCTAAAGCAGTAGGGGTCAAATGCAATTAGTCCTAGCTTCCACATCAAAGTCAGACAGATCTATAAGAGTTTCTGCATGACCTGCTCCTAGCTTCAGCCTATAAAAGTTTAGATTGGAAATACTGTCCTGAAGAGAACACAGATTGTAGACATGGTATTAGTTTATTATAAGTATGAGGAATTATTTGGTTGAAAAACTCGAAAATAGAATACAAGTACCCTCAGACTTTGGCATATTATCAGTTGTTGCCAGCTGATCGCAGTTCTGTATGGAATAAGTAAGTAGATTCCAGCACAGTTATCACTGGGCAGGTGTGCACAGCAAAAATCACAGTTCCCATTTTCAGTAACTGGCCCCTTGTGAGGACAAAAAAGCAAATAAGCATGGAGATTAAATGATCCACTTATTCATGGAATGGTCCCTCTGGGCTAAGTTGAGGGATAGAGTGAGACAATATGCATGTATGAAAGAAGGATAAAAGCATGGGTCATGCTTCCATAGTCTTATGCTGTATTTCTTCTAGGAATAATTAGAGACTTTCATTTTTCAAGGCTTTCAGGCTGATAAACCAGCACTGCAATAATTAATCATTAAAAATTGTGAAAATAAATCTTTTCTAATCACTAAAATGACAAGATGGGTAAATACAGAACTATGTATAGACATCTTAGCATATTTTGTACTCTATATAAAATGAGAAGCCATTTAAAAGTCTTTATTCTTATCCTTCTTAATACAGTATCAAAGAAAAATGAATCACACTCATAAGACCCTTAACCAAAAAAATGAAGGGAAAGATTTCTCTATGCTGTCCACAGGTCTATGTACGATCTCCATTACATTAATGGGAGCCTTCAGCTAAATCCCCAAGCTCTGCAGTAGACACCTACCCTTTATAATTTAGGGAAGAACTGAAAAGATCGCAGAGTAAAACTTAACAAACATGAAAAAAAATCAGCAAGAATCAAAGAGTAACTGGAATTGCAATAGGGGAGAGCAAAAACACTGCAGAAGTTTGCAGTTTGCAAAGGAATGGGGTTCGTAGATTCCAACAGAGTCCTGAAAAGGTAAAAATAGAGCTGATGTGAAAAGGAGTCACAGAAGTCCAAGCAGCTTAGGAAGCTCAGTAGCCTATCATCACCTCCAGAAATAGTGGCATACGCCTCCATGATGGTGTAGAATGGAAGATAATGTATTATTTTCCAGGGATGAATCAAAATGATACTGTCCATATGCATACCGTGTTTTGTTAGTGGGTAATTGGCTTCTTGGAAAGAAATTTATCTGTTCTTGTTTCAGCAAAGGGAACATGGAAGAAGATATATGTGAAAAACTCTTTCCAAGCAAACAGAAATCAAAATAATTTTTTTAAACCAGATGAGTTCTTGTTATAGCTGGCTGTATATTAAATACAATTTTGCAGCATAAAAGTTCATTCTTTCAGTTTTCCTCTGTCTCTTCGCACTGTATGTGCACTGAAATAAAATGAGACACATTCAGGGTGAATATGTCAGTCTTGGCAATCTAAGCTATTGTATCTTACAGTAACTTCTGTTCTCTTATCCCACATCTTGTAAGTTAAACCCCATACCAAATCAGACCCCCTACATGAGAATACAATTTGATGTAAAAAGAAAGCAAGATTTAATGGAATTATGCCAAGAATACTTTTGGGTCAAACTGTATATAATAGAATTTCTACCAGTGAACTGGATGACAGGAGCAGAAAATCTAATAAACTTTTTTACTATGTTATCAGCTTTGAATTTAACTATAGACAAACAAATGTCAGAACGTATCATTTCCATGCCATGGAGGACTGCAAAAATATACATTTAAAATGAAATATTAGCCATTTGAAAGG
Source organism: Strix uralensis (assembly GCF_047716275.1). Taxonomy (NCBI): domain Eukaryota; kingdom Metazoa; phylum Chordata; class Aves; order Strigiformes; family Strigidae; genus Strix; species Strix uralensis. The sequence goes on along the minus strand of NC_133975.1, from coordinate 112,162,841 downwards.
CAGAAAATAAGGCGAATTTAAAGCAGTCTGATGCAGTGTGGCTGGGGATCTCCAGTATATGGTGGGAGAAAGTGTTATTTACACCTGGAAGAGCTGTGCTGCAGAGCAGGCTACTTATGCAAGGCAAAGATTAAATAAATGAGATTTCATTTACTATGTACTCTAGAAAAAGGCCACCTTCTTAAGGAGCTAAAGAGAAAGAATTAAAATCAAGTATTAATTTAACATGTAAGAGATGGTTGTCTGAGCTGTGATTAGCATTGTGATTCTAGGTTAAGAAACTCAGATTTGGTCAAGATTTGTGTGATACTTATCTGTGTTGCCTGTTTCCAACAAATCTGCAAGACCCTTCTATAGTCATTCAAGTCACCAATCACAGTTTGTTTTTCACTCCCCTTTCAGCTGTAGTGAAGTTCAGAAATTTATCTGTAACTTGTAAATTGACACTGCAGTTTCCCTCTTGCAAACCAAGAAGCCTTGCCTTATTCTGCAACCATTCTAGCTGTCCTCTTACTTTACATTCAGTCATATCTATAGTTAGATGTATTTCTTTATGAATCAAAAAACAGCAGAGTAAAATGGCTACAAAAAATGACAAAGACTATGTTTCACAGTAACAGATGTAACTTAAAAGTTGCATAGAATTAAACAGAGAAGAACTGCGATTTAGGATCGATATAGGGAAAGGGGTTACAGTCACCAAAATAAAACTACTGGAACTGCTAGAGAGTGCTCCTTCCTCTTCCCCATTAAACTCTGCTATTACTGAAATTGCTACAATGATGTAGATGGACTTTATCAGTAATTTCTGAAGGATATTTTAAATATATGGGATCTAATTTTTCTTTCACTTATAAATGAAAAGTACTGTCATCATTAATGTCATCATTTTGAAAAGTGATGAGAGTTCTAAAGTGAATCTGAAGTCTGTGTTCTGAAATTTGCTGCAAGAAATACAATGTATGTGTGTATGTATGTATATCTGTATATTTTCCTGTGAAGTTTTTTCCCTTCCCTCTAAATATGATCCAGATTTACCCAGAGAAATTATATCAAAGGGGTTAAAGACATAGTATTAATGCTGTACTACAGTGATGTCAGCAATTTATGACAGGATGGTGGGTTCCAGTGCCAGAATCTATGGTACAGGAGAGAATGTGGTTTTAACAGCATGATTCTCTATGAAAGCCTGTCATCTTCTGTTCTTGAACCTTTGCTAATGTACTAAGGCGACATGCCCAGATAGAAAAGGAATGTTTTTCAGCTGTTACGTGGTGGCTATTAATATAGTTACTGCCATACAATAAATATGCTGCTACTGCTTGCCATCATTTTAAATTGACAAAGACATAGGAATCTCTTGGGACACCATTGTTTCTAAAGGGCCACATCCTTCATTCCTTATTCAGATGAAATTTAGCTCAGGAGAAACTTTCAAGAACTTTAAGCCCTTGAGACCATCGGAGTACAAATACCATGCTGTGTCAGGCCACATTCACCGTGACTGACAGGGTATAATGCAACACAAGTTTGAATTTTTCTGCACTGCTGCTCTCAGACTCCTTTGATATTTTTCTAACGTGCCTGATAGTACCATAGTCAGATCCAGCACATGCTCAGCAGCAGAAAGACAGAGATGAAATTCTGAACATTATGACTGATTTACCATTTTGTCTAATAGCCCTCACAACTCACAGTGGATTAATAAAAAGTTTAGTACTTGTTAAACTCATCCCAGAATTTCCTTTCTTCTACCACTTTCCCACATCACTTACCTGTATTCCAAAGATTTCCTTACTTGTTTTTCAAAACCAAATGAAAAGCAAAGAGAAACTTTCTGTCTAATAAAGAGATTTTTTTATGATATACAGCATTTGACCTAGTGCATACAGTTTTCTTTTGGCTAACAAGTTCTTTAACACCATGGCCAAGGACTATAGAGCTAATTCTTCAAGGCCCAATGGACAGTTTTACCTAGTTGTTCATAGCTTACACATGTGTCCTTCTAGGGAAATTATCAACAATGCCTGTTCTTGAAAAGATCAATCTGTCTACCCCATTCATCAAGAAAGAAATCTGAGTCACCAAAGTGAGCAGATGCACTTTGATCATCCCAGTCACCTGAGCCAACCTGGCACTTTGAGGCATCAGGTCACTCAGAGAATCAGCTGAGTGATCTGGGAGGGCAAGAAAATTCTGTGGAATCAGCAGAAATTATACAAAAAACATCTACACAGAAATATTTACATCTCTGTCTTTGAATTTTCTGTAAGTCTGTAAAAATAAAGTACTTCTTTAATGTTAAATCAAAGTAGCTGTTAATGCCTTTTATACCAAAATTAACATATAACATGTGTATACATTACTGCTCATATTTGAAGTAGTGCTACAGTAGCTGTAAAACTGGTTGTTGTTCATACCTACTCATACATTATTCCTGCTCAGAAAGTTTACCACTACCTTTCATGTACTTTGTTGCTTTCACTCACCCTGATCTTTTTTTCTGCCAAAAATACATGAAGCAAAACTTGAAAAATTACTGAAAAACTCAGAAATGTAGAATTATTTCCCTTATACATAAAAGACAGAGAGAGAAGTGGGGGAGGGAAATTAAAAAGAAACAAACCCAAAACCATCTCCCTGACTGCATCACTGCTGGAAATGAAAACTGAAGAGACTTTAGACAATGTCAAACAAGATCTCAGCAGAGGAAGCAACTAATCACAGAAATAGGTGATCTACTGGTCCGAGCACAGAACTGCAATTTGTATGAGCACATGCTGTAGAACTAGAGGAGGCATCCTGGGTCAGTGAATCCAATTCCCTGCTATCATAAGTAATCATGTCATGTAATCCCATTCATCTCATTTGAGCTGCATCTTAAAACTCTTTTTATGAATTTTCAGAATAAATGCATTCATAGCTAGTTTATATTCATTTGTTCTTGTGTAACCTTGTCCTTTAGCAAAAATAGCTCATCCTTCTCCTGCCCCCGTTTATTTATAGAAAGCAATCATACTTTTTCTCAGCTATTATTTTGCTAGTCTACGTCCAGCTCTTTCAGTCCCCTCATGTAAAATAGCTTCTTCATTCCTCTAATTATCAAAGCAGCTGTTCTGTGTACCTGCTCCAGTTCAAACATCTTTTTTTGAATACTCTCGACAATGTTCCAAACAGTTTTAACCATTCTCATTATTAACCATCAAGTTTTCATTACCTCCTGGAAATACTTCACTTCATACATACTAAGATGTTTTCCTTCTCTCATTCTCTCTCCCCTTCTTTCTCTTCTTTCTTTTCTCTCTCTCTCTGTCATGGCCAAGTCACACAACTGTTTTGTGACTAACTTATACATCCAAATTTCCCTTCCCATCTGCTTTTTTCCTAGCCTGCAAGTTAAACTTTCTGTTAATTAAAAATACAGATGTATCAATAGCTAATATTTTTGTTTGTTTAGCTTAATTTAATCATATATGTTATTTCTGTGTATTAGAACTGTCAAAGATTTTTTATATATTATTGCAGTACTCTAATGAGAATTTATCTAAAATTTATGTCATTGGTTGATTTTATTCATAATAAACTAAGTTCCTAAATGAAAAGGCTAATAATTGTCACTTCCAAAGATAATGCTAGGAGAATTCTGATAATACTGTATCTGGAGACAAATTACTCTTTTTTAGCTCTTTTTCCTTTCGTTAAAAAAGTAATTGTTTCTAAGTCTCATAAGTCTCTAAGTCTCTTTCTCAGGCTAAATAATTTTACCATATCAGACGTTCTCTTGAAGTCCAGATAGAAAAGGTGCGATATAATTTTCTTCTAGAAAACCAGTTACCTTGTTAAATACAGCTATCAGGCTAGTCTAGCATGACTCCTCCCTCTATCTTTGACTAATGAAAATTGCATTCCATCCCATTTTTCAGAGATATCTATGTTCTTAAATATTTGTCTCAAAATGTGTTTTAAATTCTTGATTATGACAAAGGCAAAGAACCGTTAGTCACAATAACAAAGATGATCACTTCCTTCTTTTCTTCTCCTTCCTTTTCATATGTTATCTGACTATGAAGGATGCTTCAGGAGTTACTGTTTCAAATCTTCTAGATTTCCAGGGTAAAATTTATGTGTCCTTAACTCTTGCTGCATCCTCAGATGAAGGAACATCAGTTTTCAAATACATGTTTCTATTAGCCTTTCTGCATTTTTATTTTTCAGTGTCATCCTCACTGAAAACTTAGTAACAGAGCTCTAACCCTGATACTGAGGCTAAATTGACTTAGTTGGAATGAGCTATAAAATCTTCTCTCTTCTTCTATTTCCCTACAATAGGGATAACGAAATATATATGACTTAAAGCAGGGTTAGGAGGTTCAATTTGCTTATATTTATGTAAGCATTTATTTAGAAATAAAAAGCATCACTGCATCCCCCCCTAAATGACACTGTGATCTCATAACCTAAGTGACCAAATGCTAAGTGACCCTCTTGGGTCTCTCAGAATTTCTGCTGGATGAAAAATCTCATATTAGTATTTTCTAGGAGTGCATCTACATTAAATCATTACAGTCTATCTTTTTGCTGTTGTGCTGTAACAAGACACTATACTGTTACTATTGCTATAGAATAATCCTACAGTGGCAGAAATTGCTACAGTTTTATTACAATAGCTTCATAATTCATGAAAGAAAATGAGAAACAGAAAATATTACACAGGCTGAATATTCTAATAAGAAAGCTATGCAGCGTACATAATATTTATGTGCAGATATATATATATATGCATGAAAAATCTATATAAAATATAACTCAGTAATGTAGACTAGTAGCTTAGATAAATGCACTTTAATCGGTACTAAACCTGGTAAGTAGATGCTGAAAAGGCTACACAGTATTAGACAGAATGAGAGGATTAGTGCTAAAAATATATGAAAAATGTGGTAGTATGAATTTTTTTAACAATATGGTATATGGCAAGATCCTGACTAGAAAAAATAATTTCTTCATATGCAAAATATATGCTGTACATCACAGAAGGGAGAAGAAGGGCAAGCCAGAGTAGTCAAAAGCAGTGGCCACCACCAGATGCTTCAGAAAGTCCTAAAGACTAAATCACGACAGAGATCCTAAATTCTAATTTTTCACATATTTGTAAACAAGTTTCTAAGCATCTACCTACCTCCTGAATGATTAACAGCTGTCTTATTCACTCCCTTACAAGGGCACATATCGTCGCATCCCTAAAATATTTTTATTTTGTAACTAAGAATGTCACGTTATCCATAGAAATAGCTGATACTTGTCCTGATCATAACTTTATGTTGTTATGGATAACCTGTGTCACTGAGTTCAGAAGGATAGATCCTAACTATAAAGAATACAATCACTTTAGTAAGTATTTGTCTATTTTTATAGTGTTCTTTATATAGACCCTTGTTCTGATATAATGAAAAAGACACTTTGGAATATTCTATTTCTTCCCATCTACCTAATAGCTTTTGTATTACAATATCAGCTCCTTTTGGGCATCTCCCTTCTGAGCTAAATATTTCTATTTTGTGTAGCATCTCCTCACAATATTAACAAATTTTGTTGTGAAAAATGTACATTTCCTTTGAAAAAAAACAAAACAACAGAACCAAACACGGGAAACTCTCTTTTGCTGTTTTCTTCAATTTTGAAGAAATTGAGATGTCTAGATTTTTCTGGGACATTTCATACAAAGATCATCTTTCACTGCATCATCTTTAAGTGTTTTATAGACAATAGATGATTCACCAACACAGCTTTGAACAAACTTTCTGGGACAGGTCAGAATTTTTAACCAGATAGGACCAAAGGTTAAATTACTTCACCAAGTAAACTCAGTGAGTCAGCAGCAGAGTCATAAGGAATAAGAGCCAGGACTGAAATTTCATCTTTTTGAAGTCAACATGAATTTCCCAACATTTTCTGCAGAGCCAGGATTTCACTTGAGTTTCTGTAGTATGCTCCTCCCTCCTCTAATCACTAAAGCACAATTGCACTAAGTGACTCTTTGGTTACTAAACTTTTAAAGGCCATTTTGTTGGTAGTGCTGGTGATAGTTTTTGCCCACTCATGTACTTGATTTCACATGATTTCAGGAAAGTGCTCATCATGCATTATTTCAGTAATATAGGCTTAGCAAGTAGCAGGATTTAAAATTTACCGACACTATAATCTCTTTAAATAGTTCCAGCATAGCATTAACTTATTATAGGGAATGAAAATGACAGTATAATACCAAAATTGAATCAAGTAAACTATAAATAAAATTTCTGTAGAAAGACAGATCTCATTTCAGTCTATTTGCACCAAAGAACATGATGATAAGGTACAATATTTATGTAGTTGATTTAGAAATGCTTTAACAACCTTTGTTTGTTTCTATGGGACTCATATTAATAAAAACAATGATAACATTTTCTGTCCTAAATCTTTGGAAACTGTGAAAAAAGTAAATTAGATAAAACTACTGTATTTTTGGTCAGTCTGGAGAAACTCAAATACCCAGAAGATTTAAATATTCCTTCTTTTAATAGCAACAAAGCTGTTCAGATATGTGCTTAAAATAACTTTTTCATTCTTTCTTCTTTATTATTACTATATTTAATAAGGTTATCACAAAAATTTGCAAGCATCAAATTGATTTAATGTTTTTGCAGCAACACTCAAAAGTTAGCAGAATCTTAGCTCAGATATCTTCAATACTTTCTTGATAATCCTAATAATTTTCTGATGATAGCAAGTCTCCAGAATTGTGCTCAAAATGCTTGAGAAATATTTGAAATGGAAGAAATGATTCTTTAATACTTATATTTTTAACCAATACAGATGGGCATATTTTCCAATGCAGTTTTACCAGTGACATTCAATCTGGACAGCTACAGTTCTCACATTACTGAGATAATGTTATTGCTATTAATAATCTCAAAGAACCTCTGAGTTTGAAAGCATTGCATAGAGCTGCAGATGGCTGCATAAGGGTCATTATTTTTACAGCTATAACATTAAAAGTACTGGAAACTCCATACACATGGCTTTGTTATGCCGTATGTTTACCTTCAAAAAGCCAGAAATGAATGTGATGGGAAGAACACTTGCAGGAAATACAACACTATATAAATGACACTCTAGTGCAAGCTAAGCTTATGGCAACATAAATATTGATGTTATTAATGCCACCTAAAGTATCCAAGTATGAAATATACCCCCCTATCTTCTGTGCAACATAGTTTATGTCAGCAAGGCATTACTTCTGTTGCAGTAAGTTTTATTTTAAAATTATTGCACTGAAGTCCACCAGGAAGGAAAAGGAGCTTGAGGAGGTGTACAATGGAAGTAAGAGAGGACCAGGAAAAGAAAGGAGAACCGGATGCATGCACTGTTCAGTAACATAAATGATCATAGTATCTTTCCAGAGGTTTCTACAGTACATGATTTTAACTGTTGGCTGCAATATATGTACTTCTCTTACATGAATGTGGTTTCCTGAGGTGAATGGAAATTTAGTCATTTGTAAGGGTTTAGCACATCGGGCCTATGGATGTAAGATCTGGAATATATACTCAACAAATCTTATGAACAGGCGCCTGGACAAAACCTCTGCCAGTGTTCAACAGACTCCTGCTGTTATTTCAGTGCCATGTGTTCCCATTATCTTCTTAATTACTCATCCACAACTCCAACTGAAGACAATGATGTTGTAGTCAGTGCATTCTTTGTCAAAGGAGAAGATATGAATCCTATGGTAAAATTCAAATGTGGTCATTCCTTTCTGCTATCTCCAACGACTGAACTCAATTAATTAATTTATCTTAAGTGACAAGGAAGTTCCTTATGCCAGCTGTACCAGCCCTGTCACTGTAGGCATATTTTCAACACTAATACATCAGTGCTTTGTCAAAGCTAATTTTATTTGTGCCTAGAAATGAGGCTAGTAATTTCTTGGAGACTGTAATAATTTTTGCTCTTAGAAAAATGTCCTGATATTCTGCTTATTTGAGACAAACGCTAAAAGTGCAAAGATGGCATTCCAGCTAGTGAGACAAGTATTATGATTTTCAGTTTCTCAAAGAATAGTCGGTATCTCTCACTGGTTTTTATCTGATTATCTGGAAAGGAAAACTTTTAAGAAAGGCAATTTATTAGGGTCTGTGAAGAATTCAAGCCTGAATGTTACAAGTCTATATGGCAAAATGAACATATAAGCATTAGCACCTGGTTTTACAAACTTAGTAATTTCCAAATTAATTATTTTCCAAACTAATTAATTGTACATAACAATGGGCTGGTATTAAATTTCAGGGGTTTATGCAGCTCAAAATAGTATTTAGGGCAACAAATAAGTAATTCTGAATCACTTTAGATACCCTGTCTCATCAAATCAAAATTTTTTATTTGAAATTTATTTAAATATTTCTAAAATTTTCCAATTCTGAACATAATATCAAAGAGAAAATTCATGACTTTTTGTTAAATTATAGAGGAATGGATTAATCATTAGTATCTGACATTATCTTTAATTTTTGCTACTCTGAAGACCAGATCATCTAGTTGACTATTTGTTCCTTGGTTCAAATCCTAAACTAGCTTAACTCATCTAATGATGAGATAATTAAAACCAAGAAAATTATGTCAGAACAGACCAACTGAGGAGCAGACCTGCATGTTCAAATTACAGAGTACATATTCTAGCATTGTCAGATATGTTAAATATCAAATCAGTAACTGGATGCCATGCTTTCAGCCCACTGGAATCATACCCACTACAATATTACAATATTTTCTCTCCAGGAAACACTTGAGAAGGAAAATTTCAGATATATATGAGAAATTGCTAGCATAAGCCTCATATTGCAAAAATTATTCCAATAAACATTCTTTATTTGGGAAATCAGTTTGGGAAGTCTTAGTACAGAGAGTTGTGCAGTTCAAGCAAACCAAGACGTTGGAGGCATGCATAAAAGCTTTCCTTTGAAATAAATTTTAATTCCTCCCATGTCTCTAGAAGGAAACTACTTTTGACAGACTATATTTTGCCACTGTTTCATTTAATAATTCATATCAACATTTACCAAGGGAGATTGGTCTTTGCTTTAATTCTCATTATATGCCAGCCAACCTGCTACCTATTCTTATGACTTTTATTGCTTATTGCTGTTGTTTTCTGGACTTTGCAGGCAATAGTGCTACAATTAAACAAAAATGTCATCATGAGAAAATTTGATCTTCAGAAAGGGCTTTTATTTCAAACTGTCTCTGATTTATATTTTAGCTCCTACTATGTTTTCAAATTAAATCTTTCTCGATCAAAAACTTAACAATATAATGAGTGATGCTTTCTGATCCTTCAGATGGAGATAGCTGCAAGCCATTTCTGTGTGTTTAAATGTATGCAGAGATCCTGCAAAATGGTTATCATATACAAAACCTATTGACTTTGACTGGAATTGAAAGTATGCAGAGTTCTGCAGAACTTGGCCTCAGCTGTGTAAAGGGGACTGCTTCCCAAACTTCTTTTTGATCAAGCTGGTAATAGAAGGAGCCAATGTCATATATAGCATAAAATTGAGGCCTGCATTTCACAGGAGTAATACATTAGTCACCTTTGGGGGAGAAAAACTTCTATTGTTTTGGTATGGAATGGATGCAAAACAAGTACAGCCGCATTATTCTTAAGCTTGGGGTGGGGGGGGGGGAACAGTCTCAGATGTTGATAGATTCAAGTAATGTGGAGTCAGTTCTTTTCCGGAGCAATACCCTGTATGCACTGAAATACTCATGAAAAAATATTCCTGACTTACATTGCTACAATGGAGAGCAAAACCCATAGAAATCAACCATGGCTGCCTATAGCTCTCTGTAAAAAAGTGATACATACATAAGTTGTAACAGTAATAGGCACTTTGTTACAGTATTCTTCAGATCTTTGCTGTACTTTCTGGACAGTCTTACAATGTTCTTCCCCTGTTTACTCCAAATTCAGTTTATACATGGAAAATTCAGGTATTGTGAAGTTGCAGCTTCATTAGGAATTATCTGATTATAGTAACAATTTTAATGCTTGCACTTGGGCTGGAAGTAGAAAATTGTTTTGCTGGATTTATTTTTATTATTCTCCGAGCCCCACACATGTGGCAGAATGGACACATACTAAGCACATGTATGAGTTGCTCTACAGGATGGCATGTTAATCATCAAAATAAATCAAGAAACTTGGCTCAAACTGTGATAATTTTGCTGTTCATAGAATGCAATTTTTTTCACAGTTTATATTAAAAAGTAGAGGATTCTTCTTCATTTCCATATTACTTAGTATTTTTAATGAAAATCTAACCCACTTTAAAAAATGAATATCTGGATATTCCCTTTGAACTAAATGTTCTATTTTTGATTCTGCTTTCAAAAATGTAGATTTTTGCACTTGCTTTTTAAACTCTACTATGGGTATGGATGGTGTGTACAAATAAGCAGCTCTTTGTAGTTAACCATTTGATTTGTCAGTGCCCTGATACTATGCATTGATTCATAAACCATCAGCACCCTCCACTTCAGGCATTTCACACAGCTCTGTACATGCACTGCATTTCTGATTATTTACAGCCCTAAATATGTTTTGAAGTGAGACTGTCAACTGGTATGATGTAAGGATGCTCATCTTCTTTCTTCTTTACCCTATGGATGAAGATTTGAAACAAGGAGTAAGTCTCTTCATTTTCAGATACGTAGATGTAAAATAACTACAAATTTCAGAATAATAAACCTGGATTTATACTGGGGAAAATCTGCGGTGAAAGTGTGACTAGTCACACACTAGTTCTTGCTATTTCAGGTCTTAGAATTCATTTTCCCTTATCGGTGGTGGTGTGTCGTAAGATTTAAATAGTGAAAAATTGTCAGAAAGATCCTCCTCTATTTCAGACCAGTAATATGAGATATGGAGATATTTAGTTCATATGATTTTATTTGCAGCATTGCAATGCATATAAGGGAAAGAAATAAGGAACCCTATGTGATTGCCAGCAATTATAGAGCACACATACCTATTTATAATAAGAAGAATCTTCCTACTGGAAATTGCCTGAAAAGCAAGCCATACACTGGGCTGATGAATTCAACTTGTATAATTACCTGGGAGAAATGAACTAGAGTGAAGGAAGGGGAGATTTGCTTCTTGTCAGATTGGCTCTAATCTCATTTCCACATAGTCTAAAATGACAGCTTTGTACCTATGTCTATTAGTGAACCTGTAGACTCCTTCCTAAAGTAGCTCTCTCCGATAAGAGATGTTAAAATAGATATAATCATAGGACCATGAAAGTACAGCCCTTTAATCTTGGTGGGAAAACACAGGTTTTGATATATCTAGGGTTTTAAGCATTGGAGATTAAGATAGTAGTTAGAGAGAGACAGAGCAAGGGTCTGAGAGAGATGCTGTATATTACATTTCTAAAAGAACGCTCAATTGGGAGTCACTTTTGCAACACTGTTATTTGCAGTTGGAATATGCAGCACAATTGATGTGATTTTGCTAATTGCTTATCTAGATTGTTCATATGTATAAAGTCAGTGGTTATAAATATGATCCATGCACTCATAAATAATCATGGGTACAAATCACTGCCCTGAATTTCATGTTCAGAAGGGAATTTAAAGCTTTGCAATTCTGACTGACCAGGTCTCATGTTGTGTATTAATAATTCTCTGCATGAAGTAAATTTATTTGATATTATCAAACACTGCAGAATTCTTTTGTAGTGACACCTTGCACTAAAGTTTTACAGATTAGCGTTAGGCTACTACAGCGATGAGCAGATTATAAAATCAAATACAACAGAACAGAATGTGGCTCATTATTATTCAGATTGTTTTATATCTAGTTGCAAAACACTACACTAGTTTCTATAAAGGAAACAATGACTAACAAAATGGATACATTTATTCTTAGACATTAACTGCCTCTGGGGTACTACTGAAATTTGTACTGGAAAAAGGCTGCTAAATCATGTATTAAAAGACATCACCAGTTACCAGCTAGCAAAGCTCCACACACTTTGCTCCCTGTTTCTGTTTGGAGACAACACTGTAAAATCTCACTGTAGATTCTTCAGGTAAATATTCACCTGCAAAGCCGCAGTACTCAATTATCTCCAGTAACATTAAAGCAATTTCCTCATACTGTTCTTATCTTTCTTAGACAACACCATCATCAGAATATGCACAACTAAAGGCTTAACTGAAATAACAAAATGAGAAATTGATAGAGGACCTCTGTCATTATTCTGCCCACTCCTGCTGTGGAGTTCCTGTTGCAAGAGAAATTATTTAATTCACTAAAACCGATCAGTTTGAAATTTAATGCAAGTGCCAAAAGTCTACAGTTGCATTGATAAAACTGTTATGTCTGTAGTCCTCTGGCAAAAGAAGATGAAGGTTAGGCTGGTAGATTTTTTATAACCATACTGCATGCCCATGAAACCAGAAAACCAAGCTTCATTAGATACAGCAATGGTGAAATGCGTGAAAAATGTCATGGAAAATATGTCAGTCACAATGGTGTAGCAATTGCTATGAGATGGATATAAGAAACATAACTGAAGTATAAATGGATGCCTCAATCAATTACATAACCATCTCCACATATGAATCTGAAATGCCGAACTGTGCAGCAAGTAATTAGAGCAGTGCTGTAAACCTGACCTTAGATAATCGTATGTCAAAGCATTTCCTTAATATCCAGTTAAATCAAGAAAAAAAATATTTAATTTGTGAGAGATTTGAAGAGCCGGGTCCTCTATTGATTCAGTGGCAGCTAGGGCACAAACAGCAGAGTGTCAGCTCCCAGATCACAATCCTTTGCCCTAATTGCTAAAGAAGGAAGGCTGGCCTACAGTCATGGCTCTAACAAGGAACTCAGTAGAGAAGTTTTCTGTTTTACGTTGTGGATATTCAGCTGCTGTAAACTGGTCTAGCCCTGATTTACATGAGGGCTACACATCTAATATCAAGCAGCTTTCTGAATCTGCTTGTGCATCAGCACTCCTTTGATCAAACGCTGTTATTAACTCTTCCTTCTATCTTTTGTTTGCATTGTCGCGTTTTATGTCAGGAAAAATAGTGAAGAGTTTGTTTCTGATAACATGCTTTTTACAAGGACTTGTACAGTGTGACTTAGGCTCAGTTCTGCTTTGTAAGAACAGAGGAAGAAGAGGATGTGGAGGTGAAAGAGCAGTTCATCCTCCTTACCTAATAAATCTTTCACTTCTGACAGGGACTAGAAAAATGAGGCTCTGTTAATAGCAGTGGGTTTACCCGAGTCCACCTTTCATTTCATGTAGAACACTGTAGACTATGTCTGGATTTCAAATAGAAACAGAAAGATTTTGTATTCAGCAGGGTAAACCTGTGTCTTTCTGTCCCCTCTTACGCTACAAAAATATTGCTTTTTTATTTGTCTTGGTCCATTAGGAAAGATGGGTCAAAAGATGTAACATTGTTCCTGTTCTCAGGAACAAAATGTTGGCCAGTAAGAAATAATTCAGGGTATTTTAATTTTCACTTGTACTTCATTTCTTCGAATGTCTAATAAAAAAATTGCAAAACTGATAAAATATGAGTTTTCTCCAAGTCCCTAAAAACAATTACTTAGGAAACATACTTGGCTTAATTTTAGTGCTCATGAAAAGGGAAGACAAATACCTCTGAGTGAAGCATCACACACAAGTTCCCCGGAGCAGTTCTGCCAATGCAGTTCAGTCCCACACCTGTCCTGGAACTATTCACAGAGTTAATCTATGTGTTAGCTACTCCCATGTGGGCAACTATCCATGAGAGACTTGACTGAGACCAGCCAAATTCATCTGATTTGTATTTTATTACTCACAGGAAGCTTGATCTGAAAGAATGAAGGGCTAACATGTTAACTCATACAGTGCCATCTTTCCACTGAGTTTTTAATTCTCTTTTACAGTTATGGTAACTGAATTCTAGTCAGAGCCTTTACCAGACTTTCTGCAAGATCACAAGTAAGCAAATAATTAAGAGTTACATATTGTCCCAAATATTATTACTACCAGAACACTTGTGGAGAATGATGAAGTCATTGAAAAATTGCACATCCTCTCTGATAAAGCAAGGACATACATATTTAGTATAACCTTCCCCATAAATTATGTCCTTCCTTCATATTAAGCACCCAGTCTTGGTGTTTCTGATTGTGGGCATTTGGTATGTCTGGGGTAAGAGAAATTGCAACCCTCCCATATGTACACACATGCAAGGAGTTTCTGCAGCCGCTGCCAGTTCAGTTCTCAGTGTGCACCACTTCTTGTCCCCTTGCTGCTTTTAGAATCCAGTGTTGAATTCTACCTTGCCTTCAACTGCAAGGGAAAAGAGCATACTGCAAGCCCAGACCATAACGTAGAATTTGATCGATGTTGGACCTAGCCAGTGATTTAATCAACAGGACAGCATGAATGCACTGGTGACACAGAAGCAACATCACAATTCTGTATGTTGCCATGCACAATGATCATTTTCTTCAACATGTTTCTTATAAGCAAGGATAGTAAAGAAAGACCCACTTCAGTGCCAATTGCCTCCACTGTATTGTCCCCAGTGTTCCCCTAATTCAGTCTTTTTTTGTTACGTAATGAATCCCTAAGCTTTCAGATGAGAGGTCTAAAGACAAGAGAAAACTAAATGACATAAAAGTTGCCAGTATCTATACGATACATTTTAAATAACAAATAATATTAATTATTCCCCTTTGATTTATCTATGTAAAGAGGACTTTCTGTGTATATACCCATGCTGGAGAGGAAAATTTGAGACTAGTTCCTCACTAATTGCTTTGTCCATCCCATCTTTACTCTGTTTTTTCTTACAGTTAACATGCACAGTTTCTAAGGTCACAAAAATAAGGACATGGAATAATATTAAGAGGAAATACACCAAAGCTCACCAAACCAGATTCACCAAACCACTAAGGGTTCTGTTCTAAAGTTAACACACTGAGATAGCATTAACTCTGTCTGATGATTCCCATGTGCTAGGCACACCACAGAAAGAACTGAGGGAACTTCACAAATCCTCTTCTCCCCTCCCAGCTCCTCCTAGAATGTGCATTGCCCTACCTCTCCCTCTCATGACAGTCGACAGTCTTCCTCTCAGATGAATAACAACATAGGTGGTTAAAACTGTGATCATCAGGAAAATCCTATTTCCTGTTGCACAGGAAGTTGATTGGTTTTCTCTGTACTTCATTCAGTCTGGACAATTTTGATTACTCACTTTCATCCTGGGGAACTGACTGACAGGCTGACACCAGAGGGTGGTGGTAAATAACTCCTTTCCAAACTGGCCACCTGTCAAAAGTGGGGTCCCCCAGGGATTGTTATTGGGCCCAAGGCTGTTTAATACCTTCGTAAGTGACCTGGATGATGGGACGAAGGGCACCCTGATAAAGTTTGATGACGACACCAAACTGAGTGGGGAAGTGGACACTTTGGAAAGGACAGGCACCCTGCAGGACGACCTGGATAGGCTAGAAGAGTGGGCTAACAAGAACCTTATGAAGTTCAACAGGGACGAGCGTAAAGTCTTGCACCAAGAAAAACATAATCCAGGAATGCAGCACAAGCTGGGATCTATCTGGCTGGGGAGCAGCTCTGTGGAAAGGGACCTGGGGGTCCTGGTAGACAACAAGCTCAACGTGAGTGAACAGTGTACTGCTGCAGCAAAGCAAGTGAACAGGATGCTGGGTTGCATCAACAAAGGACATCAAGAGCAGAGATAAAGAATTCATCACCCCATTCTACTCAGCGCTTGTCAGGCCACATCTGGAATACTGTGTTCAGTTTTGGTCCCCATTATACAAAAAAGATGTGGACAGGCTGGAGACGGCCCAGAGAAGGGCCACAGAGATGATCAAGGGACTGGGAAGCCTGCCATGTGAAGAAAAGATGAGACAACTGTGTCTGTTCAGCCTTGAGAAAAGAAGGCTTAGGGGAGACTTCATCACCATGTTCCAGTATTTAAAGGGTGGCTACAAATAAGATGGAGACTCCCTTTTTACAAGGAGTCACATGGAAAAGAAGAGGGGTAATAGGTACATATTACTCCTGGGGAGATTCTGATTGGACACAAGAGGAAAATTTTTCACAATGAGAACAATCAGCCACTGGAATAATCTCCCCAGGGAAGTGGTGGATTCTCCAATATTGGACACTTAAGATGCAGCTGGACAGGATGCTGCGCCATCTTGTCTAGACTGTGCTTTTGCCAAGAAAGGTTGGACCAGATGATCCTTGAGGTCCCTTCCAATCTGGTATTCTATGTTTTAACCCCAGTTAATTTTTAGTCACTTTCCCTTTCCTGCTTTTATCTTTCCTCTGCACAATACTGCAATACTTGACCTGCAAAAATAATATGGAAAATACTTAAATGAACATAAATGCTTTCATCAGCATTATTGCTTATTTTAGTTTTCAGAGTATCTTAAAGATACTTTGAGTTCTCAATGCACCTGACATGACAGACATAACAGAATGAACTCCAGTTTAAAAGAGAGATCCTTCTCTCTTAGCTCTTTAGTTAGCTGAAGAGCTAACTAAAAATTCTGATTCAGCCTGTGCTGCCACATGTATTTGAAAAAATAAAGAGTGAAAGTGAGAAACAGGAAAAAAGTATGCTGCTACCAGAATATAAATACATGACAATAGAAGTACCCCAGATGGTGGAAGGAAGTGCAAATTTCATAGCAAGGCTACAGGTCTTTGCATTATTTCTGCTTCTAACAAGCAGGAAATACTCTTTCAGCATAGCACTGAAGGAGTTAAAAAGAATGCCTCTCTGTCAAACATGTTTATCATTTAACAAAACACAATATACAGGGTTATACTTAAACACCCCTTCCCAAGATTGCCAAGTATTTCTTCACAAGACCTAAGTAGTTT
Source organism: Strix uralensis (assembly GCF_047716275.1). Lineage (NCBI taxonomy): Eukaryota > Metazoa > Chordata > Aves > Strigiformes > Strigidae > Strix > Strix uralensis. Next base: position 112,145,865 of record NC_133975.1, on the reverse strand, counting down.
GTGAACTGATACTGATGTTATCTGAAATTTAAAGGTTTTTGTTCTCCTAGTGCTTAAAGAGGATCATCTTTCTGCAGCTGGTTGGCTAGACTGTAGGATGTCTTCTCTCGGTCAGCACATGCATAACCAGACAATCATTCAGCAGCTTGTAAAATATGATTGCGTATGAGATATTGATGGCCCGAAGGAAATTCTGCATATCAGAGGTTCATAATTAGAATACCTATGCATTTGATCCAATAGAGTTTCCATCAATGTCACAGAGATGAGTAGTTATGAATTTCAGAGTCATCTCTTCTCACACAGACTGATTTATGCACTTTCAACTTTGGACAAATGAAGGGCGAAGAATTAATGCCAAATTTTCAACCTAGAGAGCTCCTTATCCTTAGAGAGGTTCTGAAATTTATAATCGTCTCTCCCAGTGCTCAGGATCAAGCTCCACAGTTGGTAACTCATGACCTATTTATGCTTATGCCATCCATCCGCTTTCAGTCATTCTGTCCTCTTATCTGTAAATCCACAGTCACACCATGTAGGATGTGTGGATCTGCTGATAAGAAATTTTTGCAGGAAAGAAAACTGGGCAGATCAACAGTTCTGTTGCCAGAGCTGCTGGCAGCAACTCTAACATCTCATTTATTCCAGATTTATAAAGATCCAGTGTGCTGATCTGAGGATAGAGCTGAGTGTTTGACTTCTGTGATAATAGAATATTGAGTTGAAACCTGTATTTGGTACTAAATATTAAGTTAAATAGATACTGATAAGATTATCCAGTGTGGGACAGAAAACAATGATCTTGTTAGCATTGAGATTTCCATAGTTCCTGGGATGTGGGTTTGGGTTTCCTTTGGTTTTGCTTTTGGGTTTGGTTTGGTTTGTTGGCTTTTTTTCCTTTTCTTTAATTTTAAATCACTGCATTTTACTGGAATTATACCTAACTAAAAAATAAGGCTCTAGTGTGAAGACAGGGATTCAGCACACTGTAGCCAGCACTCCAAAAAAAATAGAAATCCAATTGCGTCATTCTTTTTAAAACTGTATTAAACAGAGTACTGCTTGTGAAAACATTTCTGTATTAACTATGGGGGAAAAGCACCAAGGGAGAAAAACAAACTATAAAAATCCATATACAGTTTCTGTTTCAAAGTTCCACAGCATCACTGATTACCCTGCTATCTAGTTAAATAACAAAAAAGGAAGATGCTGACTAAGCTTCAGAAGGAAATAATTTTGATAAATGATCTGTAGCCATTCTAATTCTCTCAGAAATCTTCTTTACATTTTGTTTGTGTGTGTGTCCCTGCATGCATGTACATGCATGTTTATCATTATGAATACAGAATACTACATTAATAAAAAAGGAATTTTGATAGATCACAACATGGATAAAGCAATCAGAGAAACCTTACTGTCAGATGATCTGCCACAGAGGCTTAGGCATCTCTGGGCAATTATGAAGGACTTGGCTCTTCTGTGGCATTCAAAGTGCACATTTAAAAAAATGAGAGGTGTCCATTATGCTTCTTTCTTGCCTAAGTATTTTCAAAGATACAGTGGTAGACAATTTTCTCTCTGAGTAAAGACTGTTATTTTGTTGCACAACTGCTAAAGAATAAGGTTTTGAAATTAATCTTGTCAAACAGTGAAAGTAATTTCTCAAATAAAAAAAAGACTTCTACTGGTAAAAAGCATTTTACAATTTACTGTTGAATTGCTGCAAGAAGCTCTTCACTGAGCAGCATGGCACAGGGCCAGAACGAGCCATTTCAAAAACCACTGTTGGGCATATACCAATTTGATACACAGGATTTAGCAATACAGTTGGGAATGACTCTGTGTGTATGTGTTCATGTTCTGTTAAATTTTAGCAGTCTCTAACTGTATACTCATATTCAGTATGAGGAAATTTGTCTGCTAAGTTTGTTTTAAAGGAGAAATTTATCAGGCTGGATGATAGCACTTTTTACTTGTTTAATTTACTTATTTTGTGTTGGAAATTAATTTTCTATGGGCAGTTCAAAGGATAAAATGTCTCAGATGAAATCTTTGAAAACATTTAAATCAAGAATGAAAATTTTAGGAGTGTACTAGAGAGATGACTGTGAGCTGTTGGTTAGCTTTATGTGTCTTTTCCACCTACAGATTCTCTTGTTCAATGAATAATGTGGGAGCTCACAGTAATAGATCAGTACAACATGATGCAATATGCATATAGAGCATTAACATATTAAATTGGAGTCCTCCAACCACTCAATCCAGGTTCATACCAATTCAGGTATCAAAGTGATTTTTTTTACATAATTTGAATAAATGATGAAATAAACAGCAAGTTTTCAACTGATATGGCTCAAGAGATAATATTTAGTCTAGGAGTACTTGCGACTAACTCCAAAGCTAAGTGGTTAAAGATAAGAATAAGGTTAAACCTAGATGACTCAATGAGGTGGCCTGTGAAACCAGACAAACAAGATTGCTAAATGGGGTACATTTAGTTGGATGCAAATCTCTCAATGACACAAGAAGCACCACCTAGGAAAAGCTTCCTAGATCACAAATGAAATTATAAGGTACTACTAACAAATATTCTTCATTTAGAGACACCTCACGTTGTTTCAGCTAGCATTCCAGGCATGTAACAGGCTCACTAAAACCAGCTCACTTACCAAAAATCGTAATTCATTAAATGATACGCACACCAGATGCCTAGTCTACAGATACGTTTTTATAGAAGTATACCTATGTAGGTTGTGTCTGTGACAAACACATATACTGCTACAATCCTAATACAGAAGCAATTCTAGTCATTTAAATGACTTGTACCTACATAGCTTGTTTTCCCATACACACATGAAGAAACTACTAATGAAAGCATATATACATTAGTATAACCAGAGACACACTGTTGGGGTTGTATCATCTTCAATTACAGCTAAATGACATAACTTTTGGGTATTCGAATTATTACTCACATGAGTAATCTCTAATCATGAGAAGAGTGTCTGTGAAATTAACTTGCCAGTGAAACAGAGAAGGATTGAGTCTGGAATCAAATACATTAATTTAAAAAGCAGTTTTTCAGCTGTGAAGTTCTATTTCATAAGCACAGGTAAGTTTGCTACAAACTCTTCCCACTGACCTTGGGAGCAATACCTCTTGGGAGCATCTTGAGTTTTTTACCCAGTATAGAAACTTCCAAAAATGAAAGCTTTTCTTCTTGTTTAATTTGATCTGCAGTTCACCAACAAAATTAATTTTGAATTAAAAATAAATGCTTTGAAGGGTCTGAGAGAGACCTCTGTGATTATAGAAACAGTCACAGTCACTTATATAAGTAACACATATACAAGTTATATATACGTATGTATATATATAAACCTGCATTTCTTCTTCAGAACTGCATGTTAAATGTCTTGTTCTGTCAGTAAGATGTTGATATAAAATAACATTTTTTATTACATTCATTTCCAGTGACATTGTGAATGTCATGCCCATTTTAATACAGTTCTAATATAGCATTTCTTTTTCTCTGTAGGAAAAGCACACAGGGAATCTCAAGAGAAAGGAATATTTGTAACTCTGAACCTACAAACCTGTGGTTGATGAACCTATGACTGCAGTTTGACCATTGTTTGGTCCTCTGCAACCTGTGTGAAGATTGAGCACTGTGAATGAGTATCACCTAAGACTCCCAGCAGTGCTAGGACACACTGAGGAAGCACCAGGTCCTTTTCCCACATGGGCAACCCTTATCCACATGATGTCTCTGGGCTAACTCTTATGAAACAGCTCGGCTACGTGGTGCAGGACTGGAAGTACTGTTGAGAAAAGCTCTTCTCTTTAGTTTATTTTCCCTGATGTTTTTTTATGAAGGAATGACAAAAGCTGACAGCAGGAACTGGGAGTGACACTGCCACACACTGATGTCAGTTCTCAGAAGGTGCTGATGAGGCTTTTCATTCAGAGCTCTGGCCTTTCCTGCTCTTAATGGGTCATGTAGTGTTTCTGTACAATCCCTGACATTAAACATATCTTGTCAGTTTTGTCTGAATAAGGATTGTGAAATAGCTTTTGATTTATTCAATCATAGTAGCATGTTTTCAGGAAGGAACTGATTTGATGTCTATATGATTTTACATTTTTAATATCATTAGATTACCCATAACAACTTGGCCACAATGAAGAACTTTGACCAAGGAGCAGAACTTCCGCCCCTTCATCCAAACATTTTCACTGCGATATAGTCACACACAAATTATGATAAAAGGAACTAAATGCCCTCTTCTGTATTCTGTGGCTCAAGATATGTCCCTATCTGGTCTGGGATTTGTAAAACCAGACTGCAGACCATTACAATAACCTACAGACTATCTGAATTACCTTTCAAAATTATTGTTTTTCTTAAAAATTTTTTGACAGCAGACTTTAATCCATAACTGTCGCAGAGACTTACAATGATAATTTACCTTGTGAATAGGTAGCTGGTGATCAAGTGTTATAAAAGTGGCCTATTGACTTGAAGGTCAAGCCAGAATATTATCTGCAACCTTTTAATATTCTGCTTCATAAGGGGCAGATCCTACAAAATACTGACCCGAGCCTGTTGGAAACAAGTCGTCTCTCAGATGGGACCAAAGTAAAATCATCACTCTGCAGGACCAAGTCTAGCAATGATCTGATCCTGTAAGTCAAAAGCCTATTGAGTTTTGTCTGCAAGGACTGAATAATTAGTTTCAATGACAGTGTACCTTTGAATGATCAACAATTTTCTGTGTTGTACGCTTTTATAAATCCTTACATTAAACTAGCCTAGAAAAGGTTTCTTTTACAATAGATTAATAAATAAAGCAATCATAGCTTGAAGTAAAATATACAGGAGATTGTTTCTATGCAGAGCTGATAGATAGCACAAGATTTCTTTTTAGAATGGATATTTTACGGACCTCTTTATGCATCATTGAGTTTTCAGGAATGATAAATAGAGCATGATGGATTTGTTTTAAGTTGTTGTTAGTACTTAATTTTGATTCAGTTCAAAGGGCCACGTCAGATGAAGGAATCAAAGAGGGGGAAAAAAAAACCCTGTTAGCTGGGTAAATCCTCAATTTAAAAAAAGGAAGATACGAGAAGATCCCAACATCTTTCACCAGTGGCTGAAAATACCAAATTTAATTGCACTATTCCTGAGACATATTGTTTGATGTTTCTAGAATATAATTTGTTAAACAGAGAATAGTTTTTATTTCAAACTCTTCTTTCCTGACAACTACCCGTGGATTAAGGTTTGGGTTTGTTTTAAATAAATGAATAAAACATGCCTGTCAAGAAACATATTTTAATGGTGATTTTTTGTGGTTGTTTTTCTTTAAAAGAAGTCAATTACTTGAAAGGTGTAGGTTACACATAGCTGTAGGGGAACTAAAGCTCATATCTTTAGTATATGTTAAATTAGCCTTCTTTACAATAATAACTACATATAATTCTTTTCAACCGTTTTTTATTAAAAAAACAACAACAAAAAAAAACAAAACAAAACACCACAAATATTTGTTTTACCAAAAGAAAAGAAAAAGCAATTTTTATACCTCTGAGACAAGTTTCAGCTCTTTTGGTTTCCTGAGGAAATAAATAAAAAGCATTGGCAGAAAGACTCCTAAAAAGACTGCCCAAGGGGGAGGGAAGGAAACACCTAAAAATGCTGAGGTAATCAAATACAATCTGGGAAATGTCAAACAATGGTATTCACCTACTCAAAGATATTGCTGATCAAGTCCTCAACTGCCATTTACAATCACTAACTAAAACATAGAATATAGCTGTGGATATAAACAAGAGACAAATTAGTATTGGGAAGCTGGGTTTAATAATCCCCTAAAAGAGACCATCTGTTTATAAAGACCTCCTTTTCCTTGATCTCTGACATGTATTCCTAATATAGACACAGCTGGATTTTTTTTTTTTTACATTTTTTAAACACCCTGCTACTATAAAGTCTACTTATAGTATATCTGGTCTGAGTGTTTGTCTCAAGTTTCAGTTATTATGTAAGCACTCAAGGGCAATAAACTTTCACATAGAGTCAGCCTGCTTTAGAGTAAGTATTAAACCATCAGCTGAACACAAATGCAATTCCTTTATTATTGATGTTCAATACCAGTGCATACTTTTTATTTTTCTGATTTTTGCAAATGTTCATCATACTATCACTGAAATAGCTGGAATAGATTTAGAGTTCTTTTCAAATGCTGGATTCGTGTTTGGAACTGGAGTCTGGTTTTCTTGTTTTCCTGTTTAAAACACTAGGAGATCACATTGTCTGTAATGGATATGACATTGATAACCTAAAAAGCTAGGTGATTTGCAGCTATAAAGGACGAAAACAATTTATAGCCTGTGTTTCCAATCAACTATGGTGAAGAAAAAGGGAAAAAAAACCACCATTGACTATACACTTCTCACAGATAGAGGTCACTAATGGACTGGATTTGAATCCGTCTGGTAAAAGCCTGAAAGTTACATGAAAGTAATCTAGTGAAAAATGAACTCATTTTGAGATTAAAGAGGTTGCAGAAATGATTAAGAAATAAAGCTCTCACCTTCCTGGAAACAATATTATCTTAAGTGTGCCTTCTTTCTAGTCCTTTAAATAGAAAGTTCAGTACAGGAAAAGCCTGACAGTGATGCTTGTTTGAACTCCTTTTTGTTTTCTTGCTATAAAACTATGTCTCTCCTTTTCTGCGGGAAGGCTAGAGAAGTCAGCCCTAATAACATCCTACATTTTAGATACTGCTATTTTAAGCAGTTAAAGGCAAGCACATTCTTGATTCTCGAAGGAAACCGTAGCCTATGTAATGCAGATTCCAACTGGGAGGGTGTAGGGTTGCGCAAAGGAGGTATGTCTACATCCTAAATCAAACTATCCAGCAGGCCAGGATATAAATGTGACTTGTAGCAGTGGCCCAAATTAGATCCAGACTCTCAAAGCCAAACACAGATAACATCACCTTATACAAAATATAGGGTGTATGTGAGGAGCGACTCTTTTAAGAACACTGGGTGCATTCCAGCACCACTTCTTGCTACAGCCTTGGAGTTTGGAAAATACTGCTGACTGTTCTAGTCTCAGGTAGTTTTACAGACACTGTATTTACACAGTGCTCTGACTTGCTTCACCTACAGTACTCCAGGCCTGCATTCTCTTACTTTTAACAGCCTTGCTACCATAGTGAGCAACCATTTAAATAGCAACCTCCTACAAATAGTAATGATGTTTGGAATCTGTTTTCTTCCGTAATTTTTAGGAACAAGATCAAGACTAACATTTTAACATTACTTTTGTCACTTAGAAATGGTGACTTTTAAATAACATCTGTTGTATCTTTCTGCTTATGGAAAGATCATGTCTCAGTGATAACATTGCATACATTGACTCTTTAAAGGAAGAAAGGGAAGAAAGGAAAGAAAGGTGGATAGAGGTATAGGTACACTCCTTTTTAAGTGTTTTGAAAATATGCCAGGATAGATTTTTCTCCTTCCAAAAATACATATATCTGAAACCAATTAATGAATTTCCTCTGAAACTACCAACTATATAGAGGTGCTATTGGAGTAAGACCATGTCAGTGAATGAAGCAAGGAATTAAGTCCATGGAAGTTTGTGGGGGTTTTTTGTGTGGTTGGTTGGGTTTTTTAAACCCCAGTAGTGACCAATCTCAGTCTCTGAACTGGCTTAATTTCCCTGCAAGTACTGTGAAATTAGATGCAGTAAATAAACCTCTCTTTAACACACACCCTGTCTTTCTGTGCGTGCGTGTGTGTGTACATCTGTGTGTGCGAGAGAAGTCTGACTTGCTTTAGTATCTTTTCCCGCTCCTCATGCAAGGAACCTCTCCCTTCTATTTAGCTGAGCTCTGCATTGCAAAAAGCAGCATCTGAAGTAATCTAATCAGTACCTTCCACACACAGTACAGGAATTTACACGGATTTGTGCCTTGGATTTATTAGCTTACTGTAAGCCTTAAAACAGATTTCCTCCATTAAAATTAATTAAAAGCTCCTGCTGACTGATTTCCACTCCAAAAAGAAGGTGGAGAGTCGTACTCTCTTTGCTGATGATTTCTTTATCTTTTACGGGGTTTTATCTCACGCTTTAGAGAAGTCTTTTCAGCCGTTTGACTTCCTTTACAATATGCTATTTGTTCACACACACACCGTTTCTATTTGTTATTATTTTGCCGATCATCGTCTAACTCATCAGGTCTATGAGGGGCTCCTTTGTACTCCAAAGTCCTCCTGATCTAATTCTCTTAACCTCGCCCCCGCCCACTCACCACCAGCCCCTCTCCGGAGGCTGCTGATGGGGATCTGATGGATCCTCCAGCCGGGCGCAGCTCCCTGCTCTCCCCGTGGATCTCTCAACACTTGCCAGCGCCGAGCTAAGCCGACTGCCTCTTCCGAGCAAAGCTCACCTTTAAAGGTCCCGTTTCTCAAGGCCACCTCCCAAATAACGCTAACGGTGGTGCTACCGCCGGCGCTCTGCTGCAGGGCAGCTCCCGGCTCCCCCTTCCCCGCCCGGCGCCGTGCGGGGGCCGCGGGGTGGGGGCAGCTTCGGCACCTCCCGCCCGGCGCGGCAATGCGACCGGCGGGCCGGGACCCCGCGGCAACTGCCAGCGCTGAGTCCCACTCTTGACCCACACGCCGGCGTGAAATAACCCGGGGACCCTCCTGACACTTGCCGCCGGCCATTCACGAATTCGCGCGTGTGCGTGCCCGGCGCCGCACACTCGCGGACGTGGGGCTCTAATGAGGCGGAGGCGGTATTTCTGACACACAACCTGATCCCGGCTCCTTAACTTTGCCTTCTCGGAGGAGGCAAAGGGCACCGCGGCTTTAGATCGCCCGGGGCTAGAATTACCAGGAAGGAAACGAGAGAGAAATGAAATCCCAACTGTACCTGACGGTGTCTGGGAATCCCGCGCCGGCACCGATCATAATCCCCCTCCGCGCCTCTGGCCCCCCACACCAAAACTTTGCCGCCGCCGCCGCCGCCGCTCCTGGGTGGTGGCCGCCGCCCTCCGCGCCGCGCAGCGCGGCCGCCCAGCGCCGGTCCCGGCCGGCCCGCGGGCCCGATCCCCGCCGGCCGCCGCCGCTCCGGAGCGACCCCCGCGCCTCCCGCGCCTTCCTCCGCCCTTACGAGGCAGCGGCATCGTCCTCCCCCCTTCTCCGCCACCTCCTCCTCCGGCGCGCAGCCCGCGGCTCTGGCATCCCCAACGCACTTTCTCTCCTCGATTCGCTCGCTCTTCCCCCCGCCGTTCCTCCTTCTCCGGTAAAAAATAAACGAGAAGGGACCGCGGGTACGCCGGGTGTTGGGGTTTCTTTCTTTCTTTTTGCTCTCTTTCTGTCCTCTGGAAATGATGAAGGGATCACATGAGGAGCAGGCACGGAGACCCAGGACCCTTGGAAGTCGGGGAAGGCATCGGACACATACGTGAGTATATGTGTCAATGTGTGTGGCTGGCTCTCTCCAAGTCCTGCGCCTGCCTTCAGCCGGGATTGCAGGCTGATCTTAGCAGTAATGATGCCTCAGATCTGACTATTCCCTGCTAATGTAAGTCGTGCCTTTTTTTCCTCCCTGCCTGACACCCCAGGGAGATGTTTACAGTAATGAATTCAGTTGATAGCCATCTCTCTCTCTCCTGGAGTCCCTCCCACATTTCTGGTTTAAAGAATGCTTGGAAGGCAGGGCTGCAACCTAAAGCTTTCCAAGAGGCAAAGTCAGGCTAGGTTTTCTCTTTTCTTTCCTTCTTTTTTTTTTTTTTTTCCTCCCGCTTTTAACCCATTGCTCGCTGAAGTCAGTTTAGCGAGCTCCGTCCCTTTGGACGTGCCCTCCCCCCCTACTCTCAGCGAGGGCAACCAAGCGGGCGGCGCTGCCCGGGGGCGTGTGGGCTGCGCAGCCCCCGGCCCCCCCGCCCCGTCTCACCGCGGAGCCCGCCGGGCCGGGGCTGCGGGAACGGGAGGTGCGGGTATCGCCGGCCTCCGCGGCGGGGCTGCCTCGGCCCCGCTGCTCTGGGGACGCCCGGGGTCTATCGTAAGGGAAGCCAGGGAGTGAGCTGAAAAACTCCCCGAGCTGCGGTCCTAACCGGGAGATGCCCTCTCTAGCAATAATTACAGCCGTGCTTTCCACCAACATGGCGATATTTCATGTGCAGCCACCGACAAGCCCGCCTCCCCCACCCCCTTCTTTCCGTCTCCTTCCCCCCCCCCCCCCCCCCCCCGCGAACTTTTAGGTAGGCAATAGCAGTGCGCAATAAATGTAACATAGAATAAAAGAAAGTCCAACCCTCAGGGAAGAGACGGACCTCCTTTAGTGTTCCGTCTGATTTCCATCATCAGTCAGAAAGACTTTAAAACCGCTGGAGAAACAGCCTTTCGCCCTGAAGCGCTAACACCCCCCCGCCCCCGCCAGCGTCTCCTGTGCATACAGTGTGTGTGCGTGTGAGTGTGCCTGTGTATATGCATCCCGGGCTGTCTGCGCTTGTTTCGGGGTAACCCTTCCCCCGCCGCCCAGTTCCTAGTTAAGCTACTGCCTTGTACTGGTAAGTCCACTTAAAGGGAAGACTAGGTAATATCGAGAAGCACTTGAGCGGTAGGATACAGCCGTCAAGGTAGGAAGTGAGGTGTGCGAAGAGAATTTGCCTCAAACTCCTCCATTAGTAAAGAAAATGCACAATACGGCTTTTGCTGCGAGTTACTTTCTGAGAAGGGCTGGGGAGGGATGGAGAAGAGGAGAGCTGATCAATGCCATGTGTCGAGGAAACAGAAAAGGCAAGAGAAATGCCTGGGGGTTTGCTTCTTCCTCACCCTTGGCTGTTCACTAGCTTGCATTTGCTGTTCAGCCGTACCTCAAAAGCTGAATCACTCGCCATTGTCTCCGCACCTCCTTCGCCCTTCGCTTGAGGGGGGCTAAATTATTCACGACTTCAAAGGCTTAATAAGACGTGCCGAGGAGCCCATCGCGGAGCCCCCGCGAGGCTCAGCCCAGCCGTGGTGTGCTTGGCGCGGCTCCTGCCCCGCCGCCCTCCCCTCCGCCCCGTGCCCTCCACGGGGGCTTAGGAGAGCGCCCGCGTATTGATAGACCCGGGACGAGACGAGCGGGGCCGCGTTGCCTGCCCGCTCGGGGAAGAGGTTGTGCCCTCACCTACGCGGATGCGCGGAGTGATGCGGAGGGGGTGCGGAAGGGGGAGCGCAGATAGCCCGGCGCTTCTCAGGGGACTCGGCGAGAGGAAAGGAGTTGAGGACGAGACCCCGCTCCTCTCCCGGCACCGCTGCCTCGGAGGTCGGCGTCGGCTCTAGGCCCCCGGGATGGAGGGGAGGGAGCCCGGGGCCCTCCGCGGGGCTCGGCCGGCCGGGAGGAGCGGGTCTGGAGAGGGTCAGAGCCGCGGGGAGAGCCTGTGTCCCCGGCTCGGGGACCGGGCTGCTCTGAGGTCCAGTCTCTGCCTACAGCTCCCAGCTGGCCCCGAGGGATGAAAGGTTCAGGAGAGTCGTAGGGTCCAAAGACGAATGAGCAGTCTTTTTCAAAGATTCTGGGCCCTTTTTGACTTTTTAAGGCCTTTTTTATTATTTTTGGGTTTTTGTTTTGTTTTGGTTTTTTTAAGGCTTAGTATACTTTTCAGATCACTTATTTGCGCATGATTTATATCTCTTTCCCGAAGCTGTTGGACAACCAGTGCATTTTCTCGTGAAAAAAAAAAAAACAAAACCAAACCCCACAACACAAACCCTTCCAAGTCTTCCTCATTCTCTGTCCGCCCGCCCCTTCTTTCTCCACGTCCCCGATATTAGCAACCTGTCGACAACACATAAGGCAAAGCAGACTTTTGTCCATCACAGACATTTCTGCTCCCTATGCCCCCACTCACGGAGGAAAGTGGAAATGCTAAAAACTTCTGCACAGCTGCAGGCTGCTGCCCTGCCCCACGGGCTCAGAGAGGTTAGGCGGAATTATGCCTGTCCCCCTCCCTGCCCCCGGCCCCTCAACCAGCTCACACTTCAAATCAAAGAAAGATACTCAGGACACACTTTGGTCAAATCAAGATCGTGTCAATCCAGAAAGTGACTGAACTAGCCGTTACCTGCTCCTGCGGAGGTGGGTCCTCCTCGATAGGTCACCCAAAGCCCACCGGGTCCGGCAGGTTGAAAGGGGAGAAAGTGGCAGAACAGCTGGGCTCCGGCATGGTATTATTTTAAGGATCACCACCAAGGTCTCTGTTTTCCATAGCTGCCAATGGCCACCATCACCCAACGCTTCTCTCGGGGAAAGGAAGAAGGAAATTTTCTTTCCAAGCTGCTGTCCAGTCGGTCATTTGACCCTGACACCCACCGATGACACAGAAGAACACCCTGCTAAAGCGGTTAAACGCCTCGTAATTTCCTTTCTTCTCTTTCTCCCCGGCGGCTCCGGCGCAACGCCGCGGAGCGATCTTATCGCCGTGGGATCATTATTCACCGGTGACAACCAGAGATGTGGAGCTCCTAAGTGAGGGTGACAGATTTCAAACGCGGGGCTGCGGCGTACTCAGCCTCAGACATATTCTTCTTCAAACTTTGCCTGGCAAGCAGGTCAGGGGCTTAACCCTTTGCAGCCCTTTCTCCTGCCCGAGCACCGCGACCTCAGCCCACGGGGGAGCGCTTATTTAAGAGGAAGCGCAGCACACGCGGCTACTTGGCTGGGGACTTTTTATTGCATGCCATTTTCTATTCTTGGTTATTTTTAGTTGAAACAAATCGGAACCGCCAACTCTGGGGAGCAGTTGGAGAGATGAATGCTTCTCCTCTGTGGTTAGGGGCTAGAAAAATCCTCTCCGCAAAGCAGATCTCTTGGGGACTCACCTGTGGTTCCTACTTTGTCACCGAGTCTTGTATGCAAACTGTCATAGGCATTTCATGAATCCCTCTCACACACGCATATACAGAGCTTCTGCACTTTCCTCAGCGTGGTGTGGCTGAAAGTACAATCCGAAAGTGCTATTTCACTCAGACCTCCAGATTCAGCTCGTTTACAGGTTATTAATGATAGCAGAGAGAGGAGCAAGCGAGAAAGAAACGTATTTCCATAAAAAAAAAAAAAAAAAAAAAAAAAAGCCTTTTTCACACATGCACTTTGTAGTCGAAGGAAATATTTACCACCAGCAAACTCCAGCATGTCAGAACATGTTTCCTCCGAAGCAGAAGAGAGCCTTAAAAATGAGAGAAAAAGCATGTGCAATTCAGATGAAATGAAGTGCATGAAAGCTTTCCAAACTCAGTACCAGCAGCCCGGAGCCTGATGTCAAGGCAACGCTGTAGCACTGTAACACGAAGATGTAGAGAGGGAAACAAGGAAATTATTAACAAACTCCATTGTTTTTTTAATATTCATTTATATATATTTTCAGTAAATTATGATGTTTCCGTCACCCTTATCTGCCCCCCCCCTCAAAAAAAAAAAAGGGGGGGGGGAGGGGACACCTCTAACTGCAGCTGAGAGACACTGAGAGCCTGGCCGTGGGATGGACTGCCGGGAGCTCCTTCCAGAGCCCCAGTGGTCACGCAGTAGGAAGGACACGGAGGCAGGTCGGTGCGTGCGAAGGGAAATCTGAGTGCTCTCTTCATTAAATGTGTAAGATAAGGCTGGACAAGGAAGGAGAAGAATCCTGCAATAAGCAAACGGGCAGAAAAAAGAATTATTCTCCTCCCACCCACATTTCTAAGTTTCGAATTTAAGCACAACAGGCAAATAAACCTCCTTTGAAGCACACCCCCAGCCCCTCTCCAAAAAAAAAAAGCAGACCCTGTAGACATTGCATATATCCTTCTCCTGTTTATACCAGCGGATGACGTAAGTGGAGAGCATGACTAGAGCTGACCGGCGGAGGTTTCCCCGGCAGGAGCGCAGCCGCCGCAGGTGCGCAGCGGGCGCTCCGCGGGCGCAGAGCGGGGCCGGCCGCGGCCCGGCGCGGCACCTCCTGCACGTCCCGCGGCGCGGCCAAGGTGGCAGCAGAGCACAGCGCTCGGGCGCTCGGCGGCTGCGGGGAGCTTCCCCGTCTGCTCCCTCCAACGCTCTCTGTTCAAACTGATGCATAAACACACCCCCCTTTTTAATCTTGGCTATAGTCTGATTACCTGGACTTTAAACAATTCTCCCCACCACTACCGTTATAAACGTGAGGCATGTTAGCAAACTGCTCTGCATGGTTGAAAGGCAGTAAACTGAAAGGAGAATATAGAAATGTATCCTCTTTAAATTATCTGTGATCGTACAAGATGGCTAGGCTGAAGTGATGGTCCACTGATCCGTAATACAACCTCACTTATTTTAAAGAGAATGTGAAACGGGGTAACATTAAGAAAGATAATAAATATGAAAATGTCATAAATGTCTTTTTTTTTTTTTTTCAGCTATATTGTTACAATGATTTCTGCAGCTTGCAAGAGAGAGGTTAATAAGGTAATGTCTAAAATACACTGAATTCAGTATGTCTAAAGCATACTAAATAATCTCAATTTTTGTCAATAATGTAAAATTTGGCTCAGGCCTTAAATTCATGCAGCTGACAGAAGGAAAAAATCACAAAGTGAATTCTTCATAAAATTTGGGAAAACCAGCTTCTTAAAAATACATTTTGAGGAAGGGAAGGGGAGGAATGTTTAGAATAGCAGACCAATGTGTTATTAAGATATTGTTACATTATATTGAATTCTAGACAAGATGAAGGTACGAATGTGTTCCTTTCCACTTTTATGAAACATATAAAGCACTTTAACTAGAACTACATTAGACTGGGAAGCACCCACACCCAATGTATATTTTCTCTGAGCTCTCACTTCTATGGTGAGCTTCAAATGAAAATACTGTACTGGTTCTGAAACAGACTTTGGCAGAGTTTGTGATATGACTCAAATGGAAAATTTCTACCATTTTGGAGTGTAGGGTTTGGATTTTATTTTCAAATAAAATTAATAATAAAACTTAAATATGCCATTAGACTTTCTTATTTGTTGCATTTGACATGAGCTCTTTATTCCCTCCCCATGCCACTTCAGCCCACTGTTACCTTCTTTTTTTCACTTGTGTATGTTGTTAGGTATCACCTTGTAATAGTATGCATAATGCCTTGGGTTGTTGCACTTCATAGCCTTGACCTAGTAGAGGTTCCCCCTTCTTTACTCCAAGGAATTTCTGCATTTAGCTTTTGACAGTATCATGATAAAGTATTTCTATGGATTGCCTTTGGCCATCCTTCACTGTCTTGTCCCAGGAGACATAGGACTCCAGGAGTCTTATAGATCTTTTTTTTTTTTTTTTTGTCTTTAACACTGAGAAGGATTTTCCAAGGTTTTCTGTTTGCAGCCTCTTTCTCAAGTTGATTTCCAATAAAACCAGGAAGTAAGCTGGTCAGAATCTGTTGAGAATCTTCCCCCTCCCCTGCCCTTTGCTTCTGAACACCTTGGAGATTCACGTTAAATTTTGTTCAAATCAGAATAGATATACCCAGATGCCATCCAATAGACATGCTGGAAATAAATAAATAGGTAAGACAGGAAGACTGGACTGTAACATTTTATTATACTTGAAGCACTAAAAAGTGCATTTTTGTGACCAAACTAAATTATAACAAATTGCATCACAGAATCACAGAATCATCTAGGTTTGAAAGGACCTTGAAGATCATCTAGTCCAACCGTTAACCTAGCACTGACAGTTCCCAACTACACCATATCCCTCAGCGCTATGTCGACCCGACTCTTAAACACCTCCAGGGATGGGGACTCCACCACCTCCCTGGGCAGCCCATTCCAACACCTAACAACCCATTCTGTAAAGAAATGCTTCCTAATATCCAGTCTAAACCTTCCCTGGTGCAACTTGAGGCCATTACCTCTTCTCCTGTCACTTATTACTTGGTTAAAGAGGCTCATCCCCAGTTCTCTGCAACCTCCTTTCAGGTAGTTGTAGAGGGCGATGAGGTCTCCCCTCAGCCTCCTCTTCTCCAGACTAAACAACCCCAGTTCCCTCAGCCGCTCCTCGTACGACATGTGCTCCAGACCCTTCACCAGCTTCACTGCCCTTCTTTGGACACGCTCGAGTAATTCAATGTCCTTTTTGTAGTGAGGGGCCCAAAACTGAACACAGTCATCGAGGTGCGGCCTCACCAGTGCCGACTACAGGGGTAAGATCACTTCCCTGTCCCTGCTGGCCACGCTATTTCTGATACAAGCCAGGATACCATCGGCCTTCTTGGCCACCTGGGCACACTGCTGGCTCATGTTCAGCCAGCTGTCAATCAACACCCCCAGGTCCCTCTCTGACTGGCAGCTCTCCAGCCACTCCTCCCCAAGCCTGTAGCGCTGCTGGGGGTTGTTTTGGCCAAAGTGCAGCACCCGGCATTTGGCCTTATTGAAACTCCTACAGTTGGCCTTGGCCCATCGCTCCAGCCTGTCCAGATCTCTCTGCAGAGCCTCCCTTCCTTCGACCAGATCAACACTCCCACCCAGCTTGGTGTCGTCTGCAAACTTACTGAGGGTGCACTCGATCCCCTCGTCTAGATCATCAATAAAGATGTTAAACAGGAGTGGCCCCAAAACCGAGCCCTGGGGGACACCACTCGTGACCGGCCACCAACCAAATTTAACTCCGTTCACCACAACTCTTTGGGCCCGGCCATCCAGCCAGTTTTTTACCCAGCAAAGCCTGTGCCCATCCAAGCAGCGAGCAGCCAGTTTTGCCAGGAGAATGCTGTGGGAAACGGTGTCAAAGGCCTTACTGAAGTCAAGGTAAACAACATCCACAGCCTTTCCCTCATCGTATAAGCAGGTCACCCTGTCGTAGAAGGAGATCAGGTTTGTCAAGCAGGACCTGCCTTTCATAAACCCATGCTGACTGGGCCTGATCATCTGCTTGTCCTGCATGTGTTGTGTGATGGTACTCTGGATGAGCTGCTCCATCAGCTTCCCGGGCACTGAAGTCAAGCTGACAGGCCTGTAATTTCCCGGATCATCCTTCCGACCCTTCTTGTAGATGGGCATCACATTGGCCAATTTCCAATCTGTCGGGACCTCCCCGGTCAGCCAGGACTGCTGGTAAATGATGGAAAGCGGCTTGGCGAGCACCCCAGCCAGCTCCTTCAGCACCCTCGGGTGTATCCCATCCGGTCCCATAGACTTGTGTGTGTCCATGTGATGCAGTAGGTCACTGACTATCTCCTCCTGGATTGTGGGGGGGTCGTTCTCCCTGTCTCTGTCTTCTGGCTGAGGAGGCTGGATTCCCTCAGTACAACTAGTCTTGCTATTAAAGACTGAGGCAAAGAAGGCATTAAGCACCTCAGCCTTTTCCTCATCACTCATTGCCATGTTTCCTCCTGCGTCTAGCAGGGGATGGAGGCTCTCCCTGGTCTTTCTTTTGCTGTTGACGTACTTATAGAAACTTTTGTTGTTATCCTTACTGCTGAAGCCAGATTAATTTCCAGCTGTAAACATAGAATAATGAGAAAAGCAACTGGCTGAAATCAACACTTTTAAAAAAATAATAATTTATGATTGACCTAACTACTTACGATGGTGGGAGTGGAAGGCATAAGTAAAACCTTGTGAATGGCATACAAATGGCCCATCTAAGTTGCTTCTTTCACATTTTCTAAGCAAAATCATTAAGGTCCTTTTCATTGTCATAGCCAACTTTTAAAATAAAGGAAATTTTTCCATCTCTGGCTCTGTCACTGAACCTTTTTGTTTCTGGAAAAAAAATCCACACACTTCTACAGGCATACTCTATCTGCACTCTATAGAACTGAAACACCACCTCGGTGAGTCACACAGCATTCATTAAGTTGCCCCTTATGCATTCATCACTCTTTTATTCTAAGTGGAGAAGGCTAGAAGGCAGACTATCAATCTACTCTAGAAAAAGCATCACTTTCTGATCACAAGGCCATCTGCCCTATCTCCGAAGGGACCTCAAGACCTCACTCATTCTAATTTTCTATTGCTTAAAAAAACAGATTTATGTGTACTTTCTTATCCACAGGTTCAGCAAGCTAAAATAATTTTTTCACTTTTGTCTCTGTTGAGTCCGTTTCTGTAACTTTTTGTGTTTTCAGGGGGATGGTTACAATTATGGAAGAGTGCCTCTAAATGATCTAAGAGCAGCCAGTTTTCTTTCAGCTCAATAAACATGAACGGACAGATTTTAGAAACATGAGGACTTATAAAAGTTGGACAAGAAAAAATTATTTTAAAACAATTATCCTGGTCAAATTCTCTCAATACTATTTAAAGAGATAACATGAAAAAAATGTTACAATTTATAGTACAAACTCCAGGGCTCATAGCATAGCTCTTACAGCTTTATAGCTGCTTGATTTCCACACAGCAGTTTATGCAAGACTAGCAGACTTTGTTCTACAATGTTTTGAAAAACCTTGAGCTCTGAGAACTGTTGTTAATTCTCTTTCAGTTCAGTATAAGCTAATTATGTATAATAGGATACAAAGGAGAATGTAGATTTTCTACAGATTTTTTTTTTTTTGCTTTTTTCTGGATTAATCCCTTGATTATGATAAAGGGATAATGCCATTTTGTGAAGCCTTTTCCAATCCTTCCTGTTTATTTATTTTAGAACATATTGTTGTAAAAAGGATAGGTGAAAGGGAAAATTGCTTTCAGTTATCTAAAGGAGAAGGTATTAATACATTACCCTGATCATCAAGGCCAAGAATTTAAGTCTACCTGATTACACCTCCAAACTCAGAAAGAAACGAGAAATAATCTGCTGAGCCAGAAGGTCCCCTTTCCAGGGGCTATTACTAGAAGGCAGAAAAGCATGTCACTGTGGTACAGACTGATCACCTGAAAGGAAAGGAAAAAAAAACACCCAGGCAGAATGACTAGGCAGATGGTATCTGTTTTGAATCCTGATAAATTTGCAGTAAGGTTTCAGGTCTTTGAGAGGATTCTGAGGCAGTGAAAATATCTTGTGAAACCATTTGTCTTGCTCTTCAGCAGTGCAAAGCACCCACGTCACAGATTTGTGGACTGAGGGGGATAGGAAGGTTGTCACAGCAGTCAACAACTCTTCATCAGTTTTGAGACACAGGGCACCAGCTTAATTTTGTTCAGTCCTAAACTTTTTCTTAAGATCTAGTAAAAGAGAGCTTATGCCACTTCAATAATCTCTTTATGAACAGGAAGGAATTGCCTTTTAGACTTAGAGGAAATGTTGTTAGAAGGAACAAGGATCTCTGATGAGATCTACTCAACCAGTGAATGGTTCAGCACCCATCCAGGTAACCATGGCCTGCTGGCAGAGAAATAGAAGGGATGTGCTTTAATAAGGGTTGCAAGCTACATGTAAGCGAAATGCACTGCTGAAAGGTGTGAGACTACTTACTACATTGATGCTATGAAGAATATTTAGTCACTAGTACCAGTAGATTTTTTTCTTAGTTTAATTTCCATACTATATCAGAACTGGGAAAGATTCTAAATTTATTTCTCCAATGGGATACTGAACAAACCTTCTGGTGAGAAAACCCACCTGCAGAATCACACCAGGATTGCAAATTTAGGGCGGGTTTAATTCAGCTAGGGGTCACTGTTAGGAAATTCCACTCTTGGTTTTCCTTTTTGCAGTCTCCACAGTTCTCAAGACCTTGAACTGTCCCTGGCCTATATCAACTTTGTGTGTGCTATATTCATTCAGCCTGTGAGAGAGTGCTGACCATTTTGTATAAAGAAAACAGCTGTATGCAAAGGTAACAGCACATGGGAAGGTTTTTCTGGATCACTTTTTTTTTTTTAATTATCTTGCAGAATTAATAAGAAATTGCGGTCTGCTTCTTCTTTGCTTTTGACACAAGCAGGCCCTTTCTCAATTCACAATGAATTTTCTCTTCAGTTAATTCTGCTTACTTGGTGTTGATAAATTTCACTTGAAATCAGCCATGGTCTTAGTTAAACACACCACACATACTTTGTCCTAGGCAGAGTCGTTACAAAGAAGAGTCAGGAATATACCCCCAGGATAAACTGAACTTTTTACTTGTATCATAACATGATCTTCCTTTTTGTGCCTCAGGCAAAAAGAATGCTAAGAAGTTAAGCTATTCTTTTGGTAGGGTTAGAGAAGGGAGTGAAATCCTCCCTGAAGAGAATGAAGCAGCTTGAGTGTGTAATAGTTTACTGGTGACTTTTAGTGAGGCCAAAAAAATTAGTCAGGGAGAGGAGAGTTTTCAGGTTTTGACTCATTCATTTTATTTCTGAAGCATATACGTAGCTGTCAGTGTTCGTTCAGCAGAGGGACAGATTTCTGCAAGCTCAGAAACAAGCTGGGTTTTCACTATAGAAACATCTTTGGAGTTTGTCTTGTGCATTTGCTCAACACAATTTACCTCAACTACTATTGAACAAAATATGCCAATTATATACTTCCACTGTCATTGTTCTTGGATTTCTCTGGTCTCTGACTTGCCATTGGCTATTGAACATTTTTATGACCAGTCTTGGCATTCTCACGATTACTGGCTTATTGCTGGACTTATTGTCAGGGAGAAGCAAGAGAAAGGCCACTCCACAAGGGAGGACAAGCTGGAAGCAGAGGGTGACTCCAGGCAGAAGCAGTGGCCTCAGCCAGTTCTGCAGCAGGGAGGTAGGGTGGGCAGAACATGGTGCTGGGGACAGGGTCATTAAAAGTGTCAGACATGGCAGGGTGGAGAGTCAGGCTCAGGATCCACCCAGGACCAGAGACAGGACTGGAAAGAAGGCTATCACATATGTCCAAGGTCCATCCAGAAAACAGGACTGGAGACCTGCATACCTCCAGCAGTGATCAGATCAGGTTGGGCGCCAGCCCCAAGCTGACATGGAGCCCCTGCACCGGAGCAGAGGGTGTGTGGGGGCTCCAGGGGAGGATAGACCCAGTCAGGGCCTATGGGTAGCCCCAGGACTCTGACATTTATGATATTAACCACCAGCAACTGCATACTTTACTTCATTAATACAAAACATCAACTCTCTGAAGGGCTCTTTCATAAGCTCACAAACAAGCTCCACCTCTTTTCTCAGACAATAGATGATTTTACCAATCCATACTGGATAGTCTATTATATTAAATGTTTGAAAGATTATATTTCATCTACATGTGATAAAGCTTTTAAGCTCAATGAAGATAGTATCAATGCTTCACTTGTCTTAGTCTTTCTCATTGCTGTACATGGGATGGGACAGTCTCACAGAGGAGAATCACTATTACCATTTTGAACAATTCTGTTATGATTTTACTTATAATTGCTGATAGTTTGACAGAACTAACTTCTAGAGTAAGGCAACTGCCTGAGACATTCTCACTTTTGTGGTCACCTAAACTAAGGTGGTTTAAGCAATTTTTGCCCAAAGCTTTTTGCTGTGCAGGTACTTTTTGCGCAGCAGTTATTACTGAGATATATTCTTGAACCTCTGCAGTTGACAGCAAAAGATGTACTAGCACTGACCAGGGTCAATTTTCAGCTTCCTTTTTTATGCTAGGCTGTAAACTGGTAACTATCAGGAGTTGCTGCCAGTCTAAGAAACCTCTTCCTCTTGAAGGAAAATGAGGAAAGAGATGGGCGGACAGCTGGGGGAGGTAACAACTTTAACCAGCCCTGCTTGATCCCCCACTGCAAATGAGTCAATAGTCAGAGATATAATTTAAAGGAAAAAAATAGTCTAACTTTCAATAATGCAAATCCTCAAACTGGAAAAAAAGCCAAAAAAACAACAAACCCATCAAATAACCAATACAAAGTAAGTGAATAAGACAATTACTGGAAAAAAGAAATCCCTAATCAGTGTTGGTTTAGATTTCCACATCACATTGTAGATTGCTATAATGATTTCCACTAGAAATGCAGGTTTTGAATCTCATAATTTGCAACTGTGTGACTGAGACAGGATTTGAGCTGGCAGTTTTGGTTTTATCTCACTTCCTGTTACTGCTAAGGTTGCATTTACTTGTTTTGGGTTGTTTGGTTTGCTCTTTTTTTTCTTATTTTTTTTTTTTTTCATTCCATATTCTAAACTGGTCAGAAATGCTGAGTCATGTTTGTGTCATGTGATATCTGAGCTAAGGAGTGCATTGCAGTACCTGTGTACTCTTCATTGCCCATACCCTCAAGGCCTGGTCTACCGTCACTTCCCTTATGCTCTCATAGAATTGATTTGACTTCATGAGGCTTATTCTTGATTGTCAGGGGATAATACTAAGAAATTTATCATCTCCTGGGAAATGTAAAAGAGAGAGCATGAAATTGCTTCCTATGGATTTGGTTACTATTAGGAATCTGGAGTTCTATACTTCTGAGAGATAAATGGACAAAAAATATATCCTGCTTCTGCAGGGCAAACTCTATCGAGTCAGCTCAGTCAGATCACACTGACTGCACAACTTCTGATGCCATGAATCAAAGAACTGGTATAACTATGCCAATACGCTGCTACTTCTGGCCATGCCATTGTTTGATACTTTAGAGAAATGTGAAAAAAATCCATAAACCACCCAGCCAATTGTTCCAGTTACATATCTTGATTAAAAAAGTTATGGATGAAGAAGCAGAAGTCAGGGAAACTGATGATCTTTTTCTAGTTGAGTGCTCAGATAGACACCTTGTATTTAACAGTACATGAAGAAGCTCTCTTTTGTTTCTCATTATTTTTATAAATGCTCATATTTTATGAAGCATGTACATGCTAATCCACAGACATACACAACTGAACTATTAAGACTCATTAAATACATTGATTTATCTTTCTTCCTTCTGCTTCTTATCAGTCATTAATGATGCACAATGACTTGTCTTCCAATTTTTTAATGTTTTCATCTATATATATTCCTCATATTTTATCCCAAACAAAGAGTAGTCTTGTGCCATGAAGGCTCATCAAAGTTATAATTACATTTAATTCATCTGCATTGAACTGTCTGTCATCTGTTAGCATTTTGAATGCTCTATATGTCTTTCTGTACTTGTCTGCATTCTTCCTCATTATTTACTCCTCCTCAACCATCCATTACTGATTGCTAACTGCTTTCTGCTTTTAATTTTTTTAATTACCAGTTGTGTTTGTAACCTTCTAGCAGTTTCAACACAGAAATATTCGTAATGCTTTTTTTCCACATTTAGCAAGTGTTTATACTCTTAACAAAAATGTTTATCTACAAGACCAATGTGCCAAAGCAAGGCAGGATAAATCTCAGGACTGGGGATCTGTTATATCCCACAGCTGCCTACACACTTTTTCCTAGTCTAGCTTTTATGCTCTGGACACTGTCCTTGACATAGCCTAAAACTTAAAAGCTCTCCAAATTCCTTGTTGTAAGTAGTTTCTTTTGTGATGTAAAATTGTCAGCTGATAATGACTAGATTGGTGGCCAGGAGAGGGAAAGGGCTGTTACTGATGGTTTTCATTTGTTCTTGTTTTTATTATGCATCATGTTTTATTTTTATTTAATTAAAATATTTCCTTATTTTTTTCTTCTCGTGTACCTGCTTATGCTTGTCTTTGAGATCTTTTTCTTTCTAGGTACCTGTTTCATCATTCCTTACATCTTATTTTGAAAGAGTACATATTATCAGCAAAGCTGTCTATTCACATATATGCAATACTTGGCAAACCTGGTTCCTAAACATGATTTGAAACTTAGATGAAGAACCCAAATTTCAAAGGCCTGCTTTGAAAGAAATAAATGTCAAAAACATTAATTATGGGCTGTACAGATACTGTATTCCTTATCTGTAAAATGGGACAAAAGAGCATCATTTCCTTTGCAAGGAAATCCTTCTCATGAGTAGGTGAAGGTTATCAGAAGGTTCCTGTAGAAGGGTAAAATGGTATATACTTTATGGTTCAGATTCTTAGCTGATGTGCATTGGTATAACTTAAATGGAGTCAATGAAACTATGGTGGTTTATATAAAAGGAAAACATGAATGTGCATAGTCTTGTTTATTTGTTTTTGCTTTTAACAGAGCTTCAGGCAGATCTAACTGTGGTATCATTACATCATGCAGGCTGGTTTCAGAGGCCTAGGAACATTATTTACTTGAGTTCAGGTGAACAAAGCACTATTTAGTGCTTAGTAATTCTTCAGACTAGAAATCGTAACAGGCCACAGGAAATCTGATGAGGCTCAGTTTACTTTCATGTCTCTCTGTAATTTGTTTTTCTACTTTCACCAAAAGAGAAATTTCTGATAGTGTGTGCAAACTGTTAAACAGCGTTAAAAAGAGCAGAAGCTACCACAAAAGGGAAAAATACTCACCAGCCTTCTTAACTTTTCATATACTAGTTTAATTTAAATTAATTTTATAAATACCAGAAATACTTCATATCCTTATACATTCTGTACCATGAAATTAAGCAAATCAATCTTTAACAGGTGTTATATTTTTAAAGTAACAATGTAATCAGCTAAAGGGTCTATGAAGCATTGCTAGAGTATGCCTAATCTGATTTTAAAATGTTTTATATTAAGCTAGTAAGTTTTAACTGAGAAAGAACATATAGCTTAAAAAGATAACTGAACTCTTGCTAGTCCATCATGATTCTTAATTGTCTTTAATGCTAATTACACAGCTGAATTTGTCTATCTTGAATTTTCAGCCGTAGGTCCCTACTATGGATTGTACATAATTTTCTTCATGCAACTATTTATAAATGATGATCAAATGACATGAACCTTCTCTTCACGAGTAAAATGGATTCATCTCCTTAACTCCCTTAAGTAATGAAATATTGTTTTTCCTCTTTTCCACTCTTTCGTTGGTTACCAGTTCCTTGTCAACTACAGCATCACCCACCCACCCATCCCAGCTGCCACTGTCTCATTTTCCATCCAAAACAGCAGAATGCATCACCTGTTATCAATACTGCCATTCATTCTCAAGAAACAATCAAGAAATAGGTACTTATCCAAGATTCCTGGCAGCTATCCATGTTTGAAAGATTGAGGAATTCTATTTCTAGTCTATTTCTTGATCTTCATCAGCATAGAGAATAACATGGCTCTGGAGAAACTTCTGAACTTCCACTAGAAGCAGATAGTCACACAATGGGAATGGAACAAGTCTGTGGTATTGCCTAGGTAGCTGGTGAAAAACTCATTTCCAGCTGCAGCAATCAGAAGGATCTGCATACTCCTGGCCCTCAGGGCCACAGACAGGACTTTACCTCTGATTTTCCATGTCCTCTGCATCTCTGCTGGTCTGTCGCAAATTCTGTCAGTTTTTTGTCCAGCCGTTTCACAGCTTGCTTGTTCCTGCCATTTAATTTCCCTTTCTAAATGCCATAGCACATTCAAGCCTTTTGACTGATTCTCCTTTGCTGCCATTTAATCACCTTTGCTAGCTTTCACCTCCTTTCTGCCAATGGATTGGCTGCTCCACTGTTGCCACTTGTGTAATTTAGGCTGTTATTTTATTCATCTATGCTGAGGTATGCTGTGGATTAACTATTTCTTACTCTTGGTTCTTAACTTTGGCTTATTTATTGCTTCAAAAGACATAACTCTTCTCATGCTGCCTGCTTTTCTCTTCTTGTACTCCTTTTCCCTCCTTCTTTCCCCTACCCTTTCATTTCTTAACTTCCTCTTATTTTACCACAGAATCTCAAGCCCTAAATCACTAAGTGCAATGTAATAAGCATGAGTGACTGTGCTGTTATAACTTACAAAAGAAAATGAAAATAGGTCAGGGAAAATGCCCCAGTTAATCTCTGCTCCTGTATTTTATACAGCCATTTTCACTCCTGCAGGACAGATAGCAAATGCCAACAACTTTCAACTTTGCCCCAACTTGCTGACAGGCAAAGACAATGCGAAGTGGAAGATGAAATGACCATGCCCCATAGGCATGTATATCTTCTAGAAATGACACATTCTTGCTTTTTTAATTTTCTTTTTCCTCTCCACAAACTGTGTCTTCCCTTGAAATTTTCTACTCCTGTGTTACCTCCAGAGTTTTATTGTATTTAAACACAGCACATAACATGCCAGGGACTACTGCAGTCTTCGTTCTCAGGCAGGTGAAAGCAAAAACTCCGTTCCAGCTTATATAGTTGACAGCATCATTTAGAGCTACTGTCCGCTCGACTGGTTATTGCTACAGCCTCTCCACCTAACAGTAGCAGCTCAAATTCAGTGTTTTTTGGCTCCCTTACTCCTGCCACACTACTGCCACGGAAGTTCATGAGAGGAATCACCCTGAGACAGCTGTAAGCTAAAGAGATATTGTGCCAGAGGCAGAATCTGGCTATATTCTGGACCTTGTTGCACAATTCCTGATCAAGAAGAGGGTCTCCCGCTCTGTGGAGTTGCTACCGTGAGTCTTCTTCACGAACCAAATTGAGGGGAAAGAACTTTTGACTGGAATGGATCCAGCAGTGTTTTAGGCCATGTATCCGAAGTCCTTCCGCCTCTTCTGATAACAATAAGTCTGTGTGATGTGACTGAAACTTAATAGGTACCTCTGGTCATCTGCCAGAGCACAAAAGCATTTTGGAAAAAGGAAGGATGCGACCTGTTTTATGTTTTGGGAATGCAGTGGCCATATTTTGGTCATGTGTTGAGGGAGGATTATGAGGGCCTTCTATAATGAGGCAACCATCACTGCCTTCATCCAACCAGTTTATCTGGCTTATACTGTATTTTCTGCATGTCTGTGACCTCTCTCCTTTCATTGGCTCCTCCATCCAGGTGACAAGGTGTTGGTGGCACCACACTTGATTTGAAAGCTATTAACCAAATTAATCCCCTAAAGAAAAAGATGCGGGGAACAGTCTATAACTTGCACTATTTGTAAATATTCAGTGGAATTGTGAGAGGAAGGTTGAAAGGAAAATCAAAGATAGGAAAACTAAAAAGCATGAGGTAGGAATGAACAAAAGTCTGAGAGCAGTGGATATCTGAAAGCTGCTTCATGTTCATTTAGATTCGGTGTATTGTTAATCAGCAGTCTACTATTTTTTTTTTTTTTTGCTTGTATGTACTTCTCAAACCATGAAACAACAGGACAAACCAATCAATTTTCAGTGTTAAATGCAAATTAAGGTCGTTTGCTTTATTGCCTTTTGCAATGCAATATTTTGTGGAAATAATTTTTCATTAGTTCTTTCTACCATAGGCAGAGATCTTCATCCATACATATGTATAGTGTACAAATGCATGCATACACAAATAAATATATTTGTATAGCCAGGGATATGCCTATACTGGAACAATATTTAAGCCAAATTCAAAATCTATACAATTTGTGTTTCCATATTATCTTAGTGTGTTTGGAATAAGCAAGTCTGCAGCTTTCTAATAAAAAGATCAGACAGTCTCCCTTCCCAACCTGCACAGCCTGTACATCTGGGAGATGATTTTGGAAGTGCTAAGAGGAAAAATGACTTCTTGGCATGTGTTCTACTTCAGCTAAACCTGGCATCAGGCTCTTTTCCATTGCTCACCTGGTGTTAGTGATCTGCAAAAGGATCCCCTCACCACAGGACTGTCTCCCACTCAGGTTAGTGGAAACTGTTGAATTATATGTCAGCCCTTTACCGATCCCAAATCCATCTGGACAGTGGTGAAAGAGCAATGCCCTTTTTGAGCCAGTGTGAATCACAGAGCATCTATTCTGAATGTCTTGTTCAGTGGTGAATCACTGAGTGTTGGGTGTGGAAGGAATCTCTTGGTATTGTCAGGATGGAAAATCCCGCTCTCCTTTTTTCTCAGAAGACAATGATTAGCTGAAGATAAACCCCCAGGAACTCCAGTTTTTCAAAAGAAGCCATACAAATCACAAGCCATCATAGCTAGCAGTAAATGTCTTGCTGTGTTGAAACCTCAAAAACATCAAGTTTTCTTGCAGGCTCTGAACTCTTGAGTCATAAAAATGACATCAGTCTTATTGCCGGCTTGCTTTTCCCCTCTGTTTTGTTTCTAAATTCAGAAGAGTAATTTTCACAGCAATTGATGATATCATCTCTTAAAAGATGGAAAAGCCTTACAAATGATGTTGCAAAGGTTTGATATTTTCTCAGGGATGACCAAATATGTGCTGTTTCCTTCACCCACCCATTCTGGATTTCTGTAAAGTAGGCAGGAGTGGTTCTCACTGATTTAATCCTCAGTTTCAGTTATACCTGTTACAAAGTATATGGCAGATGTTCTGCATCCTCCACATCTCAGAAAAGGGTTTGCATTGATAGCAACTGCATTAGTTTTAGATCTCATAAAAACATGCAGATGAGTGCAGTATGACAGTATTTTTGGAACTGGTAAGTGAAAAGTTGAATTATGAACAAGTTGTTGCTGTGATCTCAGCAGATCCAGTGATGAATTTTGTACCTACTGGAAACTCATGCACATTTCTGGACGTTTGTAACAGTATTGAGGTTTAACATTGTTTTTCATAGGTATGCTTGACTTGCAGCTGAAGAGTAAATAGAATTTTTAAAACTGTAAAATATATAATATAGGCAAATAGAGGAGTATAATTATGTGACTGGATATGTATTTACACAATGTAGAATAGTGGTTCCAGAGAAAGTTTTCTGGCCTATTCAGTGAATAAAATGAATTTCTTAAAGTATTCCAAGAATACTTTCATAGGATTATGGGCGAAACAGGTTAATTGCTGCTAAGAACATTTACATGAGTTTCCTGTGTATATTTACCTGGGAGACTCATGCTGCTTGATAGGAATTTTCAGCAATTATTATCTAACCTCCTAAGTAATGTCCTCTTTAATTCTAATGGGAAAGAAATACACTGGAAAGTCATAAGCAAGGCTTTACGTTAATTTAATTTGCTTACTTAATAAAAGATAAAAAAAATTTGAAGATAGCTCACACTTAAAAAACAAAACACAACAAACCTGAAGAGAAAGAGATATATTTAATGGAAATTTAGTGAGCCAGAGATCACAAAGATTTATGTTTCTGATGGACAGAGATATTAAGAGTGCATGGCCAATATGTACAGTTTTTCTGGCACAAACACCTTTGACATAATCATTCCAAAATGTGCTGTGACTGGAATAGCTTATTTTCCTTGGTGGGAAATTAGCATGAACCAGAAAAGGAAAAGTAGAGTTTATTCAGAATGATGTGTAATAACTCTAGTAGTACTCCGCACAAGTGCTAGAGAGGTATATGGGCATTCAGGACAAAATCCTTAACAAGACAACTTGAGACCCAGGACACCTTTTCTCTTCCAGGGGCTTCCTTTCCACTGTTACTACAGTACTGCTTTGCTCTAGTTCAATACATTGTTGAAAGAGGGGTCAACTTATTGTCAAATGAAGTTTTTTATGGCTTTATCCTATCAGACCTTGAAAACATCCAAGGATGAAGACTGTACAGCCTCTCTGGGCAACCTGTTTCATCTTGACTGATCTTGTGGTGAGAAAGTTTTTCTATATACCATGTGAACCACTCTTCTTTCAGTTTATGCTTCTCTCTCATCCTCCTGCCACACATCACTGTGAAGAGGCTGGCTCTGTCTTCTCAACACCCTCCAACTAAGTGTTAGGTCACCCCGAGGCCACCTTCTTCTCCAGGCTGAACAAGCCCTTGTCCCTCAACCTCTCTTTACAGGTCAAGCGATCCAACCCCTAATAATGTTGGTGCCCCCTGCAGAGCTCAGTCCTCTTTATCAATGTCTTTACTGTATGGAGTGGGACAAAACTGGACAAAGCAGTCTTGTAGTGGTCTAATGAGTGGCATGTAAAAGGGAATAAACACTTCTCTTGATTTCCTGAACGTGTTCTCCTCCTGTTCCTACAGCTCAGGATGTTGTTGAGCCTTGCTGTTGCAGGTGCACATTGCTGGCTCATGCTCAGCTTGTTGTCCACTGTGACCCTCAGGATCTTTTCAGCAGAACTGCCCTCAAATGGTCCATTCCCAGCCTGTAACACTGCAAGAGGTTCTGCTTCTCATGTGCAGAGCTTTACATTTGTCTTTGCTGAATTTGGTAAGGCTCCTTTTGGCCCCATTCCTCCAGCAGGTCTGGGTCCCTCCACTCTCAACTGTATCGACAGTTCCCCCCCTTCTTGGTGTCACCTGTGAACTTGAAAAAAAGAGCACTTCATCACCTCTTTCATGTTATTGTTAGAGATGCTAAACAGGACAGATACCTATCCAACATTTGTGTTTCAAGAATTTGAGTAGTTCATTGGGTCTTTCTGGTTCTGAGACTCACAAAGTCTCTCTCCTAACTGTTCTTAACTTTAACCAGCTGAAGAGTTTTGAACTAAGGGTAAATTAATAGGCTGTATTATAACACCAGAAAATGTCTTTATTTCACTGAAAATGTTGTCTGAATGAAGACTGAAAGATTGAGTAGTTCATAATATTGGGCAAGCTTTCAACAAAGGGATTTCAAGAAAATCTCTGGTTCAGCAAATGCATAAAAGTGAGTCTTGATTTTCATAGCTGTACAGTGTGGTGTTGGCAGGGTGAGCTTGGTGTATAATTATAATTTCTAAGAATGAATTCTATTAAAATTGAAATAAAAGATCTTTGTGAGAAAATATGAGCTCTAAAATGTGAGTGCTACATTCTATGGATTGTCAGTATTTTGAAGCCTTAAAATAAATGAATGTTTCCAGAAGCAAACACAAGCTATTCAGATGCCAAATTCTTTTGTTTTCATAAGTGTCCCTTTGAATGCATTGAATCCAGCATTTAGCACTTGGCATCTAATTAATTTGTTATCAGGGAGGAAGTCACGGAGCTATGCAATACCCTGTTCTCATAAGTACCACAATCTGTTTTTAAAAATGTGGAGGCAGAGCACTAATAATAGCAGGTTTCTCAGCTTAAATACTATTTCCCTTCCAGCTCCACATCATACCTTAAAGAAACCCTCCCCCAAGCTCAGGGAAAGAAAAAAACAAAAAACAAATCCTCAAGTAAACCCTCCTTAGCAAAATATAACCCTCAGGACTTTTTTCCATTAGTAAACTAAATCACATTGTTCTTTTATTATGCTTTGAGAAACCTTATTCTCAGTACATTTTTAAGTTAATGGAGATAATATTCTAGGGAAGATGAACCAAAGAGTTTGCATATTTTCTGTAACTAGTCTTCAAAGAGACCCATTAATTTTAACTGAAATGGAGGGACCTTTTCAAAGTGCAGAACAGGCCTTGCTCTTACCGAGTAGGCTCATCAAATTTACATCACCATTTAATTAAATGTTTGTAGCAATAATTTACCTCAGGAGTAAGTCACCTGGTAATAAATAGATTCCATTGTTTCTAAATAGTATTTTACTGGCTCTGAGATGCTATTCATAGCCTGGTAGCTTTGCCACAAACCCCATCAGCAATTTACTTAAATGCATATTCCATTGTAAAATTGACAATTAATTGGAATGAAGTTTAACAACAGAGATTTCAGCACATGGTCCAAACTAGAAAATAACATTCATTTTTCTGAAACCTTTCTTTTCAGGGAGACATCAAAACTGAGATAGGAAAAAAACCCAGACAGACAACCCAAACCCTGATTTATTTAGCGTCTTTGTGGTTTTCTATTTCTTTTTACCTGCTTAAATAATTGCTTAAAGAATTTTGTGCATATATCAATTTGAGTTCAATAATGTTTCAAGTAAAAAGGCATAGCTTTTTATTACTTTTGATGAAATACAGTGATAACCTCAAGAAACTAAAATGGACATACATTTAATGTCCTCCCTCCTCCGAAGTATCGATTTATTACTCTGCTTTTGTTTAAAACCTATGAGCTAAGTTCAGAGGTGATGCATAAAGTGTATAATTTAGAGTCCTTTATGCTCAGTTAGACACCTTAAGACCTACTTACACTCACTTACTAGAGTATAAGTCAGTGAAATGGAGTGTAAATTGATGTGATTTACATGTGGAGGAACTGGAAGAATGAGAAGGTATTACCTATAGGAGGAAATAGACTTTTCATAAGCACTTTCTAATATTCATCTGGTTTTCTTGCTATGCCTCTGTACCCCTGAGTAAACACATTTGCATTTGCCTGCTTAAGCTCCTGTGCATTCAGTGAGACTTTCTGGGCCAAAGTCACTGATGATATGTAAGAAGTATGATAGAAGTTCTGTGCTGAGGAGTATGACATTTATAAATAAGTAAGTAAAGGCTCTGGTTCACATTTCTCTGTAGTTAGCCTCAAATCCAGCAGTTTTGTAGTTATTTGTAATGACTGGAGATTTTCTCATCCAGGGGCCTTGCTCTGCCTTCTATCGGGAAGATTTTTACATCCAATGCATGCTGCATACTGTGCCCTGGTGCCTTGTTTGACAAACTGGCAGGTAAGAGGCAAGATCCATCATGTTTTCTGTGGGAAAGGAACATGCACCTGGCAGCTACCACGTTGCTGTAATTTCACACTTTTACCCTGTGGTAAGTTGCTCTTTTGCCAAGTGGGCTATGTAAAGCCTTGTCAGCTCCCAGAATTGTACGACTTGAAACATGTCTGTTGAAGCACTACCAGTACAGAAGCAATTCCTGCAGGATAAAGAACCATAAATATATTAATTTCAATTTCTACTGCTTTAAGAAACTCTGCTGATAATACACCAATTTAATAATTAAAAAAAAAAAAATCCTGACCAAAATACTTACTCTAAGACCATGATTATCCATAAGCAAGACTCAAGTTTAAAATGAATCTGAAGCATAATGAACATATGTGGGGAGAAAAAAGAAGGAAGAGGAGTAAAGAAGATATATACTATCCTAGTTAAGACTCTTGGAAGACTTTGGCCTGAACTCCTCCAGAAAGTTTTGTAGCATATGTCAGAAAAAGTGTGAAAAACAAACCAGAAAAATCTATCCAGCTTTTGCTATGCTGGCAAAACCAGACACATTTGTTCTGGCCAAAAAATATTTCACCATGTTTTGCTCAAAGAACTAACATTGGCTTTTTTTCTTTCTTTTTTTTTTTTTTTTTTAATGCTACATTTTTATAAAAAGCCTTTACCAACTCATTGTAGTGATGTAGTTATCTGTTTTGGCATACAAGATGATAAAGCCATTCATATACATATGGTCTATATGGAATGGTTTTGCTAAAAAATATATTAGTATGATATACAGGTACAGTTAAACTTTATATACAGGAAGAGTTAAGTCTTCATATAAATTCTTACTTTCCTCTGCAATATGGGTTTTAATTTTTTTTTTCCTACAGCTAAAATGTAAACAGGTAGCTAAACCACAATAAGAAAACCTACTCTGGGGTTAAATTGGTATTTCAGTTTGCATTCAAATCTTGATTATACTAAGAAGATTTTCCAGTGCAGCCAAAAGCTTTTTCTGTGTAAGACTGTATCCAACTAATGCTTTCTGAAACTGTAGTCAAGACAAGACAAGTTGCTTTTTGTTACATATTAGAAAGATCCTATGTCCCAATATTAACTCAATCCATTTTCTATACAACTAGCTTTGTCTTGATTAGTTTTTGAAGTTGCTAATTAGTTCCTGCTAGCAAATAAAATAAAAATTTTCATCCTTTTCTCTCCTTTTTTCATTCTTTTCTGAATGAAATATTAGAATCACCCTTGAATTTAGGCATACACTTTTCCCAAATAGTAACTTTGGTTCTAAAATTATGTACATTAGTGTCAACCACCTCATCTATTAAGTCCTTCTTTCAATAACAAGGACATGAAACCATCAAAGAATTTTGCCTAACTGGTAGTCAGTTACAGTCCATTTTCAACTAATTGTTAAACTTTTTCTCACAAATAAACAAATATTTCATCCTGCCTGTTTCTATTTCAAAATAGTAAACATTATATTTTAAAACAAATGTTTTAAAAGAAAAAATAAAATCCAGACAAAATACAGCACTAATTTTGAGATGAGAAATGAAAAGGAGAGTTTGGGAGATCTTGTAACTTACTTGAAAATAGGGATTTATCATGTTGCTCTTTGTTAAAAAAGAAGATGAAAGTATAAGGAACTAAATTTAGAAGAAAGAGAAAATATGCCTGCTAGCTTACATAGAATATCCCCAAAGAGGACAACGAATATGAGGTCACTTGGAGAAACTGCTGATGTTCATGTGAGCAAA
The DNA here is from genome assembly GCF_047716275.1 of Strix uralensis. Classification (NCBI taxonomy): domain Eukaryota; kingdom Metazoa; phylum Chordata; class Aves; order Strigiformes; family Strigidae; genus Strix; species Strix uralensis. The sequence goes on along the minus strand of NC_133975.1, from coordinate 112,111,744 downwards.
CCTTTATTTTAAAGGAAACTGACTCAGCAAAACAAAAAGTTGCAGCCAATGTCAGTGAAACAATTTTCTATGAACCAGCAAGGCATTAGAAAGAGTTTGCATGTGTAAATGAAGCTGAGGAACCAGCGTGCTGTCCCCACAGGAGCTCTTTCACCGGCTGTGATCAGCAGGACCACTTGAAACAGGGTGAGAAAGGGGCCGCCTGCAGGGTAGCCCTGACTAACCTGGGAGCTCGTCATAGCATAGTCACATGAGTGGAAGTGTTGATTTACCAGCATCACTTTGATATTTGAAAAGTCTGACTATGGCTGTGGTCTCATGCACAGATGTTTTGGAATTAACTAAAGGGAATATAATTATCTATGATATTTATGTGTCTCCAGTTACTGTACTATTTTGGTGTCAGCTGTAAAGCTAGGATAATGGCACTGGCCTGAGGAGATGCTTCTCTTGCCATGGTTCTGCTGAGTGTACAAGAAGAAGCTTTTATATTCCTTTGTATTTCTGCATTTTTTTCTTTTTATAGGATACATGGGGACACCACATCGTGCCCCTAAAACTAACAATTAACATGGCAAAACCCAGAAAATAAATCAGGATGATGGATTTTTTGAATACAGTCACTGGAGAGAGAAATCCACCTTGACACAGGCTAAGATAGGAGTTCAGGAAGTGGATTCAGACTGTGAACTCTTGTAAGATGAAGCCCAAAAAATAGTTCATAAAGAATTTATTATCTAGATTCACTCATTCTTCTTTTTCTTTCTCCTGTTTCATTTAATCAATTTTCTTGGGAAATTTTTGGCTGAAATGATGTCTAAATTGTAAGTTTTGTTTGATTGTTTGTATTCCTGTTTGACAAACTTTGGGCAGTTAAATTTGAGGATATCAGAATTCATCAAACAAAATTAAAAACTATTTACCAGCACCTTCATCTCCCCACACTTTCAGTAAACAAACTTTTAGTAAACATGTTTTTTTCACCAAATTCATTACCACTGGTATCAGGCATGGGAAGAAATGTAAACCTGCGTAACTGCCTTTAAGCAGTTACCAATGTTATGTAATTTAAAGACAACAAGGTTTTGAGTGTATTAATTCATTTTCTGCTTTGTAGAAGCCTTAATAGCGTTTGCATGAATAAATGAGGCATTTTCTTCAAACATTACCCTTATATATATGCAGTTCCTAGATATGTGTAAAATGTGCAATATTAGCCAAATTTACATGCTTGTTCAAGCCAGGATTCTTTTTTATAGAGGGAATGTATAGCTATTTGTAGCTGTTTATTGTGGAGTTGCTTATTGACTATCATCCTGACTTACTTGGGAACGGTTTTAAGAACTATATTGTTGTCTTAAAAAGCAGATAGATTGCTAGTGGCATTTTTAAAGGTACCTCACCTTTCTAAGGTAGTTCTGCACATTTAGGAGTTGAAATATTTTATAAAATCTGATCTCTGAGGTTTATACATTGACATAATCCCAACCTTTTATCCCTGCTCTTCTGTTTTGAAGGGCAGATTAGTGTGCAAAGTTTTTGTTCATGGGATGCATATTTTTGGGGTGAAGAAAAGCACACCTTCAAGAGTTCACAAAGCCACACTAAACTCAAGGACCCACATTCTGTTATGATTAAATGATTGTATCTTCACTGAAGCAGAAAGAGGTGCTCCAGATTGTCAGAAGTGTGAAATGAGAACAGGATCTTTCCCTAACATGCATCACTGTGAATTTTAACACCATACATATGTCCAAAATCCAAAGAAATTCATATCTATATTTGGCTTTGGAAGCATATGACATTTGAGTGAGCAGTTTTCTCAACCAAGAGGAATTAAAAATAGTGGATAAAGGTATATAATGCAGAGCAAAATCAGATACAAATGTCATATGAATCAGTCAACGACTCAGGCTATGACCTCTTTGATTCATGAATAGTTTATGTCCTCTCAATCTTTATATTAAGCACAGTTATTTCTGATTTTATGATGATACCTGTATTGAAAACAGCACATTCCCTGGTCTCTGTTGTGTCATGTTTTTGCTACTGTGTTCATCAAACAAATTCATATTTGATACTATAGAATAAGAAAAAGCACTCCATGGCAGTAGTATTAATGTTACACCTCACCACCTATATTTCAGCTTCAGCTGTAAAGGTAGCTATTGGTAATGACTTAGGAAATGCCTAGAACAGAGTCACAGCAAACCAAGAAAAGAAGTCTTTCTAAGCTCTGGTCTAATTGGTTGGGAGTGATCAACTATCTTGCACAAAGGGAGAGCTCATGAACATTTCTTGGAGTAGAAATACTCATTGAGATCTTTAATGGAAAACAGGAAGAGTCTGTGTTTCAAAGGAAGTGAAATAGTCAATGAGTCTGTCAAATCCTGAGTTTCCTTCTCTCCATCTTTTTCCCTTTGTAAGTTTTTGATGGTTATGTTTTGGGCTTGACTGTTCAGATAGACTTAAATAGGGTAAAGCAAATGACAGTGGTGACATCTTTGGCTGTTTGTCTACTTTGGATAGTCATTAGTTCAGAGTTTGGCTTGATTTAGATTTGAACTCTGATTATCATCTCTTGGTATGTTATGAGCTGCTTCAAAAAGATGACAGGATAAGCGTAAAACTCTCCTACCAAGGACAGAAGCAGAAAACAGCTAACACAAGGCATATGCTGTGGCAGGAACAGCTGCACTAAAAGCTGTCTCTGGGATGGAGCTAATGAAAAGTAACTCAGAGAGGGAAGGAATTAAAACTAAAGAGATATCACACTGTTGCAGCAATTATTTTTCCAGTTATGTTTTAAAGACCAAACTGCATTAGTCATTTCACCAGTGTTTGCATCTGGGAAAAATGGTGAAATAATGCATGAGTTCCAGGAAGAAGTTAAAAATACATTTATAAATGTATTCACTAGAATTATTCTACAAAGAACTTGTAAGTGAATGTTAAAAACTTTACACATTCATAAAGCTCCTGAAAGGTTCATCTCTGTGCCCAGTGTATTTCTGATGTTGTTATTTCTGCCCTCTGAGTACATTATCTTTATAATCTGGTTAAATAAACTGTGGCTATGAATCCAAATTTTTTTTTGCTGGTGTATCTTTAAGCAATGCTTAACGGCACTATATGTGGTAATTACAAGCAGAGCAACATCAGTTTCTGGGTTTAAGGATAATTAAAAAGGGGATCAGCTATAAGATACATAAACTACAGATAGATGGAAATAGTGATTCTAGTCACTGTTCCCTTCACAAACAATGGCTCTGTTGTCAGTCAAGTTCTTGTGACTGTGAGTAAATATTGAAAGAATGAAATCAGCTGAGAATTTCACTGTAACAAAAGCTGTATCTCTTTGTTCTGAACTTCTGATTCCATAGAGATAATGCTCTTCTTAGTGCTGCTGAACTCCTAAGCTATAAGTAATATCCAGTCATCTCTGCATTGACTTCTCAAGAGAAAGCTTTCTATTTTGTGTTCATGAGTAAACAGATAGACTCTGAATATTACTTTTAAACAAAGCTTAAGAATCAGTCACTCTTCTTATCTGCATATCTCTGGCTATATCCTGATGGGTGGAAGAGAAGAAAATTGCCTAAGTACCTTTGAGGCTACTGCTATTAGACACTAATGTTGCTCCTTTTGGCACAATGACACAGATAAAGAGAGAGAGACAGCAAATACCAACTTATCAGGCCCTCAGCAGAGAGAGATACTTATATACAACACATTTATATAAATCATTTCACCTTCTTGCTTCATTTTCTACATCTATTAAATAGCTCTGGTTACTCTTATCTATCAGAAAGGGTCTTCTAGGGATTACCCTTGTGAACTGTGTTAGCATTCATTCAACATTAGCTCAGCTATTTAGTAACTAATAACACTGTAATTTCATAATTGTGATTAGAAAAATGTGGTGAAATATAGCTTATAAAAATGCAGTAGAAAGAGTTTTACAATTATTTAAAAGTATGACTTCTGAAAATTATCTGGTTTTTCACTACTGTTCAGTGTCTACAGGGGCATGGATTTCCTAGGAAAATCCCTGTTGCTCAGAGAGAGGATCATGTGATCTTATGCTGCATATATCCTCTCTCCTCTAAGCCAAGAAATTTTGACCCACTTACAATTCAGGTCAGTTTATAGTCTGGACAGTTGCTTCACTGGACAGCTGGTTGTGTGCAGTTGTCTTGAGTCAGTTTTCTCTTTGATTTGCCTTAAAGTTCTCTCCCTTAGGATAACCCATTAATGGACTAGTGGACAAAACCTGATAGGTTTCACCAGTACTGGTCAGAATTCTTAACTAAATATGGTCAGGAATAAGGATTAACTTGCCTGAAATAAATTGCAGCACAAAATGGGTGGGACAGCAGGATAAGGCTCCAGGCACTTTATGGAATAATTGTATTCTAGTGGATTGTTGACTTTGTTGATGGCAAGGGCAAGATCAGAGCTTTCATTTCTCTTTTCTGAAGGGAAATTATCTTATTATATATAATCTTAACACAACTTTTAGGAAATATATGTTCATTCATCTCACTCATCTTAATTTTACTCTTTTTTCCTTGAATTTTGTTACAAGGCTTGAAAAAAATATGTATCGGGACCTTTTAAATCAAGACTGGGGGAGCAGAGTTCCTGCAAAGTGTTAAATAGGTATGCCACTGGCAGATGAAGTCTAATGCTTTGGTGCACTGGTCCCTTGAAATAGAATTAAGAAGTTCCATCGGTGATTAATGATAATTCATGACTGATTTTTAGCCTGAACATCAAGGCTATAAGTACAGTCTTAGGACCTTAGTGACTCAGTAAATTAAGGCACCTCGGCTCCCTCTTTACAGATTTTTTTTTGGTATGCCCTTTCTAACAATTTGTGGGCATGTGATCTTCTGGGTGCTGCATATCATTGTGTAAGCAATGTAAAATAAGTTCAGTTAAACAGAAAGCATGAACCATAGCACTGTGGTGCCTCAGTCAGCCTCGCTTCCTGTTTCCAACATCCAGATTTACAGCCTTCCTTGACAGAATTATCAAGGTTCTTTTCTCCTAAGAAAATGAAATTATACATGTTAGATTTCCTTTCAGGGTGAGGTTTCTAAATAGCATCACTTTGCTTTTTACATAACTAGGACTCTGGGAGTGGCTTTCTTCTGTGCTCTTTAATACTGGTGTACTGGCTTCACTGGGCTACCTTCTAATTTGTAGGGATTTTGGTGAGAAGAGATTCAGGTCTGTCGTGCCAGAGATTTGCATGAGCAACTCTTCATTCCATATGCAACACTGTGGTTTAACTTTTGATGAGAAAGTAGAACTCACGGTGTCTGACCTATTTATCACTTTTTTGTTCCATTTTTTGAGATAAAAGTGTCATATAGATGAATTGCAGATGGCAGAATACGTGTATTTAGTTACTGTGTCACTTTTGCTAAATCAAATAGAAAAATCTTTTGTAATCAACTAGCCTTTAACTTAATAACACTTTTGATAAATTGCTTGTATACAGTAGGTTATCAAACCCAAACATTAAAGACTTCAGTTTGACACTGCAGGAATGAATCATACAGACACAAAAGGCCAAATTTACAATTCTTTATCTGGAGTAAAGAAAAAAAAAAAGTATTGGTTTCAAAACCTGCACTAATGACCAAATAAAGAATTTTATATCTGGGTTAAGGAAGTTAAAGATATGCTTGAAGCTTAACTGTTCATTACAACAGCATTTCTAATTCCTTTACAAGTTAGTTTTAGCACTCTGTCAATCATTGTTCTGTAGGTTTGTTGTATGGTACCATTAGGAAAGTCCTTCTCATATTTTTTTTCCCTTCTTTTCTTATTTTTTTCCCATTTCTTGTACCTTTTCAACTTCCCCCACACATACCCCATGCTGGAGCTGTCACATTCCAAAACATGTGAGTGACAACAGGTTTGACAGCCTTTGGGGTGGTGAATGATCTGGCAGGATCAAGCCTCCCCAGCATGCTCATCAGGTTAGTAGGGATAGTGTCGTGGATGGCAATGCCATATACTCTTGCCAGCCAAAGTGTAGAGTGATTGAGCCAAACCTTTCTTCACACAAAAGGAGGAAAGACTGAAGAAACCTTCATGAGATAGCAAGCTGAAAGATTATAATGATTTCTAATTTATAAAACAAGGCTCCCTTCAAAGTACTTTTCAAACATGCCTGCTTCTCATTTTTGTCACTTTCACACTGTAAAGAGGCCTTACAGTGGCTGTAAATATAATTTGTTTGAATTTTATAGACTTTTATGTTGATGGAACAGTGTGCTGAAGCTTCAGCATAAACACAAATTAAAAGCCAGCTTGTGCCATTAAGGTCTTCATTGGCCTAATTAAGAAATTCCCCTCCCAGAGAGATCATGGTGGCAAAACAACTTAACAGGGTAACCATGATTGTTCAAGGGAAATATCTATTTCAGTCTCCCCAAGACTCAAACATGCCTTCTTTTCAGCAGCTATGTGTGTGTGTGTGTGTGTTCATATGTGTGTGCACAGCTACCTCCTTCCTGTACTTTTAGGTGGCCAGCAACTACAGAGACCCTCTCCAAGGAGATGATAGTAAAGCAGGTGTATCTGGCCCACTTGTTGGAAAAAGGGGGATGGATGCTGGCTGTAATAGGGTGGCAGGCACAGGGAGGCAGCTATCCATCTCAAGGTCAACACCTCAGCAGCAGGAATCTCAATTCAAATCTAAATTTCAGTTTATGCTAATAACTTAAAACAAAAATACAATCTGTCCCATTTCAGTTTGCATTAAAATGTGCTCTGTTTTCCTTGCTGCGAAGGTCATAATCATAATAACCATTGACAGAAGAGCACAATAGAGTGTAGTGAGTCCCTATTATGTCACACCACGAAATGTGACTAAACATCCTGAGGTTGAGAGGAAAAGATAGTACCTCTCCTCTCCCATTGCACACCCTAATAGTGAGGTAAAACATGATTTTCACAAGCTCTTTTTAATATAGATAAAAATAATTGTAGCCTATTTAAATCTGGTAGGTGAAAGATTCAAGTGGTATTTTCTGGGTCAGAAAAAGAATCAATATCTGCATATGCAATGGAGTGCCAGAGCCCTGACTTCTGTCTTGTGCTCACACTACTAAATTGTATCTCATACAGCTGAACAGTGGTGATGAATGCTCTATGGAATTTGCTTTGCAAAACAAATATTTAACTTTCTACAGATCATTGAAGACCTGATAAAACTCTTAAGTGCCACCTAACCAATTCCCTTCTTTTTTTAATCAAAAAATATTTTTATTCTTTTTGTCTAAATGTATGGTTCAAACAAAATTGGAAAGGTCATTTACAGTTATTTTCAAATATCATTCATGTAAATAGGCTTCACAAAGTCAGAGCGTTTAGAACAAGACTTTGAAGGAAAAATTCCCATTAAAAACATAATTTATTTCAAAAATAGGAATCACATTTGTGATTGTCAAGAGGGCCAATACTTCCTTCTTGCTTTTGGTTGTGGAGAGGAAAATGGCCAGGCAAGGGGGGTGATGTGCGCAGCTTCGGCAGCCTGGGCGATGCTCCCTGGCACACAGGCTTGTGGTGCAAATTCTATGGTGGGGAAGGGCGGACCAAGAGCCAAGCAAGCACTCCAGAGAGCAAGATAGCAAGACAGATAGTTCATTCCCAGCAAAGACATGGGAATGCTGGCACAAGCTAATAATTCACCCAGTTCCAACCTTCAAAATGGGAGATTGAAGAGCATAAAAGGCATTCAGTATGTGGCAGGAGGAGGTTGGGGGTTTTTTATTGTTTGCAGTAACTTCTTCTGAGAATTGAAGGCTTTCCTATATTTGGGCAGAAAAAGACAGCAGAGATGCTGAAAAACATATCCAAAGACAATGATAGTAGGAAAAGCCAGTCTGAAAATGCTGAGGTGATGGAGGGATTCTGTGCAGGGCATTTTACACAGTTGTCTTTCAGCTGTTTTCAATAAATTAACTAAATATATTACCTACATCGTTTGTTGTTCATATTAATTTAGATCACTCTGTCTATAGCAAGATTCCAATTTGACAAAATAATATTTTTTTAGTTTAAGATCTTATAGATTTACATTTGAAATATTTCATGTCACACTTTATTCCTCCTTCACTCCCCCTTAGAAAGCAAAGGAGGACTTTTACAAGTGTTGACATATTTAATCTCATCAAGTTCTGATACTAAAAAAAATGTTTAAAAAAATAAAACCAATCAAGATTTAGGAAGTATTAGGAAAGAGACTGAGTATGAAATGGAAAACATCATTATGTTACCGTATATGTTGGTGGAGTGCCCATAGATTCAACATTGAATTAATTTCTGATCTTATCCTAAAATGGGATACAGTAAAACAAGACAAGGTGCATTGAAAGGAGAGAATGTTGATTAAAAAAAAAAAAATTACTTCCATATTAAGGACATACAAATAGATTAGAATTATACAAGACAGAAAAGAACAACTAAGGCGGAAATTACAGAGATCTAAAGCAGCATTATTTGCCTGGGAAAGGCATGTTTATATACAATGAATATTCACTGCTGCTGCTCTGAATATATGAAGCAATGGAGATCAAATTAAGTTTTCATATAGTAGGTTCAAACCAAACAAAATGTTTTGGTCTTTTTTCCTACACAAAATAGTATTAATCTGTGCAACTTGTTGCTACAGTATGTTGCCTATGCTAAAAATTTACATAAATTTAAAAATTCATTAAACAGACTCAGAGAAGGGTAATCTACCAAAGGCTAATAAACATAAGATACAACCTGCTACTCAGGAAAACCTTGAACTTTGGATCAGAGGAAGCTGTTAGATTATACTAAGAAAACACCTCTTTAATAAAATTTGTTATGTCTCTATACTGTTCTGTAGATGACTAGTCTTCTTGCATTTTCCTTGGTCAGCACTGAAGACAAGAAACAGGACTACATGTATCTTCTGTTCTACCAAGCTAAGTTACTCTTTTTCTGGAGAACAAAAAATCTGAACAAACACCAAAAATTTAGCAAAATTAAGTATTTTGATTGTCAGAAAAGTGTTTGCCAGGTTGCTGTGACTTAAGGTAAAAAAGAAATAATGAAAAGGCAAACTATCCATTTACAAGACAGAAATCTTATTTTCCTCCCACACCTATTCATATCTACTTGCAATCTTTATAGGTAAGAACATACTGCTGGTAAGAATATTTAAACATATAATTACATTAAATATATAGCTAGTAAAGAAGTAAAACAGGCAAAATGAGATAATATAAAAGTAAGGCTTATTTTATATTGGACTGCATTTAAAATGAAATGTTATTATTATTTTTTTGGACCAGCTCCATTTATGAGATTAAAGAATTCCTTCTTATTGTTTTTGTGATTTTTTACCTTGGGATTATTTTGTTATCCTGCTTGCCTCAGTCAGTTTGCCTAACTTTCACCATCTAGTCATCTAAAAGAGCAATTTAGAAGATGTATATTTTAACAAAACAAAGTAAGTGAATTTTTATTATGCTCTGCAATGAAACGACCTCTTCTGTTCTTGCTTTGCAGCTAATTATAAAATCTCCTTCAAATTCTTAGTAAGCATCAATCTGCCTTTTCTGGTGATTGATACAGAACTACCCTGATTTCTAAAAATAGGGCACACCTAAACCTAATAGCACATACCAAAAGGAATTTAACAAGAAAACAAAATGAAAAAGAACAAATCTTCAAAATGTGAGGAACAAAACTGACTTTATTACCCCTAAATATGGTGCGCTAAGTGTGCAAATTTGGTTTCACATCATTACATCTGGAAAGTCTTAGCTACTATTTATCAGATTTACACTACTATTACCACTTTTAATTCAAGCAATCCTGATGTTGCATAGGAAGAATTTTTGTTAAGCTAACTGAAGCTAAACTAACTGTAGCTGGAAAAAGCAGACAAGCTTTTACACAAAAGCCGTTCTTTCGGCATTAAAAAGAAAGCTTTTTCTTTTCTGTCTCAGAAAGCTGGGCTATATTTTTTTCAGTTATCACTCATTTCAATGACAAATATTTCCTCTTCCTACAAAATCTGATTTTCTTCTAACCTTAAGCAATCATGTCTGTGACGATGCTACTGAAATAAAGAGAACCTGAAGGACCAGCAGACTGAAAGGTGACTAAGAAGAGGTTGGAGCCATGACTATTTGTTTAGGAATAGATAACCTTCTGTTACCAGTATGGAGAGGCAGTGATGATCTAGCACAGTCAGAATTGGATCTGCTTACTCTGAACAGCCGGGAGAGCAAAGGTGAAGCAAGTGTTATTTAGTGTAATTCCATGTGTTAGAAAAATCTGGAGTGTCATGGGACTGATGCATCGCCTTGGTTCATCAGACTGGTCTTCCTGTGGTTATGTCTGAGTCTGTCTGAGTGTGCTCAGTGTTGAGATAAGGAAAGATTTTGAATCTTTCTAAAATCCTTTAAGAAACCAGACACCTGAACTGCAAACAGATGACATAAGCAGCAGTGGTCAATAATTTAGAAGTTTATCTCTCTTTTGTACAATTCAGTGGGTGTTTAAACATTAATTCTCTTGAAATCAGGATCAGGCTCCCAGGTTCTAAATTAATCTTTAACTAACGTACAGAAAGAAATGTTTCATTAAATTGTTGCTACTGTATTATTTGTCACAACTGCAACACTATTTTTTGCTGTGGCAGAGGCCTCATCCTCCAAGCTCCTTGAAATCAATAGCACTATCTTCAGTGCTAATAAATAACAAAAAGGCTGTCAGCCTAAACCCCACATAAGACTGAAAGATATGGAAGCTCATGTGATCGTTATTTGCATTCAAAGAACAAAATAAGGGTTAAGAAATGCTCTTTTAAAGCTAAAGTGTTATAATTTGTTGTTTACCTAGGGTTTTATGTAAGAAAGTTCCTTTGCTTCACGGGCTCTCTGTGGCCTCCCAGGTGTGTAAGAAATCCTGACCTGCAGCCCGAGGTCAAAGTCTGAACGTCCTCTTCCTGAAGGTTTCAACTTTGCATAGAGCTGCTGGACTGGAGTGTATTAATGTGATATTCAGTTTGCCCTCATTTTCCCTCCACTAAGGCAAACGCGGACATTAAGTAAATTTGCCAATCTGCTATGCTTGGTGTTACTGGACTAGCTCAGGCAGTCTGAAGTTTTGTGAAGTGCCTTCCTTGCAGGAGCAATTAGAACCTAACAATCTTTTATTTGTTCTTGTCACTTGCAGGATTGTTTTAACTATAATACAACAGCAAGAAATACAACAGGGTATTTTTATTACACAAATCTCATTTAGCATTGCTATGTCAGCTTAAGTTATATTTCTAAGAGGAAACCACCAAATTACCCATTTATGGTTCCAGTATATTAAAGTACAACACCATTATTAAGATAGAAAACTCTACAAAAATAATATTATATTTCTTGATCAATTCTAGAATGTCTCTGCTATATATGAATGGACAGAGAAATAATAGCCAATATATGTCCAAAACATATAGATGAGTTAGTATGCAGGTGCTACACATTTAACTTAAAAATAAAGCTGCTTATGTACATTCTGTTGCATGTTCTTTTAGCTGTAAATGGAGAGCATGTACTTTGCATGTGAAAGCTAACTGAGTTGCACATCAGCAGGTAGGCCATAAGGCTACATTGACCCTTTGAGGTCAATAAAAACAATGTTAATGATTTCAGTAAGCTTTTCAGTTAGATTCTGGGTATATGTCGTCAGAGATGTATATTTCAGCTGCAATAGTAGACCAAAGTATTTACAGTAAAATGAATCATCCTTAAGGCATGAATATTTTTTGCAAGAGCCCACTTGCAAAGTGTCCAATGCTTGGTGCACCTGAAGGAGAGGTGAGCAGACCAACTGCGGAGGTTGTAGACATACATCTCAGGCAGTTCAGGACAGACTTGGCTGTCCAAAATGAAAAGTGATGACCTGGGCCTGTGGGTAATTTTTAAAGTAAAACATGAAGTCTGCCCACTTCAGTCTAAGGAAAGGAACAGAGGTTCTCTCTCCAGGAGGATACTCAGGGCTAGAGATTAGGAACAACAAGTGCTCATGTGCCACTTGGGACCCACACCTGAGGAGGGGTGAGTGACATTTCTGATGTGCTCCTGACCACAGAGTGTCCCTGTTGGCTAATTCTCATCTAGTGGTTTCTGAGCTGGGGGACACTGAGAGGCTCCAGGCCCCCCAGCTGCCTTTTGGCATGCTGCTGTGAGGGGTCTGGCTCTCTAAATGTGCTCTGCAGAGAGCCTGTGCACTCAGTGCAGAGGGTCCTCTGCACAATTTTTTTTAGTCACCTAAGTCCTTTGTAGTCTCTGGCCTTTTGTAAAAAATAAAGCTGCAGCTGAATCTGAGGATATTTAGGGCAGGGCTATCAGTGCACTATTTTGCAGTGAAACTATTTGCTGAATTTTAATTACCTGGCAAATCTGAAGAAGAAAATTTTGCTGGCTTGAATTTCAAAGTTGTGGGTATTTGTAGTTTCAGTTAGCTTCAGTGCTTATATACTCTTGTTTATGTTAAGTATTCTTCATTGTTATTACATTTATATTGTTCACATAGTCACTTCGTTTTTTTGTTTTCCAGAGAGGTATATACTTTCTTCCTTTAAGGAAAGAATATATATAGCATGGAAGCACACAGCTCATTGACTGCTGCTGTTTATTTCTGACAACATATTCAGGCTTTTTTGATATTTCTGATGTAACTGTCTGCCAGCATCAGAAAGAATATTTCAGGACTAGTGCTTGAAATGTATTTACTTTTTCCAGGCCAGTTGAATAATGAAAACATATTTAATTATTTCCAGCCTCTCGAATGTTGTACATTGTAATTAACGATGATGTGTATTTCTGAGCTAATTAGAGAAACTGTAGCACCAACCTAATTGAACACAATAGTACCTCTGAAGAGCAATAAAACAGTTTATAACTTCCTGCAATTGTCATAAAAGTAGTATGAATACAGTATGTAAGACAAAATTAGGGAAGTGGTGAAGATCATCTCCATAGCAAGATGAATTCCTAACTGTCAGTTCATTTCAGAATCAAGTGTGATTTTCCCTTATTTTATTCAAGCCTCCTTCTTTTTAAGTGTAGCTGCCCACCAACATGCTGGACCTCATCTCTCACAACTCCCCATGACGCCTTCTGCTCAGACAGGAAAATCTTCCCCTATAGCTACATGGATTCTCATGAATCTACTGTCACAAACTCTCAAGGTTTTATGACACAGCTCACTGACATTTGCTATTTGTCCTAAAATCTTAGCTTCTGAAGCTAATTTTTTATGGATTTCATCTTTCTTGGGAGGGGAAAAGCATCTATAGAATAAGACTGAGAATGGATTCTGTCATGTGCTAAAAAGTAAAAAAGAAACTAGACAAAGAACAACAAAAATACAAAGTACATCAATGATATCATAGTGATCATCTGAAAGATTTAAAGCTAGTTTCATCGTACTGGTGAAGTCAGCCTCCAGCTACTGAGTTTTGACTGCCTGAGATTAGAAAAATCTATTATCCTAAATCCCATTGCATCAGTGTCTGAGAAAGTCTGGCTAGCCTGCCTTGGATTCTTTCAATCCTTTGGAGAGAAAAGAAAAGAAAAGAAAAGAAAAGAAAAGAAAAGAAAAGAAAAGAAAAGAAAAGAAAAGAAAAGAAAAGAAAAGAAAAGAAAAGAAAAGAAAAGAAAAGAAAAGAAAAGAAAAGAAAAGAAAAGAAAAGAAAAGAAAAGAAAAGAAAAGAAAAGAAAAGAAAAGAAAAGAAGGAGAAAAAACTCTCCCCACCAAAACCAAGTATTTCTATTTTGTTACTTTTTGTTCATTGTTCTTTTCCCATTTTTGTTACTTCAGGTTTTAAATGGCCATGGTTTAACTTTAAACAGAATGGTAATTTTGCCTGAATCCACCTACTGAAGCATTATATTTACATTTTTTTCAAAGTACAGCCTAAATCTTTCTCTCCAGTTCTGTGAAGTATTTCAGGGGTTGACTTCTGAGATGCATCACATGGTAGAGTCAGGAAAAAGTCAGCTGGATTTAATGCCAGAGCAAAGTTGGTTTTAACTGTGGAAGCAAGAAAGTGGCAGAAATTTTGTTGTTATTCACAGAATGGCTGCATGACAGGCAAGTGAGTTGCTGCTTTGTGTATGTCAAAATCCTCAAAGTAGTTAAAGATGGCAAATTTAATTTTGCCTTTCTCTGCTTCAGTACCAAGCAAGAGACTAGTCGTGACCCCTGTGGGAGGTGGCAGGTGCCTCCGTCACCGCTCCTCTCCCAAGCCCAGAAGGCTCAGGACAGTAGCATCTCTCTTACAGCTCTGTGGCCAGGGACTTGGTGTCATGCGATTGCCTTTCATGAAGAGAATATGACACTACATTAAGATCCCTCTTTTAAAAAGCATAATCATTCTTTGTTTCTTTGATTACAATCATGGGTTATGGTCAGTACTTCCTCATCTGATCTGGGATATAAATGGAGTGTTAGGAGTGGAAAGCACATCAAAACCAAAACACAGCTGAAAAGTTCTTTTAAATCTTAGCACCTATGATAAATAATATTAATGATCTTTACAGTACAGTCATGGGGAACTGTCTCCATGTTCTATGCTTTCTTCCGGGAAGTCCCACCTATGATAATGATGGTGCCTGGAAAAATTAGCAGTGGCCTGATCTGGGGTGGGATCTGTTTATGTCTAAAACAGTGGAGCTCTACAGGCCATAACTACAGTTAAACTGTAACCTGAGAATGTTCATATGTGCTCAGACATGAAATGAGACTGTAAGCTCCTGAACCCTTGGAAACAATACCACTCCCATTGATGTTATCACCAGTTAAACTGTACCCACTGGGAATTAATTGTCCAAAAAGTCCAAGTATAGAAAAAGCCACTGTGAGTGCAATTGTTCACTGTAAATGGAGAGAGATTAAAAGCATTACAAAAGAGATATTTTCCCCACACATCTCGTTGAATCTGCACTTGTATAGATTAAATATGAAATGTTATGACATTTTTTGACTTTTATTTAAAATGGCTCACAGCTAACAAAAGGAGACACTTAATTCTGTTAGCTTTGATACACAGCTGTTCAAATAAATTAGGCATTAGGGGGATGACCTCCAGGACTATTTGCACTTGAGCTTTTCTTTCTTAAAGGACTAAGTCTGTGTTTTAATTTCTTTAAGAAGAGCTGTAGACCTTGTGTCCTCAACACAGAGAAGATGGACAGCACAAAAACTTAAGCTTAAGAGGAAACAGACACAGAATTGAGGATTTTTTTTGGGTTTGCTTTTGTTGTTTGCTTTTCTCCCAAACCTTTTCCCATCTGCTGCAGTAAGAGGCAGCAACAATATTTTATAACAACAAGGCCCTGATGGTACTAATTGGCTTTAATGCCCCGACCGGCCTCACCTGGGGCATCCATCCCTGCAATGGTCCCAGGAGCCCCATTTAAGCCTAGGTTTAGGGAGTTTAGTCTTTTCTTAAGGTAATGCGTCTCCAACTGTCAGTCCTGCACAGATCCCTTGTATGGGTACGTTGAGTTGTATGTTGAGTCCTCTCTCTGCCCCCAGTGTTTTTGTCACCAACTGGGCTTTCTGCTTGCCGTGCTGGTGGCTCTGTTGGACCCTGTTGCTAGCACTGGGGCTGCCTGCTGTGTTCAGCTCCTGTTCTCCTTGCTATGAAGGGACAGCTGGCCCTTGCTGTTTCCTGATGTGCAGCACATGTATGCCATTTGATCCCCATGCAGTGGTCTGGAAGATAGTGACAATCTTGATACCTTTGCTGTTATGTTCTTGGAGAATTTTCCCTTCAGACCTTTGTTTAGTGCATCATTTCTGTCTTGAGCATGAAAGGAGGAATGATTTTTCTTAAGTAAAAAATGATTACGTGATAACTTAAAATGCAGTGGCCTAATTTTCAAAGACAGTGAGCAAGAACAGTTTCTGTTGGTGCCAGAGGCAAATATGGTGTTTGGCACTTCTGCAACTCAATCCCCTACATGTTAAGGTCCTGGCCCAAGCCTTGGAGAAGTTTTAATAATTCCAGTTTTTCTGATTGTTCTGCAGAATATTTTGTGCCTTTTGGAGGTAACTAAGGCACAGAGTAATTGGGCTGTGCTCTTAACCTGTTCCTATAATGGGAGCAAGAAACAGATGATTAATAGGCATGTATATTGGATATATGTTAGCTAGGGGAGGAACATTTTTGCTGGAAGTGCAGGATGGACTTTTCATTTTATTTGTGTCTTCACAGCAGTGAAATGTGGGCAGAGTGAATATGTACATCTCAGAACATGCTAACCTTGCCTGTGTAAATTCTATTGTGTCTGAATGTGTACTAAGATTGAAAGAGAGTTTGAAGCAGTCACTGGTATATTGCATCCTAATGCATATAGAGTTAGGGGATGGATTTAAATCCTTTGTATTTTTCTGTGGTAGCATGGAAAAGCAATTAATCTAACCGCTTGATATACTTGGTTGAAGTGAAATATGTTGTGCTAGTCCAACAAAGCTGAGGCAAACATTTCAGGTTTACTTATTAGCCCAGATTTAAAAATACTAACATACAGTAGTTTTCACTTTGCAAAACCTGTGCATGTGGAAGAAGGAATAGCTCAGTGAAACATTTGTTCATATTGGAACTGGACCTCAGGAAATGGCCTTTTTCTCAGGGTTGCCAGCTGACACTCAATCCCTGCTAATAATGCTTACAAGGAACCATTTTTTGTCCATTGTCCTCATCCTCAGTCCAGGTTTTGACTAAGACTGTGAAACAGATAAAGGCGGGGGGGTACAACTCAAACCAGAAATTCTTTTTGTACAAAGCCTCAGTTACTTTTCCTTTCTTAAGAGATTCATGTGTGAAGGACCTTTAGTATGAACACATACATGTGACATATATGAAATGTTTTTCAGTGAAGGATAAACAAATGTGAAGTACTCTTATGGGTTACTTTTTTTGTTGTAAAATATACTTGTATACTATGTTAGGAAGGGTTGCAGTGACTCTGCAACCACACTGGGCCACAGAGGGATACAAATATATAAAATACTTATTAAAAAAGAATAGCTTATACCACCACAGTCCTGGATAGGCTTAGATACCTTTTTTCGCCTGTTGGTTACAGATAAGGAAAAGGAAAAGGGGACTCTGAGCTACCTTATTGCTAGCTTCCTTCATGTCTCCATTAGGTTTTATGGATGTATAAAACAAACAGGGGCAACCCACAGCTCCTTGATTTTTAGCAAGTTATGGTTGGTGCACATACATGGCTGAAGACAAGACTAATAAATGCCAACTTTAATTCTTATTCACCCTTCACCTCTCCATTTACATTGTGCATCACTCTCTCCTTTACTTGTCTGTGCTTAGTTCTTATTCCTCCCTCTTTTTAAAATGTTCTTTTGTTTCAGAAATAAAGATTAATTAAACTGATATTAACACTTATAATGAAATGATAGTGCATAAAGTAGGATAAATTTCTAATAAAACCTGTTTGGTAAATACATAACTGGAAGAAAAAGCTGTGTGAACAGTTATGTAAAGAGGACAAGTAAGAGTTGAACAGCTTCCAGAAAATTTACGCTTCTGATATGTTCTTGTCTGAGTTTCAGGAAGTATTTAGGAGAACAAAGACTTGATTTGATAAGTTAAAAATGTGCATATAATGGAATTGTCTGGAGATATCTGTCACGTACTGTTGTTACTGAAGTCATGTTCATTAACAGAAGCTTTTCAGGTATCAGTATGTATTGATTAATGACAGGATTAGAAGGATCACCAGGTACTGAGACCTGAATTCTGACAGACACTTTTCTGCCCTCTGCAAAGGTACAAAGTAAACTAAAATGTTGAAAGTGAAGAGTCTTAAAGTGCAATGAAAGTAATTATTTTTGTGCTGCTTCTTTGCATAGCAATTGCCTTGAGTTTTAAAACCTTGGATATACAGATTTCTTGTGCAATGTTCTGGAGAGGTAAACACCAGGACCAGGCTTCTCAACAGTCAAGACTCTAACTTGGGGAGGAGACATGGGAGAAGAAGATTGATTAGGTGCCTTAGCTAGTCAATAAGAAAAACAGAAAGAAGGTTTCTGTTTGATTCTGCCCCTCTCCCTTTCTCCTCTTCACTTTTAGTCTGAAGGCTCAGACTTTTCCATGTTTATTCAATCTTTTCCTTTGAAATGGTGCTAGGGGTGTGGGACAGTCATGACCTTCCTTTTATGTATTGACCATTATGTCGAGCTAGTCTGGCTGAAACTCTGAAATGGTAGGCTCAAATTCAAGTTCTTGCCAATCTATGGACATTCAGATCAGTATTGTCCAACCTTCTAAGAGAACAAGCTCTTTAGGAGAATGGTAGATTGTCTCTTTCTTGTTGCTTTCAAATCAAGTGAAATCATACTTCAGTTGACATAGAGCATTTGGCTCTCTGTCAGTGATAGCTAACTAAAATTCCTTAGATTATAGCATTCAGACAATTTAATACTCACCTCTGGCCTTGAAATCTGTTGTCAAGAGCCTGTGACTTGTAGGTCAACTGCTAATTCTTACTAGAGTGTTCAATAGACTATGATTTCACCTTCATTGTTTTTTCTCTCACTGTGTATATTGTATTGCTACATGCTTTAAATTATTTTCCTAGTTGTGGAATTTATCATTTCACAGAACTGATAGAACTGTTCTTGAGGTTTATTATTGGGCTTAGAGTCCTTTTCACATACTGATAACTTGTCTGGAATAATTGTGATGGAAGAAGATTGGGTTTTTGAGCTTTTCTTTTCAGTCTTGTTTATGGATCAGATTTTTTTCTTGCATTATAATAATATCTACAAGCTAGTAAATAGCAAGCATACTTTCTTGAGCTTACTGACTACTAATTATTGCCCTAACAGACAACTTATTGGGTTTCTATTTATATACTATTAGCATGCCTTTTTTCCCCCACTTCATTACAGAGCACATTTATATAAATGTTGGATGACTACCTAGTTTGATTTTATATATATATATATATATATAAAACAGAAAGATATGTATAGGACTTCACAGATGGCAATGGTCAGATCACTTGAAATCAGTTGCAAGAACTGTATTAGAAAGTTAAGTGAGATTCTTTTTCTAGCAATGGTATTAGTAGGCTGAGTAGAAGCTTCAGCTTCACTGGTAGTAAAGAGTGTTTGACTGTTCTTGGGAAGGACTGCAAGAACTGTAGAGACATCCATAAGTATCAGCGGTATATCAGGTGCAGGCTTGAGGTCTGGTGATAGGCTGGAGATAAGGCTGCAGCAGGCCCTGCACTGGGGATTCTGTGAATTTTATGCACTACAGCACCCCTCACATATTGTTTGTTCAGACTTCCATTTTTCTACTAAGCATAGTTATGAAGACCCCAGACAAAAAAGCAGGCTAGAAGAAGGTGGCACTTAAAGTCTCGGTGCCTTCTTTTCTCCCACTCATTATGTTCTACAGCCAGAATGTAGTATGACATTTCTCTAGCAACAAAGGATGTCTTAAAAAAAAAAGAAAAAAGAAAAAAAAAAAACCACTGTGTAGAATTCCTGTGATCCTCTCTATGTATTTATATCTCAAACATTTCACTTTCATATAAAATCTCAAACTAGCTGTCCACCCACTCTGCTGGGGAGTGATGTGTGTCAAGCAAAGCATCTCCAAGCCCTAGAAGAAAATGCTATCTTTGTAAGCTTCTCTGCAAGACATCCTCCTGATAGGATAGTCCCCTTTCACCCCCTCACTTAGTCTGCAGCAGTTTTCCCACCCAGTCTGCTCCTTTTCATGTTTTATTTTCTCAAGGCTTTCCCATTTCCATCCGTAACCTATGCACACTTTTTCCAGATGTGTGGCAAACATTGCCTTTTCAGAACACAGTTCTAAAAACAAAAACATTCCAGGGGCTAATTTATCTCAGAACATTGATGTCTTTGTGTGAGCAGATACCAGATGAGTTCAGAAGCTTGGGGGAGGCCTCTCCTTCCAGCCTTCCGGGTAATATGAGTCAAAACTCTGTGTACTCAGCATGAAGAGGAAACCTGTTTCCTCTGGCACCGGATGGGGCAGAAAAATATCTGCAGCTGAGCTCATATTTGTCCTTATGATGTTTTAGTTGTTGATGTTGAGATTTTGTAATTTTATGATTTGGTAGATCCATTCTGTAATGATTATAAGGTGTGCAGTGCTTTAAATTCCTCTTAACAAAATGGTTGAAGCTGATTTCAGTGACAGATTACAAATTGGAAGTCAGAATTGGGTCCTGCGATTTGGCCTCTCTCCTCTGATGGGGTGACCTGACCCCTATAAGAAAGCGAAGTAGTACCTACTGAGGCTGAAGATCAGGTTTATGGAGGTACAAGACTTTTCAATAAGCTGTTATTTTATCTACCAGTGAAGGAGACCGGGAAAATTAAGCCACTGAGATGAATGTATGAGCTAGGTATAGGCAGTAGCATGAAGTTTGTCTCTGAGAACGTGAGTACCTAAACACCAATAAGATGAGACCAGAAGTTCAAGGATGCCTCAAGATAAAGCTCCTGATAAAAATCTCGTGTGTTGGCAATTTCTTCTGAAACTCCAAGCATTCTGTAGAAAGTATGGTCTTCAAACTAACTTAATGAATTTTAAATTATTTACTGTTTTGCTGTATGTGGAGATGATTCTTAAACATATTTTAGTTAGGTTTTGCCTTGAGGCTGTTGACTTTCCTTGAAAGCTTACCCAAGCCCTTGTTTTGTTCAAACAACTCACATGTTTTCAGATTATTTCTTAGAGCTTTATGGAAAGAGCCTGAAATGGTTCTTGGCTGTGTTAACTAGTAATTATTAATTCCAGGAAATATCTAATGGCTCCAACCAAGCCCAGTGCAGCTGCAGTAGAAGAGATGTTCATAATCTTAAACATCTTGGAAAGATACATGCTGTAGTAATGGATCAGGACAGCTAAAAACAAGATCCTTTCCGGTCTTTGTCATTACTCATAAGATAGAGACTTAGCACTACTTGAATAATGTCAAGAATTATTTGTGAGTACTTTAGTTCACAACTGACACAAACCCTTATTGAATACACTCTTTCTACGTGTGTTCCATCCTAGTAGAGCCATAGTTTGAAAGCAAATGTACAGAACATTTCATGTCAAGCAGGCTTTTCTAAATGCAAATGAACTGTGTCAGTTTCTAAGAAATGTTTTAGTAGTAACAGGACAAACATATTAGGTAGCACAAGTGTCTGCATAGTTTTTGATCCCAAACTTTATATTATGACAAAATGGACTTGACTTTCCCTGCTCCTTCATTCCTTCATCACAGCTCTGAAATTGTCAGTAAAGTGGAGCCTTGTGTAGGTAGATGGAAAGGGTGAAATCTAGGCAAAATACAGTATTTTCCCACTGACTGTTTTCCTGCAAGCTGCCAACCATTCACAAGACAATAACTATCTTTAGTCTCAATCAGCTTGGATCAGGAAAGAAGCATTAATTGTGTTCATATCTTCCTATGTCACCCACAAACTAGTATAGTATTTGTTCATTTTGATTTAATTTTTTATTACCTAAATTTTTTTTGCATATGTGCATATGAAATAGGATGAAGATTTTTCTTTGATTATACACGTGCATTTATTTTATTGCATCTCCTTTGGATCTTCAGAGTTTGAACCTGAGATCTATCTTTTATCTTCAGAGGTTTTTGGGGGACTGTTAGTACTGTTCATGTATTAAATGCAGGAAATGCTTCAACAGTTTGACAGAAAGTGTAAGTGACATTTAATTAGACAGATAGCTTAGGTTAAACTATTAAGTTTCTCTTGTCAATTGTAAACATTGTTTCATTCCCTCCCTAAAGATGAGGGACAGATTTATATACTGTATAACATCAGATCAATATGCATTAAAGGCAGTCAGTTAAAGAAAAAAGTAAGAAGGATTTTGTGTAATTGGCTCGCTAAGGACTACAAATGAAATTATGGCAGGCTGTGGTTTCAGTGGTGTAAATTATTCACTGTCTTATTGATTATTAAGCATAAATGGAAGGATAATCTAATGTCATTATGGGATCACTTTCATGATCTAAACTTCCTTTTCCAGAAGACTGATTTTTCTGGCATTTATATAAGAAATGTTTGGTAGTGTTTGTTCTTTAAAAAAACCCCACCACTGGAGTTCCTTCAGAAAGAGGCTTCACTTAAGGGTGCTTTCAATCCTAGTCATGTTTGTTATGTCCTGTCTGTAATCAAAACTAATTCTTTTTTCTTCACTTAATTCAAAGGACTAAAGTGTAATTTCTTGATTTAATATTCATAAAACTGTCTTTCTTGAATGAGGTTTGCATTTTTACCAGTGTTTTCAAAACCTAAAAGAAATCCATTGTGAATTCCTGTGATCCCTCAAGGCCAACAGGAAACCAAGCATTCACCCTTATTTTAGCTATTTTTAGAGAAATGTGGTTAATCAGGGATCAAAAGGATCAGGTTTTGGAGGAATTATTAGGAATGTGCTAGAATGCCATACAGATTAACCTGTGGGTTGATAAAAACATAGGTACTACATTTCCCCTACATTTCCTCTTCAGATGAGTTTGCACCTGAGAAGTGGATGGGATGATGATTCACCAAAACTCCTTGTCAGAGTCTTATTGTTCACAGTCTTTAATAGTTTGTAGCCATTAAGGATCATCCTTTCTGGTTGAATTCCTCTGAGCTGAAAAGGAGGAGGAGGGATGTGATCATGATTCAGAGTGAACAGGTGGGACCACCCCAGCATTGTTTCTAACAGTTTTTGCTGAAAGTTACTGACCTTACACATCACCTTTCTGTATGATAACTGCAAAACTGACCCTGACCTTTCAGCACTAAAACCATAAAACCAACAAATGTTATTGTGGACTCTGGGATCCTGGACTATCAGACTATTACTACAGTTTTTCATTGATGTGTTCTGTGTCTTTGCTTGCTGTACTTTCATTCATTATAAGCAAGGTTGAACTTGTTTGGTAATAGAATAGGATATCTCCAACAGGCAGCAGTCTGTCTTCTGGAAAAAAAGTCAACAGAATTGCCTTCTAACTGGTTTTCAACCTGCATGGCAGGTTTGTTGCAGATCATCCTTGACTTTAGAGACACTAGATCTTGCATCTTCAACCAGTCTGGTGTATGAATGCCTGGAAGCTGATGTTACCATGCTGATTCAGCCAGCTTGGAATGAAGGAGTGTTTGCATGGCTGTACAAACCTGGAATCCAGCTCCTGAAGCTGCTGAGATTAGATCAACTTGAAGGACAGGATTGGGAAAGTGGAGTCTGCGCAAGCACCTTGTCAAAGCTGATTGGATCATTTTTACTTTTCTGATGTTGCAAACCTAGAAGTACTAGGGAACGTTACATTGCTACAAAAATACATCCTTTACTACACCTACCATTAAGCACAGTGTCTTCTAAAGCTTGAAATATTTTGTCTAACTAATATGCCAATTTAATTTTAAATTGACTGTTTGGATAAGAAATTAAAGATTATGTGGTATTTTTTAGCTGTACTAATGAATATATTTTCACACTAAAGATGACTGATTTTAAACCTTGTCTGCTCCATTAACCTATGACAGCACATAACACTAATCGCAAACTTGTTCAGTACTTGATTTTACAATTGAAAAATAAAAATGTTTGTCTTGCAGGAGAATATTGTTGGTGAGTTAATAAATATTTCAGATGCTGAGCCAAAACTCCATCTGGAAGTATCTGAGAAATAATGTCTGTGATTTTTTTAAAAGATTTTTTTGGCATTTTTTTGGCAGGAACAGAAGTGATAATAGAATTGAGAGCACCATAGCCAGATTGCTCCTGGGGGAGGGGAAGAGTGATTTGGTTTCTATGTTGTTGCTGCTGTTGTGAATCTGCTGACATCCCTGAAATCTCATGGGGTTGTTTTGAGTTTGAGGGCTACAATTAAGATTAAAATCTAGTTCATCATCACAGCATAGTCCTAAAGGCAGTCTCTGGGCCAGAACAGGCCCAAGAGATGTTTCATCCAAATTGTACTTTTATGTTAGGGGAGGTAGAGAATAATTTGCTGGGCAGTAAACAATTCTGTAACAACTAATACTGTTTATTACTCCTGAAAGTGGCTTGGCATAAAGACAGGTGGATATCACTGTCACTGTGATACTTACACTGCCCAAGGAGTGGAAACTTTGGGTGTCTTTGGGTGTTTCCAGTTTTCTGCTAGAAAATAGTTTTTCACTGAGTAGAGCTTTCTCTGAGAATGTCTGAAACTTTTTTTTAACTGTTTATACAGGCAAGAGTCTAGGTGGAAACACGCAGCTGATAAATCTAGGATGTGAAAACCTTTGGGCATGTGGAAGACCTGCAGGAAAAGTAGATAATATAGATCACAAACCCAGTCGAAAACATTCATGCTGTTGCTAAAAAGTGTACATCAAATCAGGCATATGAACAAAGCTGTAGTTTGGAAGGCACAAGGGTAAATTGTAAGGATTAGTCTTCCAGACATGAGTACTTTTGAGTTCATTGCTTGAGTGATTGCTAGCCCAATTGAAGACACTTAAGCAAACAGTTTAGGGGACAACCTACAAAATGTAATGAAACAACAGTGTTTTACATCACAGAAGATGAAGAGAAATATGCCGTTTTTTAAAGACACAAAAAGATGCCGAGAAAGAGGGTGTAATCTGTAATTTGTTTACATGATGGGTGGAGCAAGAAGTAATGGGTTTAAACTGCACAAAGAAATTCCTCCTGAGGTCTTTTTTAGCCCCTTTTGTCTATGATGATATAGTACTATAAATATTCTAAGCTACATTAAATGCAGTTGCAAATGAAGTCTTCTTTCAGATAAATGTGAGAAATCAAGGAAACTGATAAAAAAACCATAAAAAAAAAAAAAAAAGGAAAACCAAAAAAGCAAACAACCCACCCCGAACATAGCACCACACCACTAAAACAGCAACATGAAAATCTCTTGAGGAGTTCAAGCTATGTAGTCTGGGAGCTTTGAAAGGTGGTGTTTTGAGTAGGGAGGTGAATATATTTGTGGGAGAAATTGGGGGACTCAGATTCAGAGAAGCAAAAGTTCAGGGGTATCCAGACATGAACTCATAGGATGAAGGTGAAGGCTTCTGAGTTGAGATCCAGCTCAGACTTGAAGAAGTGTGGAAGCTAACATTGATTGGCTTAGTTACATTCCATAGGAAAAATTCCTTTCTTCATTTAAGAAGAGAAATCAACTCTAAAAGCCTAGTTCTTTCGATGCAATGCTCCTTACTTTATAAAATGTAAAAAATGTGCAAGATATAATTTTTTATAATTACTGTGGTCAATAAGAAGTATAACTTGATTATTAAAATATTCAGAAATTATTTTAGTCCTGACTTGGAACTGGAAGAAATTTCCTAATGAAAAGCACTTCTGGGTGTATGTTTTATTTGTTGTGGTTTTTTATTGACATACCATAATTACTAGGTATGGCACAGAACTACGAGTATACTCAGTATTTTGTTATATTAAGTGAAAGTGTGGGAATAATATCTGGATCAAAGCCTCTTTAGAGACCTTTACTATACATAATGTCATGGGCTTGCAGCAGTTGATATGAATTTGGGGTCATTAAGATACTTGGAGAAAAAGATGTTACTTTCAAATGAGACAAAATATTATAAACTACATATAATAACTAAAAATCTGACAAACATGCTTAACTTCCTCTGTTCAAGGAAAGGTCTGATCCACATTGCAGTTAACGTTTCAAATGTCCCCAGAGATCAAACCTCAATCTTTATTTTTGCAAAGTGCCAGTGATCAGACTGATACTAAATTAAAGTTTTTTTCTCTTCTGTCTTCTTTCTACTTCAGGATTTTATATAAATCATATCACAGATAATGTAGTTTACTGTATAAATTACATTAGATGTGTTATATCAAGTTACTTCTGTGTTTGAGAATAACATTCATATATGTGTTCACAAACATGAGTAATCAAATCTCATGCTTCAGGGCATTGCTTGATCACTTTTTATCACAAAAAAGCCATGGTAGCATAGCTTCCTGGAAAGCATTGTACAACTGACTTTTGGTTTCATCTCTCTAAGTGCTTCATTCAGTAGAATAATGGATTGGAAAACCTGTGTTTGTCAAAAATGAACTTTAGTCAATATAAAATATTACAACCCTCAGCAGATAAATGCCTGGTCACTGGCAGTCTTAGACGCAGACCGACAGGGGTATCAATGTTATTTGAGAGGTTCTTAAAGAGATAAGGGCATCTATGAAATTAGAGTTAGGGAGAAGTCTCATGGTGTTATTTGCAGTTGAAGTTAGCATTAATATTCAGTTCATTTCACAAGGTAAATAAACACACTAACAAAAAGAGGAGTATTTCCAACCAAAAAACCCCACTATTAAATCCTTAAGAAATATATAAATAATATTAACAGCAAAGTGTTTCCTACTTTGAATTCCTAATTAAGAGCAGAATGATGACCTACAGGGTGTAGACTGAGGAGCTGTGTGTAGGAAAATCACAAATGGTTATCAGTCTACAGAATATGCCATTTATCAGTAAGAGTATGCCCCACATGTTTAGAATTATAACATCCTTTTTATGATGACTATAAAATGATTTTGGTTATGACACTAATTTAGGGTTTATGCAGTATTAATTTATTTTTGTATAAAATTAACCTTAAACTAGCAAGTCTGCAAAAAGTCCTATAATACTGCTTTATTATTAAGACTTTTTATAACTATTTACTTCACATTGCATTTTTTCCTAGCACACATCAGGAAAGATCATGACCTGTCTCTTTGCCAGAGTTGTCAGAATGAATTCTGTAAGCAATTTCTTTTAGGGATATTAGAATTGTCTTAGTGGAACTATCAATCCTAGAGCTGTGTCTCCTGCTATGGATAATGGTGGAAATCAGAATTTTAATGCACTCCCTCCCACTTCTACTCTAACAATTCACCTCATTCCAGTACTTCATGATGAGAAGTTATTTCCTTCTGACCCCTTTTCATGATCTGGAACACACTTACTGACAGACTACACTTGTAGTTTTGTACCTGTAGGTATCTGTAAAAGTTGACTTTTATATTAGTAATTATATAATCCCTTTCAAGAATGCAGCTCAGTAATGTTTTGGGACAGTGAATTCCACAGTTTAATTATATATTATACTCATGATGATGTCTGTAGCTGAGGCTTATTTATAGTTTTACTGTTTTAAATTTTGTGGTAGAGCACCAATGAGGAAAAAAATAAAGTAGAAGAGACTATAAGCAATTGCAAACAAATGCAGCACCAGCTTTAACTCCTTGTCTCAGTTATGTTTCAATATATTCTGCTTCTCCAAGATACTGAGACTGAGAAGAGATTTCTCTTAAGTCTTGGACAATGACTGAAATATCCTGTTAGAAGACAGTACTGAAGAAAGGTTTTGAAGCTTAGAGGAAGACAGATCTTCATAAATACTGGATGGAAAAACAGATATCTCATAATCATGTGAGAAATCTTATAATTTGGATTATTTTCTCTAGATGTTTAGCTGTATCTCATTTAAAAATGGTCTTCCACAGGTTCTTATCCAGAGCAGCTTTGCTGACCTCATATCACTCTGATGCTGCAGCTGAGATTGGCAAAGGAATTCTTCCAGCTAGTTAATTCCTACCAATTGGCAAGACTTTGTCATCAGATGTCAGTCCTGATGTCCATTGACAAATTTTACTGTAGAGCTGGTTTTGCTGGTGACCAAGTGAGCTGGGATTTCTTCCTCAACTATGTGGTTGTATTTAATTGTGTAAGTGTAGACTTTACGTTTTGATGAGTCCTGGAGGAATAGCTTGACTGTGCTCTTGTTTCAGCACTCAGGAAATTTCCCTTCAATCTTTGCAGACTTGCCAAGTGACCCACTCTCACATGGTGCAGATAAATGGGGTCTCTCTCTGCTCCCAGTGAGTGCCATGTTGTTGCCCAGACACACGCAAGAGTCGCTTGCCACTGCTGACAGAACATGTGTGCAAATCATATAGGCAATGTTTGTTTTATGTGTGACCTGTGTGCATAGTAGGAGGAATTGGGAGTGTTTGACTCATGTTTTTCCAGCGATCAGAAAATCCTCCCTGTATCAGAAATAGGGTAATTTCAGTGAGTTGACGTCTGATCATGTCTTCCCCACTGACTGCAAAACTAGATTATTCACTAGCTCTATCCTTTCTGGCCTTATTATATGGCTTCAAATCAAGTCCTAACAAAGGACTATATTACTCTTTATCCACTCTATGACAAAACTAGATCATTCAGGCCGTAAATTATGAAGCTCTGGTTATCTTGATAACTCTGTTCAGTGGAAGCTGCATTCATTACTCTATAATATTGTCATCCTTTCCAGATTTTCCTTCCCTAGAATCTCCTAAATATAAGAGCATCTTTTCTTTCAGTCCCTTTGAAAGACTGATTTATTATTTGCTGCTTTTGTTGAGATTTTTACTTCAATTGCTATAAGAAATTCCCTCCTATGGCTAATATTGTCAAGTAATAGAATAGATTCATAGATGTTTAAAGCTAATAGCTACCTGTTCGTCATGGAAATTTGATCAACAATGATCACAGTAACATATTTAATTAGAAATTATCTTAAAAAAATAACTCACTGCCAAAAAAAGGTAATAAATAAACCTATATGTTATTTCTATTTTCAGTGTGTATCTTCAGCTTTCAGTCAGTAACTCTCTTTTTCTTTTCTCTGATTAGTCAACTTAGTATTTTTTTCTTAAGGTCCTTATACACTGCAATAAGACATCTTCTTTTTGATAAGTAAAAATGGTGGACCTCTCTAAGCATCACCTCATTACATTTTTTTAGCCTCTTCTGTATGTTTTCCTCAAAGTTGTATATAAATAGCAGATCTTATAGTTTAATGTCAATCTTACCAGTTTCTTACTGGGGGAGAATCTTCAGTCTTGCTTGCCACTTTTCTACTAACATTTTCTAGGATTTCATTGCATCTTCTTCCTGTGACATTATGACAATTTGAGAAGTGTGTGCACATCCTTTACTTGTCTAGACAGCCAGGTGGAAAGCAGAAGAGTCATGCCATAAAGAATTCAGTCATGTACAGTGCTTGAGTGGATTGGGACCCAGAATTTGACTGTGCTTATGAATGTTGCTGTAATATAAATAATGTTTAGTAAGCCTTACCTGGTTCCCAAATCTGCAATCTTGCAAAAAAGTAACATATTTTTGTCTGGTAATTTTCCACTTGATGAGCCCTTCCTGTATTTCCTAAAAATCTCTTTAATAGGTGAAGAAAAAAAATCAGAATTTCTCGGGCTTTATTCTCTAAACAGCCATTTTGCCTTTGTTTCCAATCCCAATCAGGTACTATGTATTGAAGTTATGACTTGCTTTTCTTATTTTATTTTTTTTCCACTAGTCTTTTTTTGACATGAGGGAGACGTTAGAAAAAATTTCTGGTCATTATTATTAAGCAATTGAAAAGCACAAAATATATTACAGAAATTTCCCTGGAGCTAAAAGTGTTTCAGGAGGCATGTAAAAGTGTTTGATTCAGGTGTCTGTCTCTTTCCTTCAGACATTAAAAGAAACAGACTGACTAACCAGTAGGTGTAGCTTAGTCACAAAATCCTACGTGTAGTAATCATAACTGTAGACTATTATCCACTGTCTATTTTCATTAGTGCTATCAACTCCCCTGCAGAGCAGGATTTAGAGACAAACTATATCTTGTAGAGAATTGTCAAAGTAAATATGGTCTTATCACTGAAGTGTCAAAGTTGAAGAGTTTATAATACCATGATGATCCTTAAAAATATAATGTGAAATAATAAAAAAAGATGGTGGGTTTTTTTGCATATGGAGATCCTATCTCAGTTAAAATTAAGCATCTTATTTGACTTTCCTCCCTTCCTCTGAACAAATTCTGTGACATTTGACACCAGTCTAGGGGAAAATTATATTTCCTGGTGGAATGGTCATGAAAAATTTTACTTTGGTGTTCTAGCACAGTAATGTTTCCAAAACCAATATGCTCTACTAGAATATTTGAATTTAGTTTGGTTTTTGTACAATTAGCAACCCTTTTTCTGTGATCATGTGTGTTGTACACAGAGATGTTCAGGCCCAAACAAGGGGTTGTGTGTCCTAGAACATATCTGAAAGATGTCACAGAAAGAGTCTGAGTTTTATGGACTTCCAAGCATGAGTATCTCTATAGAGGTATATGATGATAACGTATTTCTGAAAAGCAGTAGAGGATTCTATATGTAATTCAAGAGTAAGCTTATTTTAAATAATATTTATACTCTAACTTCAATATTACAAATGAGTGAACATTGATATCATCTTACAAGTTTGAGTCATGAGATTAAAATTCATTTTGCAGATTGGGTAACTGAAGCACAAAAGTATCAGATATGTGACTACAAAAAAGGTTGAGTCTACTGAACTCTTTAAATCAGGTTTGAATTAGACCTTGTCATGATCTTGGTGGGCATTCTCAATATTGTTATAAGTTGTTCAGACTTATGAAAAAAAGGTCTGTACCACAGCTAGAGATAGAATTTTTCTCAAGGAGGAAACAAAACAACTATAATTTTATTCCCAGATGGGCTTTTCTGAACTTCGTTTTATTTTATTGCATGTCTGAGGGATCAAAACAATCAAATGGGCCTTGGCTCTTAAGATATGAAATATAATCAATGTCATACAATATTTTGGCTGTCACATCTACAGCCGAGTTAGCATATGCTTGGTTGAATTTAAGTACTGAAAAGGCTGGGAAGCACAAGTAAATCCCTATAGATGTGCCAATTCTGAAACAGTCATAGTTCAACAAATATTAGAAAACTGAATTACATCAGATGTAACCTATGTTGACCCACAACTATTTTGAAGATATCTAAAGCTCTGACTTTGAAAAGGAGTCAAACATAATTTAGCCAAGAAAAACCAATGCTGAGTTGTTAATCACTTCCCTTACATGATGATGTGCAACTCTTGGGAAGCTGTAGGAGTTCCCAATGGGGACTAAGACTGATAATGGGCCATGAAATCGCCCATGGAATTCTTACTGGGATGTGGGATACTTTACTTGCAAATTGCCTAATGAAATTCAATCTGTGTCCTTTATGACTGGCTGTCATATCACACAGTAGTGGTTAAGTACCTACTGCGTAGGAAATTAATTGCTGCCTTTCAATTAAATACATTCCCAGTGAGTGGACAAGGGTCACAACTGGTGAGTGTTTTTAGACCCTGCAATTTAGGAAACTAAGAATGAATGGGACCTCCTGGCTTATTAAATCCAATCCCATTCTTCTGTAGACCATCTGTATCTTAATATTTATTTTGTAAACCAATCAAATTCCATATTAAATCTACTTTTTTGTGATCAACTAAAGAGGCATTGTATAGAAGAATAGTCGGATAGTGAGAACATGATCAGATGTTTTTTTGACCATTAGGAATCTTCTAGTCACATAATAAATTTGTTCTGTGTGTAAACCACTGATTTCTCTATCAGCTTAATCTTTTACTTGAATAGCTCTTAATCCTCCATAGCACTTAACTCATTTGTTCTATTTATACATGACAAAAATAGTTTACTTAAAACTTTTCTTGGTGGACTATAAAAGTCAAATTATTTTAATTTTTGTATATTTTTTCATTCTTTCAGTCATCTCTGACTTTTAGTTAGTCTTTCTGAAAACTGGTGATAACAATACATATCCTGTATTCTAGATGAGATATTAGTGCCTTCTGTTTCTTTACTGGAAATATTGTTTGATACTCACTAAATTTTTTTTTTTTTTTTTAAGGTATCAACACAGCTTGCAGCCAGTCTCTAATTCACTCTACTTTTCTTAACGTTCTAATCTGCTGTGATTTCTATTCTAAGAACTTTCAGTTTTAGTGTAGAGAGTTTGATCCAGTCCTGAAATAAGACTTACTGCATGACCTTGCATTTCATTCTGTTGAAATGCATCAAATTAAGTTTTACTGCAATTCCCAAGGTCATCCAGTCCTTTCATGTGTCATTCTGAAACTTATTTAATAGAAAATATTTACCTACTATGGAATATTGGGAGTATATATATGTGACAACTTTTATGACAAAGAATACTTTAATAGCCTAAGTTGGTGATTGGTGATCTTTCTTTCATACATGTAATCCTGTGAGTAGCTTCATTAAAAACTCATCCATAAGGCTATTTAAATATCATAACCAATGTACTTATCTAGAATGAATGTAGTCATCATTATACATAGGGAAACATATATATAACCATGTAAATGGATTTACATGCACATATGCATTGTATATATAGTTGTCTTTCATTTCTTACATTCCCAACTATAAGTTCCCTCTTGTCATTTTATAGCTTTAGATCACATCTTGGGCTTGTATCTGTGCCCTTTAGTCTACAGTACCTTTTTAAGAGTTCTGTTGTAAGTTATTTGGCTGGTTTTCATGGTACATTTTGACTGATGAACCAGAAGAACACAAAGCCAGCCTTGCCACATAATAAAATAGTCAATAATGGATTTTAGATGTAAATAAACACAGGGATAATAATGTTATGTTGATTGTTATGATGATTTCTTTTGCTGAATATGATTAAGAGAAGATGTGAGCCTTAAGCTAGTTCATATTTTTCTCACTGAATTAAAAAATAAACTTTAATCCTAGTTGGTGAAGATGACACTGAAACATATGCAGTGGTTATAATAAAGGGCATAGGTCAGTGATACAGGCTTTATCTACTGGTGACCTGGATATAGAAAAACATTACAGAGTTACCAAATGTAGGATCCTTACTATAGGAATAAAATAATTATATTTTTAGAATGGGGGGATGTTTTGTAGGAAATAACAAGGTTCAAGTCTGTGTAGAATGGAAAACACCTATATTACAGTATAATTTCCATTAGCTTACAGGGCATCTGTGTGATATCATCACTGAATGCCTGGAGGTAAATCAAAAGAAGTTATTAGAAAAATCTAACAAGAATGGTAAAACGGTGACCTTGAAGCTTCATCTTCTCAAAGATGGTCTGGATAACAAATATGAGAGGATATTTCTTACTCTCCACCTTCCTGATGGAGAGGTTTTTGCCAAGACTGATCAGAAATCAGTGATTTGTTAAGATCCAACTAGAAGACTGAAAATGGAAGTTCCAGACCCCTGCATGTTGGCATGGACCAAGAGACTATCTATGGTAAGCTTGCTATTACTTGGTCATTAAGAGAGCAGAAAATACCAAAACTCAGTCAGTTCTATTTAATCTTGAAATAATGCTAATATATGAAGAAAAAAATATTACAGGACTGATTTTGAAGCTATATATGAGTATTGCATAGTGTAGCAGAAACAAAAGAAACTATCATTCAAAAATAGTACTGCTTTTTAGTTTGGGAGCAAAATAACAAAGTATATTTAAGAAAGGTGTTAAGCATGTGTAAGTGCAAAAGTATCTTGACAGGTAAAAGGAAACTCTGTGCTCCCAGAAATTCAGATGGAAAGTGATTGAACCATGAGGTCTCATCCCCTCAAAACAGGGGGAATAGACTGATCATTTCAAGAATGTAGAAAAGCAAGGTGCAAAGTGGCACTTAGCCAGAGACTGTAAAGGAAATCCTTGTAACTAATCAGCTGAACATGTGCTTAAGGCCAAAAAGGCAAAGAAAATCTGTGGATATTCAAGGTCTTACGGAGAAAAAAAAAAAAAGATGATAAATTTTTGGTAGGGGAAAAAAAACATGCAGCTTACTAATCACTGCAGTAAACAGGGAGTTAAGGCTCAGATTTTTCCTTTTTCTTTAGATCTTTATGGCTACTCTGCTCAAAATAAAAGATTCAATTTAGATTTCATAAATAACCTCTCACTGACTAGTCAAGTGCTTGATATATCTGAAAATAATACACTTATCTGAAGTCTAATATGAACTTTGTACCTCATTATCAGATTGCTCTTTATAGAAAATTTTATACTGTGTGTTGACTGGGCCTCTTTCAGCACTTACATTATGTAGTCATTTACGCTTGTGAAAAGCAGCACACTAAAACGTTGGTTCATTTTACATCCATATCACAATCATCATTTGTATGGATGACTACTTAGAATTCAAGGCAAGTAAGAACTGGGACATGCACAAGCCTTTTTGTCCTGCTCATCTGAATAAATTTATTCCCTCAAGGCTACAGAAATATTCAAGAACTTAAGTGTTCACTCAGAACAGAAGTTCTGTAGGCTGCGTGGGGGCAGAAACTACCAAGGAATGTTTCGTATCAAATTTACACCCAACAGAGTGGTGATGAGTAATTGTTAGGTGAGAAGTTGCTATAACTTTGTGTTAGCAGTTCTGAGTTCAGCTACAAGATATTATCTAAGACTCAGTGGAGAGCTGACTAGGTGACTCAGAAAATTAGTAATGGCTTATACAATCATTTCTAGGTCAACACTGTACATATTGAACTTTATTGTTGCAAGTCATCACTAGCTGATGACTCTTCTGTGGTCTCTGAATTAATTGTTATTTTGTATTTGTTTTAGTGGATGGATCACTTAAAATAACTGCCACGGCAGGCCTTATTTGGCATAGCTGCTCATTACTGCAGTAGAAACTAAGACCTGAACGGGCATGGAGGGTATAACTGCTCTATTAGCCTTAGAAGTAGCTCTTTCAAAGCAGAAATGAGATGCGTGCAGTGTGTAATATGGAAAAGGTAGAACTGGGAAGTTTTAAACCGACTGAAACAACTAAACTGTCTAGTCTAATACTCCCTATAAGAAACTTAAATTCACCAAATTTCCCCTGAACTGACCTTGGTATCTTGTGTAAGTGACAACCAGAAAAACGTTCAGAACCAGAATCACCCTTGTAAGATGCCATCTCTTCTCACCTGGCTACTGGAAGAGTGAAGGCTCTTTATTTTGAACACCGTACTAAAATGCTTGAAGCTGGATGACACAGATCCAGGTCTGTCTGAATCTGAAGAATCACGTTGCTTCCTTTAGCAGCTTATCTCCAAATCAAATTTATTCCAGTGTTTTTTCACTTCCTCTCTAATAATTGTGTGCTTTCTTTCTTTCTAATTGGAATTTGCCTGACTTCAGCTTGCAGTCATTATCTACGATTGTCTTTTCCTGAGAGTCTGAATTTTTATTATCAAGTATTGCCTTCCTGTGGAAGTTACTATGTATCACAGGTAGGTTAATTGAACAACAGGTAGGTTAATTGAAATGTTATTGATCCATCAATGAACAATATGCTGTGCTTGAATTAGAACAAAACAATAACACTGACTTTTAAATGCTGAACATTTCCTTAATGCTTTGAAATTATCTAGTATGTTTAGATGAACATATTGTCTAAGGAACTTGGATTGTGTATGGATAAATAATAGAAAAATCACTGTTATTTAACTTTTTATAGTGCAGTCCCAATTTCTGCTGCTGCAGTCCCCATTTCTGTTGCGTCTGAAAATAATTGATTATATGTTAGTGTTATTGTGCAAGAATTAGGTGTTTGAGATAATTTTAATGTGAGTTTTATTAGATGAGGAAAAAACAGAAAAATATGTTCATTTTACAGGCTTGTTTGTTTTTGAAGTGTTGTCCATTAGTACACAATTTAGTCATGGTGTTGGAGTAAAGAGAAACAGTTCTAACTAATGATATGACCAGACCTTTTTCCAGAATTCCAATAAAATATCTTTTGCAAAAAATTATACTGCTTTTATTTAGAAATCAGTATTCTCATTTGAACACACTGTATGTTGCTTAAAAAGCAAGCAAGAGCAAGACAGGCATTTCTGATTTTAATAGAGGCAGAAGTTCTGAAGAAGAGGTTTTCTGACACTGATAATTCAAATTTTCAGATTCAATATTCTTTATTAGCTCAGGGCTGGGGAACTGATAGCTTTGGGCATCTGTGTACTTCAAATATCTGGACCACTGACTTCTATTTACACATTATATCTTAACTGGACATTTTAGAAATTGTGTTCTTGGTTTTTATTTACACTTAGAATTTCCATAAAAAGGCTTAAATTAAAGGAATCAGATAAGACCTTTCTTTTACATTTAGATTGCATCTATATACATCTTCTGCCCACAAAGCAGGCTCAGCCCAATGTTCTCTGATGACTAAGTTGTTTCTTTCCTTACATATTAATTATACAGGTGCAAAATCTGTTTTTAACATGACTGCAGGAAATCATGTTTTCTCCTCTCTTTACAGTAGTTTCCATGTATTTTTCATTCCAGTGAGTTGTCATTTCAGCATGGCTCAAAAAGTACCTTTGCAGTCTCATGAATGTATTATTTACCAAATAATTAATACTGAACATGTGTCAAAACAAGCAATAAGTTTTCCAAGCCACATTTTGAGAGATTATAAGGAGACAACATTTTCTTCAGAAATTACTGTTAGACAGGGCTTCAGAGGGTGGTTCTGCACAACTTCAAAGGACAAACAATGTCAAAAATCAAGACTGCTGTATGCAACATCAAAATAGAATGAGGACAATATCTTCATCCCATGTTCTTCTGCCCCCTTATCCTCTTTTTTCTCTGACAGCCTGTTTCTTTGTGCTGATTTCTTCCTTGTGGAGATTAGTGTTGAGCCCACCCCTACCCCCACCTTCTTTGAAAATGATGTCACTGTCTTGCTTCTCAGGGAGAGTTCATTACAGAGCTCCGGTGTGACTGATGAATTTGAGCAGATACAGGTAGAAAGGAAAAAAAATCCTTTCAGAAAATACGAAAGCCCAAGATATAGGTTGACAGTTCAGCTTGTAATAGAAAAAAATGAAAGAATAATGGAAAATAAAGGCGTAGTGTAAAACTGTCTCACATCAACTGTCTCACATATTCTTACAGCTGTGGAGAGCTGCATCTCTTTCTTTGATTCTATCTTGAATTGTTGCTACAGATTGGAGATAATTTTAAATAATGCTTTTGTGGTGTCAGGTACTTCCAGTTATCTGCAAAAAAAATGTGAAAACACAATGTGAAAAGGGATTTTTTTTCACTATTGGTGTTCAAGAAACAATGTTTTTGAAGCATCTCAACAATGTTACTATATTTCTGTGATAACAGGTGCTTGGATGATCTTAGAAGTTAAAGCTGGGTTTTGTGCACATGTGGGAGCATGTGTGTTGTCAATATGTGTGTGTGTGCATTTTAATACTGATTAGAAACTTCAGTGTTTGTTGAAGTCTTAGTAACTGAAATAATTTTCTTTAAGGAATAGCTACGACATAGGTAATAATATTTACCTGAATCAGTGGTGCTAGAAGTAATGGGAAAGTCTCATTTTCACTCTTTGGGGTATTTCTGACACTGACTTACTTGATACAGACACGTAGCCTAGGGAAAATGCCCAAAGACCATCACTTAGCTTGGCAAAAACCCTCAAGCAATCTAAACAGGTTTAGATTTAAAATCTGATGGCACTAGAAAGACCAGTGTATCACCTGACTCTCACTCCATACTTTACTGTGAATGGTTAATGGGTTCATGAGCATCTGGTATGGGAATGAATTTGATTCATCGTTTCATCAAAGTTGATGCTCTAGTTACCTTTTGGTGC
Source organism: Strix uralensis (assembly GCF_047716275.1). Taxonomy (NCBI): domain Eukaryota; kingdom Metazoa; phylum Chordata; class Aves; order Strigiformes; family Strigidae; genus Strix; species Strix uralensis. The sequence continues at coordinate 112,074,082 of NC_133975.1, read as the reverse complement.
TAGTTACATGAATTGGGAGGACAGAATTTTTCTCACTTTTGAAACATAATGCACCATGGCCTTTAGGCAGTGACATGTTAGAATTACATCTGAATGCAGGAAACTAAGCAAGGACACAGTTTGTAACTCTTCTGTCTCACATGTGTTTAAATTTAAACACAAATATAAATGTTTTCCTGAATAAGGATGTCTCTGCTAATTTGAGCTATAATGAAGATGACAAATTTTAAGGAATGGTGTGATTTTCCTCCCCCCTAATGTATTATTCAAAACAAACTATTTTTCATTGTTCACCAAGCTGTACTGAAATCAAAGAAACTATAAACATTTTCCTGCTGGAGTAAGATTTTTATATGCAAAATATTTAAAGCTTTTTTTTTTTTTTTTTTCCCCAGTCTACTTTTAAAAGTCTCAGTGGATAAAGATTTGGTAACTTTTCTTCATAAACTATTGCATATTCTATTAGAAGTGACTTTGACATGCTTTTTTCCTCTATTTTTTTTCCAGTTAATGTCAGTTTTCCTGACCTTAAAATGGTAAGTAGGACAGACTGTAAATTCTTATACGTAAACTTAACAGCTATCATAGTTCTTGTAGGATTTAGACCTTTAGCTTAATAGTCTACAGGTGTATGTAAGTTGTGTAGAATGTCATATTTTAACTTTCTTATGTCATCCCTTAACCAACCTGTATCTGTGGATGTTCCCTGTGAAAGATTCTTGTTAGTACAATATTTAATAGATCACACTTTAACAGGTGTTTATTACTACTGTTGTCACATATTTAAAATTATGTTAAGTGTGCATAATATTTTCCTTGCAACTCTGCCTCATCAGAAGATGTCTTTTGTTAGACCAATTACTAGAATTGGAAGCATCTGACAACTTTGGATGTATATAAACTTATTTGGCTCTAATTTTAGGCCATTAATTCAACAGCAGTTTCCCTCCTGACTAAAACTCCAGGGTCACACTGCACATGAGAACTCCCTGTGTCACTGTTTGTGGCTGCTGTGAACCCCACATACCTGGAAACATATCTATTATCTTGTGGTGCAAAAGGTGGTACATAGGATGCGATAGAAGCATCTCTCCAGAAAAAAGTGTGAATATTTGGAATATATGGAAGATGTCTTTCTTCTCCCCAAATGCTTTGCACACACATGCTAAGGTGTGTTTACAGCAGTCAAAATCCTCAGACTTAATTTACACTTTGAAAACAGATAATCAACATCAGACAGGAAGCTCTACCTTGATGTCACAAGAATGTGTTGCTCACGCCTTTATTTAGAGAGCTCTTTTTTGCCTGGAGGCAACAAGGTAGTTTTCATACTGTTATTAGTATACAGTGAGGTTTAAATAGTCTGCTTCACCCTTTTCTATGTATCATTTAGCTTCTCTGTGAGCAGTGCTGAGATCTTTGGTAGAGTGGGGAGATCCTCAAATTTACTACGCTTCTGAAAACTGACAACTGCTATATATACACTGCTGAAATGTATGCACAATGTGCCACTTATTTGTTTTCTTTTGCTTTTTTTGAAGGCAGCAAAATTATTTCAACCTGAAAAAAAAACCCAAAGCAAACTGCACTTACACCTCTGTGACTTGCAAAGCTAAATTGGGCTTGCCATTTTGACTTCTTTATGAATCATTTGGCCTTTTTGAGGCTTAGTGTGCTTCAGTTCGTAGCACTGGCACACTTCTCATGAAAAACGTCCATTTCATATTAGCAATGTAGGTATTTGTTCCAGAAGAAAGTAAGTTATTTTTCCCACCTTTTAGTCCTCAAGAGTTCAAAGATTTACGTCCTTTTACTGAAAAATTTTATATTTAGTGGAGTCTTATAATTTTTCTATTTTCTTTGAGAACTTAATAAAAAGTAATTTCAAGTTAAGGAGGAGCCTGTCCTATCAGAAGAGAGAGGTTCTTCAGATGAGAGCAGATCTTACCAAGGGCATGTTCCATTTGGCTTGTTTCCTAGGTATGAGATGAAACAAGCCATGTTGCTTCAGGCAGATGAAAGCTGGGAAGGAGATGGGGGTTGGTTCTGACCCCAGTTCCTGCTTGTCAAAAATGTGTGACTTGTTGTCTATTTAAATATATTATAAAGAGCAGAGGGGGGCGGGTGAAAAATGGAGGAAGAAAGCCAAAAAAAATCAACCATTTTCTGGCAGGTTAGCCATCAAGTCTCATCATGAGAATGACTATTATGGTATGATACCAACCTTGCAATGTGGAATGCAAATATGTCTTTTGCTGAGAGTGTCCGATTTGTTTTAAAGGGCCTGTATTCAAAGATGCTCTCCAGGAAACAGTTTAATGCTGCAATCTTAAGGTAAAAAAGATTATTTTAACAGGAGCTTCATTCTTCAACATTAACAAATCTTTAACACTACCTTAAAGAGCAGGTTATTAAAAAATAAAATGTGATATGCATATTTAATTTGGGTCTCCCTTCTAATTTAATTTAAAGAAGCAGAGTCCTCAGACTTACCACAGGATGGACAGCACTGCTTTCTGAGAGAGTTCAGACAGGTAACAACCTTCAGGGTCAGACCCCAAGCACATCAGATTGCGACTGTTCTCTATTCATACTCAGTTGTCCTTAATAAATGAGATGCATCAATCTCAAGTGGTATCTGAACTAAAACTCTTACAAGTAACTGAGGAAGAAGGTTATTTGTTCTGAGTATAGTTCCCTCCTGGGAGACATCCAGGTTAGTGTTTAATAATCCTTATGTATTTAGGGTTCAGGCTTGCAGTCTTCCTTTGAACAAAACTTCTGCTGAAGTCATTAGCATTAATCTTGTAATTTAAGAAAAAACATAGTTGTTATATTTAACAATTATATCTTGAAAACCTGTACAAATTGTCAAGGTAACAGAATGAACAAAAACTTTTATCATAGGAGAAATTTCCTTCTCCCCAAAAATCTCAGGGTTGCATGTCATCTTTGTCTCTTGTCAATTTATGGGCTGTATTTTACCCTCTGCATACATTAACCAATTCAGGTGAAGTCATTAGGAAGTAGTGATATAAGAAATGTTTGGCTAGAGCCAGAATTTGTAATTGCACTGCTGCCTGTTAGAGATGTGAATGATAACTTTGCCCATCCTCAAACACTGTTAGAAAATGTTGGTAGTTGACACATAAATCTTTAGTTCCATCATGTTCTTCTGTATAATCTCCTACAAGTTCTTCATTTACCTTGCTTTGTTCTATATCTACCTGAAACTTGGAAGAGAAATGGCAGAAATTTGGTGGAAATATATAGTAAGTAGTTAAATATTGGCAGTCAGAAAAGGAAATACCAAACATGGCTAGAATAGAATATGTACATACCCATGACCAATAAATACATCTTTTTTTGGTGACTCACTTAGATCGTGTAATATGTCTCACAAAACTAATCTCATCAGCATTAGTAAATTATATCTTCATCATGTAGATTATGTTTTCTTAGCAGTACCAATTCCTTTTGAGAAATTAAGCAGCTTGTTCTATGCAGAACCTTTCTAGATATGCTAAGTCTTGGAAATGTTGCAAACATTTGCATTTGGTATGATTACTTTGATGATAATTTATGAAAAATAATCAGTGTCACAAGTCAATAGCTTTAGAAGAAGAAATATTTGCTCTCTAAAAGCCACATCAGAAAAGCAGGTGACTAATTTTCAGAAGAAATATTTATACTGGACATTTCAAAATTTCTGAGAACTAGTGCATTCAGTTAACCTCATGATACTGAAAATCAGTTCAAACTTCAGACTGAAGCTCAGACTGAATCTAAGCTTCCAGACACTTGGGAAAATAACAGACTAGGTGTGCTTATATATTGGTTGGAAATCCTCACTTTTAATAAAAGGACTTAAGCACAATATTGTAGTAAAATGAATAAGTACTATGGATCTAAAGAAGTGTGTGGATTTGAGCATTAGTTTGATAAGATGGTATAACAATGGTGATGCATTAAATTATAGGGAAAAAAAATCAAAATTCCTAGGAAGGAAAACTACCTTTGTCAGAAAATTTTTCATTCTGTAAAATTTTGGTTAATCTCAATTTTGAATTAAATTACTGTTTTAATAATCTCTAGGAAGGCTCTTATAACTGGATTTGAGATCAGATTGTAGAGTACTGATGTTAATTGAACCATCCATATTTTATGGAATCCATGTTTTTTAGAAATTTAGGAAGTGCCCAGGTAAGATTAGTCTTTCAAAAAAGGAATACTCTGAATTTTTCAGATCAATATAAACATGGCAGGTTATTTTTCCTAGCTTTAAGTCTATTTTATCTATGCTACATGCATTGGTTAATAACAACATCCAGTTGTCTCTGCCATATGTCTAGGGGACATGAAACATCACAGCTTGTGTAGTAGGGCCATGAGGAGACATCTTATCTGATGAAAAGAGGAGTTCCAGGTTACATGGTAAAAACATGCAACAGCTAGTCAGAAATCATATTACCTACTTTCTAATTATGGCTCCTCTACCAACTAGCTGTGTATCATGGAACAGCTTATTTAATTCCAGAATGAAATCACATTCGTAAAGGTCTACATTGATTTAAAAGGCTGGATGATCATACATACTAGAAGCTGTTCCACCCCTGGTGTGATTGACATTCCACCACTATAAAACAACACAGAATAACAAAGGTTCTCAAGGGGAGATGCATGCCTTGGTAAGGCACTATTGAGCAGATAAGCACTGCCTGAACAAGGAACAAAGGGGAAGATAGAAAGGTCAGGTCCAGTCCAAAACTAGGTCAGCCAGAGCAGCTGGATCTCTGGAGTGGCAAAGAAGGTGTCCCGGGTAGGAGCAAAGAGAAATAAGATGGCAGTGTTCACCCTGGAGAATGAGGTGGCAGAGGGGAACAACTGGATGCAGTGTTTTACACGTTTATATTTCCCCCTAAATAAAGTCTTCAAAAAGTTTAGGGATGGCTGTACTATACTCTGTGGGTGTGTATATACTTGAAAGGAATACAGAGAAATAGATTAGTTATATAGAAGTGGTCTGCTGTTGTTGCTTACATCCTTTACCTCTGTGTAAATAGTGTGCTGTGCCTAGATAGACTTCTTTACCCTATCTGAAGAAAAACGTTTCTACATTCCTGTAGACACTATGGAAGACACTGTCAGTGATGTGATCAGGGTCTTTATCTGTTAAAAGAAGAAATTAATACTTATGATCTGATTATCTTCATATGAAGGTAAATCATAATGACTGAGGAAAAGGATGAAAACAAGAATTCAGTTTTGGCAAACTGCTAAAAACTTGATGTAGAATATTGATTTGTATAGTTGTGATGGTATCCATTTTTGAGTATTGACTAAATACATTATAATACAGTTGCATCATTAAACACATAAAGCTGTCCTAGTAAATTAATGAAAAAGAAAATTCACATACCATTTTCTTCTTATGTGACATATATAGTCTATAGTAAAACAGGTTTAAATGGTTAAACTGATCTAGGTTATTTCACAATTGGAAGACTAATTCTTGGTTAGAATGACATGTGGAAGGGTACATATACTACTCTGTACCTGTGAAAGTGTGTATTTATGCAGAATATCAAAACACTAATCTTTTGAGGTAGCTCAATAAAATTACAAATTTATTGAGTCTCAATATGAACTTTCCTCAGCTATTTCTTTGAATTAATAGTAAATTTACTTTTCTTACATACATCTGTCACCATGGATGTGCAAGGTTAAGTCAATATACTTGAGTTTTGTTTTCTGAGTGAACCCAATGATTCTTTTTTCATATACTGAAAATTAATACACAGAGGTAGACCTTGAACTATGACAATCAACAAACTAAGCATAATAAACAAGGACTTCATTATTAATGTAGACAACAAAGCCACATCCAAGGACCAAGTCTTCTCATTGCATGTTTCAGATGAAAGGCTTGGTATATCTTATGTATCAGAGCCTGGGACACAGCCCTTTGTAGACACCTGGTACTTTGCTCACAGGGGTAACACCTGAGCCAGCTACATCCTACTTCTATGGTTCAAATCTTTGCTGGTCACAGAATAGCAAAATAGTAAAAAACTAGAATTTGAAGGAGAATAGAGAGTCATCTACAGATGACAACATTGTAAAGAACTGTATTAGCTATAGGAATTTATCAGAAGAACAAAGAAGTCTTAGCATTCTCCTCTCAACATCACCAGCTGTGTCAGAGAAGACAGTATTTGCCATCAAGTCTTTGCAAAACACTGTTTACAGTGGAAGTGTGCATGGGGGTGGGGAAAATGAAGGAAACAAAAAGGAGTCTACTGCATTGGTGTAGTCACCACAACTAAATCTGCTCCTAGGTTGTACTTTCTGCTCATGTAACTCAATCACACTCAATCCAGGCAAGGGAAAAATATAAAATCTAAAGAGAAGATTTCTTCTAGTAACTAAATATTTTTCTCTTTGTTTTTTGAATAGAAGATTTCCCAAAAGGTGTAACCCCGGATATATTTTTGACTGTATGCTACTGTCATTTCTCTTCTGATCTAGAAGAAAACTGAAGTTGATGCAGAAAGAACTGAAATTAAGTTTAAGGAATCAGACAGAATACAGTCGAGATTTTGAGGACTCTGAGAAGAGTATTTAGCACTTTCAGACAAAACTGTGTGAACATAACAACCAACTACATTGTTGAGAAGGGAGAGAAGGTAACACATTATTTTTTTGCTATGTATTTTTAGGTAGTATGGTAGGTTTTTGAGAAGGTGGAAAATACTAGTATTTTGTAATACCGTTAATGGGTATTTTAATGTTACTTTGTGCCAGGGTCCTTACTTCTCCATGCGGGAACAGGAACGACACAACACCAATATGATGATCAGATCGTCCGTTTATTTCCCAATCCTGGTTACATTTATACTCTACTAAGTTCCGTACACACACTCATCTATCTTCTAATAGGCTACAGGTTATCTGGACGTGCTGTTCGTGCGCCTCTACAAGCATTTGCATTGGTTAATTGCAATTAGTACATAAAGCCCAAAACTTGCCAAAAACTCCCTTATCTCATACCCTGTTTTGCTCAGACTTGTGTGCTTTTGCTGACCACAGGTGTTTCTCACTTATCTGCTATCTTGTGTGTTTTTGCCAGCCTTATTTTGCTGGCCTTGTCTTCATCCTTGCATTCCTCTGCCTGCACTAACTTCCCTCCAGCGCGGCCCAGACTCCTACAACTTTGCTTCCACTTCATTTCCTTGGATGTCTTATTTCGGACCCAAACTGGGCTAGGCATTATAAAAATTTCTCAAAGGGATTAAATGAGCTTGATACCACTGTTCTTCTCCCGCTTCTTAACTGCAGCTCCAGCTGATCATCATGCTAACCAACCCTATATGGTGCATAGGTTTTTGTGACAGAACAAAACTGCTTTTGTAACTGTTGCTCCTGTAGATCCAGGCAATAGCCCTCAAAATACACTTGGGACTGCTTTCTCAGCCCTGCATGTCCTGTGTGACCTAATGCTGGCTCAGGGTGTCACTTTGCATGGCTAACTGCAGGGCAGACACTTTCACTATGTTCCATCTGTTCCTTAAATCAAGGTTGCAGACATCTGTACTAATACTACTGAGCGAAAATAGTTCTCTGTCCCTAAGTACTTAAAACACTAGAGAAAGGGAGAACAAAAAAATATTAAATGAGTAGTGTATGCAAGTAAAAAAAGCTGGTTAACAATAAAACAATAGCAAATTTTCTGGTTATGAAAATCAGGACCTGAAGATTGTTTTGTATGATTCACTTGGAGATTAATTAAAGTGACATGTGTATATCCTGAAAAGTAGATTTCTTCTGAATGCAGTGGCTGTCCACTGCAGCTTCTTGAGTGAGATATTATAATGCAGACATCATAATCTCTTTAAATGTCTAATGATGGTCTAATGATGCATGAGGGATGATGTCATGAATTATGATAAAGAGTTAAAGTCAAGAAATGTTAAGGACACTGTAATTACTAACGAGATTTAAATTTCTGCTTTTTTGTATATAAACATGCACAGTCATTTAATAAAGGAAGATATCTAATGGCTTGCTGATACTACACTGGTGAAATTAATTTTTGGCTGAAAGGAGAAAATTCTCCAAAATCTAAAAGCAATGGAAGCTGAAACAAAGAATGAGAGTACAAGGTATTGTACAGAAAGCACTAGAAAGAAAAACAGTATTCTCCTATTTTTTACTTTATTAATAACTGATTAATTAATAATGGTTTTTTTATTTGGCTAAATTTTGAAATGCTAGTTGAATTGGAATCCTACTGTATTAGAAGAAGAGTAGCCATGAGCACAAGGCAGCTATGGGTTTGTCTACATGAAGACATTCAGAAAAACTTTACAGTACAAAGTGTATCTACATAAGTATCTTATATTTGCATTCAGAAATCAAAAGATCTCTGTAGGACTAAATAACACTTTGATCCTGTATGATAATAAATGCAAAGTCTATTACACTTTTTAACTTATGCACATTGATTTAGGATTTAATGGGCTTGCATTAACTTTCCTAACCATTCTAGTGTCAAAAAACTATAAAACTGTTAAAAAGCTTACTTTTTGGGTGTTAGATAACGGCCTAAACAAATTCTACAAATTTAGCAAATGACTTAAAGTGCTATAATACAGATTGTAATCTCCTTCTATGGCATTAAAACTCACAAAACCAACTTCACCTTCCCATGTCAGCTTTTCTCACTAGGCCTAATTAGTCTGTTCCCATAGAAGGAAAACCCATCACTATTCCACTATATCCTTCACTTAAGGTTAGATTTGGGGACTATAAGACAAAGAATAAAGAAATTTAAATTTACAGTTGTTATATCATAGATTTTATAAGACTTTTTCCTAACTCTTTTGGACAACCTAGTGAATGAAATATATTCCTTTTGTTTCAGAATGGTGTATGTTGAGTGTAGCTAATGCCAAAAATGTCTAAGGAACCAACATCTTCTGTTTCTTCTCTTCCCAGATGTTTCTTCACTTTGAATTGTTTGTTCATTCTCTAGAAGGTCACTACTCCCTCTTTCTGAAGTGCTCTGTTATTTGTTGCTCAAAATGGTGTACCTATTGAGGAAAAACAATGCAAAAAAGCAAGCTTAATACCATTGCTTCCTGAATGCCAAATCCCACTTTAGGAAAATAAACAAAAGAACACAGACAATAACAGGGCATACAAGGCTTTTCTAAAACACAGCTATGGAAGGGATTTCATGCTTTTTGAACAATTGTATGCTAAACCTAATTCTTATCACACACTGCTTCTCTATAACCAAGCAACTAACCTACTTTAGACATGGTTAAACAAGTGGGATCATCTCCTCACCTCAAGAAAGGGTTTATAGAATTAAGACAGTAAAAATTGCATATAATCAAAATTACTTTCTATCTGTCTTATGTATTTTTCTACTTGTTTTCCAGTACTTTTGGAGTATCACTAAAATGGGTGATTTTTTTTTTTAAAAAAAGGTGAAAAGTTAATTGTATTCATGTTTTAGGCTCTAAGAAAACTGCCTGCAGAGATAAGGAAGTATAAGTAATTTCTATTCATGCACAATGGTCTTGGATTTTTTCTTTTTTTGTTTCAAACTTCTTATGCATCTGGACAATTTTAGAGTCAGAGCACTAGATAACAGAGCAAAAAGATGGGTGATCTAATTTAATATATCAAATCTTACCATGTTGGGTGCTTCTCCTTGAAATGCTAAAAGTCTTTTACACAATCTTCATAGAAGAAAAGCTCAGCTGTGCTTGAGTTAAGATTTTCTGTGCTTCAGACTATGCTCTATATTCATAAACCCTAGAGATAAACTGATGGTGAGAGAGCTAAAGAAATATTTTATGCTTTCCTAAACTATATTTTAATGAATATCTCAGTGTAAAATCCACTGTTCTCAGTGTTCTTCCATGACCTGGGTTCAGGCTGAAGTAGTGAGCATACCAAGGCAAAACATACTTTTTTTTTCTGTGATATGAAGACATCTTTCAAACTTTCTTACATTGATAATATAAGAGTTTTTCCTAGATGCCAATATCAGGATGATGAGACAATCCTAATTGTTCTGAGGAACGCTTTGATGGCAGCCACAAAGGTGAGTTTCACCAGCGTGTGTCTGTGGTTGGTACTGGTCAGTGTGGATAAGTGAACCTGGACTTTATGAGCACATGAAGCTTCAAGTTGCTTTCAGTACAGGTCATCTCAGGGTTAATGTAGATGAAGCATTACATGCCTGAAGGATATTACTCAATTTAGGCACTCAGTATTCAGAACTATGATCCTGAAGCACCCAGTCCTGATAACTGCAAATGCTCCATATATTAAAATTACATTTTGAGCAAAGCTGTTTAATTCCCTGAGTTCCAAAGTGTCTGTCTCAGCTCCACTAGCATCAAGATGCTAACATGCCTCATAAATTCTCTGTGGTGCCAATGAGACTCAACCTCATAAACATATATATTAAACTGCCTCTTGCCCCACATTTGTGACTGAGTAAAATAGCCAGGATCATTCAAACAAAAATTTTTTAAAAATCATAGTTTTATGTTGCTTTCAGTATTTTTTTCCTGCAGCCTTGTAGTTATTGCTGATAGCCAGGAAGTGACAATATTTCAATAATTAATTTTTGGCTTTCCTTAGTATACTAAATATTCTTAATATACTTTATACTAGAATCAAATAATTTCTCAAGAAGTGGCCTATGCTGACCAAAAGAAGGCTGTACTCTTCCCTCATCTTGATGCATTAGGACCAGGTAGGAAGGAATACCAAATGCATATATTAGAGAGAGCAGAAAGTGAGTGTGAAGGACTGACCTTGGCTAGTTTCCAGGTGCCCACCAAGCCACTTTGTCACTCCCCCTCCATCAAAAACAGGTAGAGAAAAATACAATGAAAAGCTAGAAGGTCGAGATAAGAACAGGGAGATCACTTACCAGTTACCATCACAGGCAAAACAGACTCAACTTAAACTAATTTAATTTATTACCAGTCAAAATCAGAGTAGGGTAATAAGAAATAAGAACAAACCTAAAACCACCTTCCTTCTTCCTGGGTTCAACTTCACTCCTGACTTCTCTTCCTCTTACCCCAAGTGGTGCAGGGGGATAGGGAATGGGAGTAGTCATCAGTTCATCTCATGTTGTCTCTGCTGCTCCTTCCTCTTCACTCTTTCCCTGCTCCAGTGTGGAGTCCCGCCCACAGGAGACAGTCCTTCATGAAATTCTCCAATGTGGGTCTTTTCCACAGGCGGTAGTTCTTCATTAACTGCTCCAGCGTGGGTCCTTTCCATGAGGTGCAGTCTTTCAGGAACAGACTGTTCCCACCTGGGTCCCCCATGGGGCCACAAGTCCTGCTAGAAGCCTGCTCCAGGGTGGACTCCCCTCCACAGGGTCACAGGTCCTTCCAGGAATCTCCTCCAGCATGGTGTCTTGTGTCTCACAGGGTCACAGTTTCCTTCAGGGCATAACCACCTGTTCCAGTGCCAGGTCCTCCATGGGATGTAGGTGGACATCGGCTCCACCATGGGCCTCCATGGATTTCAGAGGGACAACCTGTGTCACCATGGTTATCATCATGGGCTACAAGGGAATCTCTTCTCTGGCACCTGGAACACGTCATCCTCCTCCTTCTTCACTGACATTGGTGTCTGCAGAGTCGTTTCTCTCACATATTCTCACTCCTCTCCCCAAAAAGTTGTGCTTTTTACCCCTTCTTAAACATGTTGTCACAGAGGTGCTACCATTGTTGCTGACTGGCTCCACTTTGGCCAGTGACAGGTCCTTCTTGAAGCTAGCTGGAACTGGCTCTGTTGGACATGGGGCAGCTTCTGGCATCTTGTTACAGAAGCCACCCCTGCAGACCTCTGCTACCAAAACTTTGGCACATAAACCCAAGTCAGTGAGCAAGAATTAAAATGGATAAAAAAGGCCCTAAATGTCAGGTCAATATGGAGCCAAGGGAGTGTCAGTTAAATTATTTCGTATCTTAAGGCACAAACATTTAAAAATTAGATTACTTACTTTGTTATTTAAATGATGCATACTGATTCTGCAAGTGAAATGTGTGGGTTTGGGCTATGTATCTTGTTTCAGAAAATAAAGAGACTAAATATAATTGAACAACAGCTCAATATTAGTTTTTTACTTTTTTTTAAAAAAAAGCAGTATTATTACTATAACGGGTCATAGATTTACTGACTGGATAAAGAACACATCATAACAAGACTGACCAGGATGTTAGAAACCAGCCAAGAAAAGGAAGGAATCACTAGGATGAATTTTAGCTGGAATACCCTGTACTTTTAAAAAGACATTTAAAAAATCCCTACAGCTTTATCTTGTGAAATCATAACAGTTATTTGGACTGTTATAAACAGTCTAAAATGAAATACTGTTTTGGTTTCATTACCGAACAAAACCTTTTTTCCACTTTTAGAACTGCCCCCAGAGCAAAGGCAGTTATTGGAACTATTCCAACTATATTTGTAGGAATTGAAAACTGTTCTGTGAACTTTGGTTGTGATCAAAGCATGATCAAATGAGGTGTTAGGGGAGGGTGCTAGAATCCATTGTGTGCCATGTAAATACAGCTAGTTGCTATTTCAGGTTCATTTAGGAAGGCAGTCCTTTATTATCTAATGCTTGGTCTGCACTTGCATATTTTATGAACTTAAAGAAGACAAGCCAGGAGAGGAGGAATCTTTAAGTCTCCAGACCATAGAAGCTGCAAAACTCAAATTAGCCATTAGCTCTGAGCCGAAGCTATGCCTTTGTTAACAGAAAAACAGCGGCACAAGTCACTGAGGTGAAGGTTTATTAATTCTTCCCCACCTTCACTGGGTTTATATGGGAAAGATAATTGTCTCTAAAATTAGAGCTTTGTAAGATAAGAGCAGCTGATATTTTATATGTTGATACCTGTATAACTTTTGAACATATTATTGTTTGAGCAGCAGCTAAGGACCAGTCACGTATTAACCTGCCGCTAGTTGCACAGGCTCCAGATTGATTGTTGACAAGATTCTGCTGCGTTGGGGAAAAAAAAAAAAAGTGGGAATCCACCATTCTTTTTCAGTTCTGAAGAGCCACAGGGACACAAAACAACTCTTACAGCTATGCTAAAAAAACATGAAACTTGCCTGTAATACAGACTTCAGGTATATTTTGCTGGGGGTTATGAACAATTGTAATCACTAATTAACTTAGCTCTGCAGATAAAAGGCTGTTTTGTCAACACAGGGAGTTTCACTGAGGAGTGGGGAAAACTTAGGGTGGGTCATAACATGCAGCTCTCATAAAAGTTTTTGTTGGTGTGGGATAAAGTTCTACTTGTCTATACTGGCAAAATGCTTGTAATATAGACATCTGATAAATTACCCATGAAAGAAAATGATAAGAGGGAATGTTTGTGTGCATACACTAAAGTGCAGAGCTGTGAATGTTGCATTAAAAGTTAGTATTTATATTTTTTGGATGAGTAACAAAGTGAAAGAGTTTATGGGGAGGAGAGGAAAGAATTATTTACTTAGCTTTTACTCAGAGATAATTCATGGTATTATAATATTATTTACTTTCTTTATGATATTTATCATTTTTTTCATGGACAGTGAAATATTTTCCTGGCTGAAATAACAATGTACTGTCTCTTTGCAAACTGACTGGGAATTGTGAGAATTATGTAAGCTTTACAGTTGTTAACATTTAAGTTTTATATTGTGTAATTGTCTCAAAGAAAGAAAATAATTAAGTGGAGTTTCAAGAGAAAGGGTAGAGTTAGACTAGAATTATGTGTAATTTTGTTTTTACATCATTTTTTCTCTATATATTTATAAAGTTTCAAAATAAATGTGATAGGCAAGGAACCAAAAGGGGAGGGTGTAGATAATATTTCCACACTAATTGTTAGGTTGTGAGAAGGTAGGCATAATTTATGGGTTGAGAGAGTGAGAGAAGATGTAATTTACATCACTTTATTCTCCTTTAAACTTATTTACACATCAGATCTAAGCTTGGACTGAGGACTAATTTGTCAAGTAAAATCTGTTCTGCACCCTTCTAACCCATCACTATCATTCATAATTTTGTTTTTCTTGTTTTGTTTCTGATTTAAATCTTTGTAGGCTTTTACGGTATAAACTCACTTGCTTGCCTCTTATGTTATTCAAGTTCTTAATATTCCCTAGATATATAGAAGAAATGTGAGAACATGTTACTTACTGGAAAGACCAGTGATGGTCTTATTTATATGCTATATCACCGCCTGGGAAGAAAAAGTTTAGTTAAAGTAATAAATAGCCTACAGTATGACATCTCAGTAATCCCAAATTATACACAGCAAGGGTTATGGGTGAACCTGTAATAGAACACTAGCGGGGGAGAATAGCTAGATGTCAATATCAGTTATATAGTATTGCAGTATATTGAAGGAAGAGGCATTATCCTTTCCACTTATGTGAATATTTCACTCTTCTTTTGTAACTACTCTGATAGAGATATTTACATAGTTGTACATTCTATATTTCTGTGTCTGGAAATACGTTAGTAATGAGTGATCTGTTTGAAAAAGATCAAGTAAATGTTTTTCTAAACTCTTTATCTCAGTTGATCATAAATACTTTTGGATTTGGTTTCATTTGAGATGTGCTGATCTCATTGGCTTATAAGAAATATTTATTAGAGGAACCAGTTTCCTCTGTGGTGTGCGATTGAAGCTTTATGAATTCAGTTATTAGAGATGGACAAATTGATTTGGGGGAAGCGGAAGAAGCAGTTGTTGGATTGATGCACTGCAGATAATTGAACTTTTCTCATTTTATTTAAATAATTATATACATGGAAGAATGACAAGGTTTCATTTCACATCCTGTTTTTTAGCTTCTGCTAGGACATGAGGTTTAATCGGTACCTTCTATGAAGCCATGGATAGGTGTTCATTAAAATGAACAGTTAAGAATTGGACTCTGATCCAAGGTCTTAAAAAATAAATTTCAGTTTCTACATTGAGTTCAGTGGACCTTGGATTACGCTTCAAGGTACTGAAGGTTTGGCAAATGTCATATACACTTTGTCAGAAAATCTTAATGAAGCTGTAATTCACTTCCTTGGCTTCCAAGTTCTACTTCTGTCTCGGAAATGTGTGCTGATATATCCTCAACTGTATAGCCTCTAGTCATGGTTGCAGGGACAAACACAAGGGTTTGCCCTACACTGCCCTCACAGTGTTTTGGGGTAGTGACAGCTTAAATTTTATTATTATAGACTTCCTGGAATTTATTATCATTCACTGTCTGTACCACTGTAATATGGACTGTATCAAGCATCACTTGAACTGAGGAAGACACTTGTCACTTTATTCACTTTATTTTAAATATAATAAACACCTCTCTTGTCAATTTGTTTATAGGACTTAACCCACCTTAAAATGGGAAGATGTTAATGTAATGCTGTTAAAATGAAATTAGAAATTACTAATGTATAGTCTTTAATCAGCTTCAGACTTTTGACTTATATATTCAAACCTACTTCTATTTTGTATCAACCATATGTACTTGAAATAACATACCTGTTGTTTGTTTTTCTCCCTCTATGATAATGTCTGAAAAATGGTACTGTATTCATGGCTTGCACTGAATCTGTGTAAAAAATATGCTGCAATAAAGAACAAACAAGTGTGCTTATCCTTTTACAGTAGTGAAGGTGACCACTATTTGTCTGTCATTTCTCTTTTCAGTATGTACTATTTCAGCAGAGTCCAGGGGAAGTGGGAAACTCCAGCCTCAGCTGTGTTTGGTCCTGATGCAGATCCCGCACCACCCACTGTCCACTGGATGATCTCCTACCTCCCCAGAGCCCCTTCTCTGGCTTGGAGGGAGAGGCTGCCCTGGGAAGCCTCCAGCTCCCCATCACCAGCTCTGCTCCCACCACATCCCTGGAATGAGGTGATGCTTTTCTGGCAGTACAACCCTGCTGCTCTTCTATAATAACTTTACCAGAAGTGAAATAGAATGGAAAGGTACCTGAAATTTCTGAGCAAAGCAGTGCTACTTATTTTAACAGAGTTCTATAGATATTTTATTAAATCTGGGTTCTCTGTTATGTTGTGAATCCTGAGAAGGAAGTTGCTACAGAAGTGAGTTTATTAAGAGCAAGATCTATGTCCCTCTAAACTGAACACATACAGAGCCAAAAATTTTTTTCCACTGCTCTTATTTCTGAGTGATAAAGAAATAAAGACAGGTTTTTCTTTCATTTGGATTTCTCTGTATTCGGAGTGGTTTTGATTCCTGGTGATCAGTTTTGAGACTGACTTACTCTGCATCATTTTCTATGCAGATTTTACTTAGCTCTGCCAGGCTATCGGATTAGGGAACAGAAATTTTAGAAAGTGCCAGCCTAGGGGTGCTGGAGGCAGAAGAGTTTTTGTGTACTTAAACTCTGCCTAAATCTGAGGAAGTGACTTATGAGATCTGCACCAAAGCATTTGTTAGGAAGGTCTTTAGACACTTGGAGGACTTATCCTACTTAACTTCAGGCATTAAAGAACAAGTATGGATTTTAGGTTCTTAATATCCCATTGAAGTAGAAATTTGCTCCCCCAAAGAGTCAGCCAGCTTGCTGAAGATCTGAATTGCCTTTTAGAAGTGAGTGCCTACTCCTGCTTGTTCACAGAGCAAGCCTAGGATGGCTAGGCTCCTGGTCAAACTCCTGAGGTTGTATAGGGGTGATTTGGGTTTACACGTGCTACTACTTTGTAAAAGAATGCAGTAATCCTGTCCAAGCTGGATGTCACTGTGCTAAGACAGTCTCAGAGCAGGTCTCAGGTTTATCCTTATGCAGGATTCTCCCGACAGGTTTGGTTGGTTTTGTCACATACATACTACACACAGCACAGCACCTAGATTCAGGCTTGAATCCAGAGGTGTTTAATTTGGGCTATCGTTAGGAACCCAAAGCAAGGAAAAAGACCAGATTTCAAATAGTCTCTTCTCCTCAGCATTTCTCACTGCTTCCTACCCCACTCAGTAAGGTGGCTATTGTTAATTTCACTTTAATGCTTCAGAATACCATTTTTATTTTGGTAAATACATAAGCATATGATGTATTGTTTGTAGATACCTAAATAAACTTTGTAAATTCAAACAGTTTGTGAGTTGAAGGTTAGGAATATCCACATTAAACTCTTCCTCAATCTGGGATGAAGTCACCTTGCAACAGCAGAGAAAGGTTGTAAAAGATCATGGGTCTGACCTAGGGTGTCTTTTATATACCCATTATAGCATATTTCCTCTCCTGTTCCTCAACAGATTTTTAGCAAAGGACCTGTGCTTCAGGGGCATCTGGACTGCACTTTTTGTTTAGACAGTGGAAATGGAAATAGCTGCTACAATCATCCCCGGTTTATTTCTGATGATGCCTTGAAGAACTAAATGGTTTATTTGCAGTCTGTATGAATGTCCACAATAATAAAAAAAACAACACACCAACCAAACAAAAAACCAAAAACCAACACCAGAAAATTGGTTTTGAAAATTATCTTTGGTTTAGGGCAAATAGCAGATCCTTTTCTAAAGACAAAATCTTTTTTGTTATTCACTCACAGTTTGTTCCACTTATTTAACTAGGAAGAAATTATTAGAAGACATACAGAGAATTCATTCAGTTCAGCAGGCTTATCCATGCCTTACTGAACTATGAACTTACTGAGCTATATGGAAACATACAGTACTATAAATGCTCTCATTGTAAATTGGACATAAATATTGTCTATAAATACTAGCTTCTGAATAATATACTTTCTTAAAAAGGTTCAAAGACATACTGTATTTTAAACTGTGGTAATACCAATGTCACTTGAGTTACAAACATCTGTTTAGAACATTTCTTTAATCAGCACTGCTTCTTTTACAAGCAAAAATCTGAAGGAAATGTCAAGCTATAGCCATTACATCAGTTAAAGAGCTTTCACACCTCTGTAAGGTACAAGTTTATACAAGCTTTCACAAATCAATAAACTTTATATGAAAGCCTGTCACCATTTGGTGCATAGAAGCCTTTCCAAAATTTGCTCACTGTCAGGTAAAAAGAAAATAAATGTCCTTGGTTAAGAATGGATCTATTAATTGTGTGTGTAAATAAAGTATTTTTTCAATCTCTTCTTGGCTAGATTCCATCTCACTAAGAAAGTAATATCATGGGTAATGCTATCAGAAAGCTGATGATAGAAGTTTTGGTATCAGCAGAGAAAAGTTCTTTTCTAAACATCTCTGGAGAAAAATCTTATGAAGCTTATGGAATTTAAACCTTCACAGTGAACATGTGAGGTTAGCCACTGTCTTACTTCAATTTCTTTGGCAGAACTACAGGATAATTTTGGAGGACCCTGCAACAGCACTTCTGTAGGATAGAGATATGTATGAGTCATGACACGAGTTTATTTGCAATAAGTATCAAAAGAATAAAAGGCATCTTATTCAAGTAACAATATTTCTGATACAGTAGTGTGCCTTTCTGAGAAATGACAGGTGGATTGAGGGGGTTGATGATGTATGTTAAACAGCATTTAAAGTGACTTGTGCATATCTACTATAGTTACAATGATAATGCTTTCTTTGGTGTCATTCTCAGGAACTACTAACGACATATAAAAATGTATTATGGATGCTTTTTGCTTCTTCATATGACTTGAATATGTTTTCTATGTATATATTTTTCTTTCTTTGGGTAACAGAACTCAATAAAGTTATTGTCATTTTATCTCTAAATTACTTCAGAGGAAAGATCTCAGGAGAGAAGTGTTTTACCCTTAGTGTGTTCAGGAACTTTGGCTAGGTCAACTAAAGTTTAAATGAGAAGTTAAATTACTTCTAACTAAATCTCTGAGGCATTTGCAATTAATTTCTTACTACTTCTTTTTCTTTCCTGATGTGATGTTGTTTTCTGTGATTTTTAAGTTATTAATCTTATTATTATGAAGTTAACAAGGGCCACCATCTACCTTGTTGGGGATAGATGCTATCTTTTTATATTGTAAAGGAAATTTCCAAATTTATGTTGTGATTTCATGTAGTGTAAAGTCAAGTTTATCCAAACTGTTCACTTAACTGAATTGCCCTTGCAAAGCAGAAAGGATTGACTAAAACATTCTATTCACCTGGAATGGCCTGAGACTCAATTCACCATAGAATCTGTGCAATCCCAACAGGCCTGTGTCAGTCCTTGAAAACAAAGCTAATTCCTTTTTTGTGCCTGTGCAGTTCAGTTATTGTAGAGGTTAAAATTCAAAGGTGAAATCATGATAAAATTTAGCTTTGTCTTGACTAGAGTGTTGGTATAACATTCTTTGTGAACAAAAAGAAGCTTACTTAGGTTAAATAAGAGTGTTTACTGTTACATGCCAATAGATAAGTATCTGGGAAAGACAATGGTAAGGGTCAATGAACAGTTACTGTTCATTCAGAGTACATGATGTGCTTTAGATTTAGACAAGTGCCACCCTCTTACTTCACATCTATCACATCAAAATAGGTGCCACGGTCATTCTAAGACACCGAATATAGATAACACCTATTCCCCAAATAGTCTTTCATTACTTCCTTTGAAGATTCCCTGCAGAGCATATGTGATATAAGGTTATTTATAATTACTGCTTACTTTTTTTGTGGTTTTTTTTTAATCTTTGTTTTATTAGATCTCAGATTTAAAAAATGGCACTACATGCTAGTCTAAAATTCTTATAACTAAGAACAAGATTTTTGATTCCTGCAATGTTTTGGGGTTTGTTTTTTGTTTTGGTTTGTTTTTTTTCTTGTTTGTACCTTCTAAAAGTTTTCTCTGGTATTCAGCTGAACATTTGCTTTATTCATTTATGATGATGGGGGTTCTGTTAACACTTTTTAAACAAAAGTAATGATCTTATGTGGTTTTTCTAACATCTTCAGTGGGTAAGTAGAGAAGAACACTGACTTCTCAGCAGTAAAATAAATCCTGTAGTTCATACAACACATTTTGCGTACAGAGTGTATATGAAAAAGTTCAGAGAGAGGGTCAAATTCAAGGAATAGACACCAAGTTTCTTCGTAGTGTTTCTTCATAATTTAGCTCTCTGTAAGTATTGCAGACAGAAAATGAGGCATGAGTCGAGCACTGTTCTTCATTGCTGCCATTTGTCTCCATTTTTATGTTGCCTTTGGTGTGTATATATTATTGTGAGAGACTATGCAGAAAGATATATACATTGACAGCATTTTTGAGGGACCTGATGAAAATACATAGGTATTTTGTTTATAATTGTAAATACTTGAATCAGTAACACAATGAGAACATATTTTTGAATTTCATCCACGCACATTAGTCAAACAATAGTTCATACCTACATCTTTATTTAAAAGCAACATTAAAACCCACTATGAGGACTTTTAAAAAAATTATTTAGTGATCTGATTGCATCAAGATTAAAATTCTCATCTCTATATTTAGTGTATTAGCAGGCTGCCCTCCTTTGAGCCAGAAGTTCACACTGTGATAGCTGAATTGATATGGCTCCTGTCATATTTCATGTATTGTCATTTCTTTACATAGACCCGGCCTTAGAGTTTTATTAAAAGAACAGATGAAAACAGTGAGAACTAGATTTCAGTTCCTTCTGTGCATATAGAGAAAGTGGAAGGCACAAGGAAAGAGTTACTCTAGGCCCACAGACCTATCTCCTTCATGCAGACTTCTATCACTGGCTCTGTATGAGCTGTTCCAAAACCTTTTTTAAATAAATCTAAAAAAAAAAAAATCTGCTATTTTTACCAGTCATAATGTTCCCTCTGGCAGTTTTAGGATAATCAGTTTTGGCAATGTGCCTGCAGGAATCTCTTAGCTGCATATCATAATATCTTCTAGGAGCAGAAATTAAAGTTTCTAAAGAGGCAAAAAGGATAATCCTGTAATATATTTTCTGAAAGACACACCTGCAGAAAACCTCTGTCCAGCTTGCTGAAGAAACATTAACGTTCACATAAACACAGGTTATTAAACTAAAACGTGTGTTATTTTCGTGTTGATAATACTGATAATGGAAATTAGTTTTAACCAGAGCAGCTATTAAGTTAACTGCACAAGCATAATTTTGTTCTTCTATAAATTCAAAGCTATTTGTTTAAGGACTACTTGTTTAATTTTATGCTTGCCTATTATCAGTTTAGTTTTCAAATGCCATCTTTATTCAGAGCTAGAAAAAACAAACATACTATCATAATTGATCATTCTCTACATTGACCCAGAACACAAAGATTTTCTGACTGCAGACATGAACTAGAGGAGGTCACTGCTCACAACAGTTGCAGGGGGAGATGGAAACAAACAAACAGGAAACCCAACACAGCCCTTGACCTTCTTTTTCCTACCATCTTTCCCCCTTCTTTTCTGTATACAGGTTTGGTATTCAAATAGTAAAATTTGCTTCAAAGCATCCATTTCCAGATTTTGGGATTTTTTTTAATAAGATCTGGAGTCCTATTCAGAATACTTGCTGAATCAAGTTTAGATCAACTTTCATATACTTTTTCACTTGTGAATGATTTCTTTTATCCAAACACAGGTCTGTATTTTCAACCATTACTTAATTGGAATGTTTCACAGGTGGTATTCCTCTCCTACCAAAAGAGAGATCTCATCAGTTGAAAGGGTTTTTTTCAGTACAATAAAAGCTATTTTATTAATCAGAAAGTGTTTGTTTTCTGCATTTGTGCCTATCAACCAAACTGTTTATTTTTCTTTTCAGCTAACCTTATTTTCATATCAGAGCAAATATCCCATTTCAAGTACTGACGGAGAAATATTTTTCCTAGAAGCAGAATGATTGTCCCTTTAATATTAGAAGAATCTTCCTTAAAAGAGCAACACTAAGATATTCAAGTAAGCTCTAAAGTTTCTACTATACTTTTCCTTCATTTTTTCTGTCCTTTTTCCTACTCAATCTCATAAAGACTCTTCATGTGACATTTGTACTGTAACTTCATAACTGAAGAACAATATAAAATATAAAATATAAAATATAAAAATATAAAAACATTTTCAAACTTCTCCAAAGATTTTTTTAAATAGTTATCTATAGAATAGGTCCTTGTACAGAATACCTGGCAATTATTTGTGGTTTGATGAAGGTATTGTCATAATTCATTACAAGTAAAAAATTCACATATCTCAAATATCTGCTGATATATTGCTTATTCTTTACTATAACATCACAGTAGTAATATGTGATATTATGTAGTCCCTTACTGTAAGTATGTATTTGCTCAGTTAGAAAAACAATTCCAATGGAGTGTTCTTTATGATCTTGCTGTTACTCACCATTCATCACGTAGAGACAGCATGAAAAACAACTTTGGAAAAAATGTAAGTTCTTAATTCAATTAATCTAAATAAGATATTTCCTGGTTTATTTTCCCCCTTGCTGAAGCTCAAGTTCACAAAATGGACACTACTTCTCTATGGGTGAGATCTCACTAAGAAGAAGAGATACCATTGGCTGCAGAGCCAGAATAACAAGTTATCTTTTTTTTGTAGTCCTTGTTATAATAAGTGCGTGTAAAGCTTTCACTATTTAAATGGTGCTGTAGTTATTTCTTCATCAGCAATTAGTGAATATAAGATATTCGTTACAGTAATTTTTTTCTTTTTCTGGTACTCATCCTTGAGTGCTGCCAATTGGATTCTTGTTGTATAGAGCTATAATCAACACTGAGCAGTCACTGGTGTGACTTTGCTCTTCATAGTATGCTAAAGCACATGGCTAATGTTCCAGGATAATTACCAGGTTCTGGAAAGCTGTTATGCCACTATATACAATAATTAATGAAAGCCACATATAGGTAGACCTATTTGTTTTTATTGAACTCTAAATGACTGTACAGTACAATTGCTGAAATATATGCCGTACATTGTGGAGACTGACATGATTATAAATAAAATTATTCATATTTACTTATCTTTCACCTTTTGGAGTCTCCTATCATCTTTTCTATTTGAAATGATACTCTGAGAGATATTCCTAGGGTAAAATATAAAAAAGATTATGAAAGCCAGTGCATTTAGTTGTAGGCAAATCTCATTATAATGAAGACTTCTCTGGACAAAATCGTTGGTTTTAATCAAGATTCTCTCAGGCTTGAATATGATTCTGCTTGTCTCAGAAAGTAAATGCCTTTAAGTGTGTTTTATTTCAGACTGGTCTTTTCTAAGACCACTCTGAGGCCAGTTTATGTCTCAATTTATTCATTGGAAGGGCACCAGATTTTTCAAAACATCAGATGTGTAACAAGGCTGTCTAAAATGTAGGTGTTCTGTGATGAACATTTCAGTAGTTTCCACTGAGGCTTCCCAGCATTGGAAAGAATTCAAAATTTGTGTTAGATTAAACACAAAAATGATACCTCAATTCAACCTTACCTGTATTTTGTGACAACTGTTCTTTGGAATAATGTGCAAGTATATTAATTTGATTTTCTTCTTTTTTGAAACCTATGATAAAAAACCAAATGGCATTAAAGTCAGAACACATATATCCTGACCAGTGCTTAAAGAAATTAATTAAATAGTCCCATTAGAGGCAAAAGTCACTTGTGCTCTCTTGAAGCTTCAAGTATTTATGTATATATGTTTTATCCATTTCTGAACGTTTTTTAAAAACCCTAAGTTCAATTTAAAGAAAAAATAGCAAAATTGTCTTTCTGCAGGTAGTTTGTATTAGCAGTCTAATAAATAAGAGCCAAACAATGAATCAGAGAATGATGGCACTGTGAAGGAATAATATAGGAATTTACCATCTTATAAAATAGTGCTAGCCAATCCTTACGACATCTGGGGCACAGAAGGAGGTTGACTCTGATCACTCAAAAATGTATGTTTTCTGTGTGGAAACTAGCCCCTGTTTGTCTTTGGGGTCTTCAGTGTAGATGATTTCCTTTTTTTTTTTTCTGACCAGAATGGTGCTGTTTTATGTTTATTCTGTGCTGATGCAAAAGAGTCTTTGCACTTCAAAGAACAGAGAAATTAGTAATTTATTTGCTTATGTTATGAAGTATTTTGAATTTGAAATTATTACACTTTTAAAGTATATAAACAAGGGTAGAGGGGGGAAAAAGCAAGAGGACTGATTAAAACAAAGCAAAAATATAAGGTCCTTGTATGATGGCTTGAATGAGTGCTTTCTTGGTTAAGAGCCATTTTAACAAAATTAAATCTGAGAAGGGTAGGTAGCATTGTAACCTCTAATCCAGCAAAATAGTATTTCTGAAAGGCGTGTATCTACCTGATTTTCTGATGAATCTTAATGGCTTGAGTAGAAGGTAAATACAATAGCATGTAGTCGAGGGGGCCATGTGATTTTACTTATAACTGGGAAAGAGGTCCAAAATCTCATTCAAATCCTAGAATAATTTGAGAATTTAGTGAGAGCCTTGGATATATATATACACACACATATGCATGTACATATATATTTATACGTATAAACACAGAACCAGTTTTCAGTTTTTGGATCTAAAGTTTCAGTGTAATAAATATGCACAGAAAATGTGCTATCATTGACATTTGCTGCAGAGTCAAATATTCAGAGCATGACACATGGCATCAATGTTATGATGATGTGTAATATGAAGCACCCCTGAAACTCAGGACTGACTTGGTAGGTTCCTACTAGGGACAATGTTATTACAAAGAGATTTGTTATAAATGCTGATAATATCAGTAAAAATTAAGTAGCTAAATAACATACCTAATGTAATGATGGTATGGTAAAATTTAGAAGAAATTATCTTTTATATGGAACTGCTGTGATGGAAAATTTCTCTGGGGACTGGAAGCTTGAGGACAAGTCATGCATAAACTACAGCATTATGGGTAACAAAAGGAATTTCTGGGACTTGGAACATAGTGCAATAGTAATGGCAAATTGCAACATTTCCTGACCTGAGTCAGCTGTACCACATAATGTATGAGAGAGGAGCTCTCCCTATTTCCTTCTCATATATATCTTGTCTGTTTTCTTAGGGAGAGAAATATACAGTGACAAGGAGGAGAATAATTACATCTTTCAGGGGTTTGCAATCTAATTTAATATTCAGGAATATTTGCTGATAGATAAAAGGAATGAATCTTTCTTCTCACATCAGTTAGTTAACCAAACACCTTTCTTACCATAGTTCATTGTATCTGTTGCATTATTGTATTTACTTAGCCAGTGGGTAAATCTTCACACCTCATTTTAAGTTGGTGAGTGAGATGCTGCCTAAGGATTAAATCACCACTTGGCCAGGTAGAGAATTTAGGGGCTACGCCTTTTATCTAGGCACCTTGGTTGAAGTGTCTGCAGATCAGAGAGGCACAGGAAGTAGTTATGGCTATGTAACCAGCTGTGAAAGACATTACAGGAACATTTTGCTGGCATGATTTATTGATTATTTTTTCCCTTAAGCTTATGATACTATAAACTATATATAAAGGGCATAGATTACTAAATATAATACACAATAATACAGCTTCAGGATTCCCCCTCTGAGTGACCTCTCATTCTGACCATCACTACCTGCAGAACAGAAGGTGTAAGAAAGCCATAATTTGACATAGTATCTTCCATCCACAAAGGTAATAACCTTGGAGGGATTAATGTGCAAGGAAGCCACTCCACTTGGGGACTACAAGGGCTCATCTAGAGCCATTCACAGCTGAGTAGTACGTGGGTGCAGCTCTGGCTTTCTGGTCATTATCTAAGATCAAATGACAAACTGTAAGAAGTAAGGCCAGAAAAATATGCTGAGGTTGTATAAACCACTTTACCCAAGTGGCAACTATAACCTTTTTCAGATCAAGTTTTAGTCCCCTTTTGATTCAAAGCCCTTTTTTATTTGGTAAGAAAAGGAGGAGGGAACAGTTACACCCTAGCTTAGGTGGGTTCATAACCATTTCTGGGAACTGTGAGGCATTATTTATACTACATTACAGTGAAACAGGCAATACTTGAAAGTGGGAAAATATATACATACATGTATTTAAGTGTATTAAGTGATGGTAAAATACTTATATTTTTGAACTTTGATCATTTTAGGAAAATTTTAGAGATGATATCACTTGGGAAAAACAAAGTTCCAGCAGGCCATGAGTGGAACTTGTGTGGGTTACTGTTGTTTCTGTCAAGAAACTGATAGACATTGAAATATTTTTAAGCCAGTATTTCAACCCTCTATATTTTATTGTATGTTAAACGGAATTTGGTTGTTCTTTAAACCTTGTCTCAGGTGAGATGATAACATTTTAGGTTAGAGAGAGACAGGAGCCAAAATAAAGGCAGAAATTGCAGAAAAGTCAGGAAGTGGGTTTATGTATTACTCATGGGAAATGGATGACATACATCATTGTTGCTAATCAGTGAAGATATTTTTACCAGTTACTGAAAATATTAATATCCCCTCAATAAGTTGGTTCCTATGTGATATGAATCCACAGCTACCCTTCACAGAGTGTCAATGTCTGAAGAGGTGCCAGGCTAATGCAGAATGCCAAGTGCCATCTCTCAAAGCAAATTCAAATATAGGATCCCTTCTTACAGTAAGCTAGAAAAGCAGTCACTAAAGACTGTATTTAGATGAAGGGACTTTTATTATAATTTTTTATTAAGGAATCTCATGGGAGCTGTTTATTTACTTCCCCTCCAAGCCACCCAGCTGTTCCTTCCATTTGTGGTCTTAGGGCTAATTACATAATGTCCCTAATTTATACTCACTGGTAAATCAGATCAGAGCATTACCTGGAGGGCAAGCTCTAATTAGAGGAATTTCAGAACAAATTGTCTAAAGAGCTTGTTTAGTGTGATTAAATGCAAGTGATGGGGCTCTCTGTCTCTCCACCCACCCTTTTTAAAAACATGAATATTTACCTTACAGATTAAAAAAAGAATCCCAGCAATGACAGTTTTAATTAAAGGGATATAAAACAAATGGCAGTGCTACCCAAGAGAGCAAGCTGAATTCCCTGTTTGTGGATATATGCAGATGAATGCTGTATTCTCTTACTACTGTTTTAATATCTTAGAAATAACAAAGTGGACAGAAGTGACTTACATCATGGATGAATGGAAAAGCAATACATGTGAATCCCTGATTCATATTGTGTCTGCTGCAGAGAAAAACAAAGAAAAATATGCAGTCATTTGTCCTATATAGCCTTGGAAAAGATATGTTTTTATCTTTATAATGGCACATATTGGTTGAGATGTTATTAAAGTCCTTGCTGAGCAGTAGAAAAGACTAAGTAGAAATGACCCTCTGTACTTTGGCTGGGGAAGAAGGAAAAGCTCCTCAGTTTATATCACCAAGAGTTAAATAACCTGGAAGTGGGAGGATCCCCATCTCATGCAAAATGTCTTGAATACCTCTCTGGGGTTCATAAGGAGAATGGTGGGCAGCAAAGAGAAGTATGAAGTTGAACAAAAGAAGAGATGTGACTCCTGTTTTGCTGGTGTCGCAGATTTTGATTGAAGACTTTGGAATCAGATTCATCCACTGAGATGCATCAACAGAAGAAAAGAAATGAATGGAGATTTAGGAAATGAATACTGACATTTTAATACTCTATCTTGTATTGTGCTTATGGAAATGTAAATGATCTGATTTACAAGAGCATAAAGAAGGTTATATATTACCAGGCTCTGCCCAATTCCTGATCCCTTTGAATTCCTACTCTACCATGTGAATTTGAGGTTGTCTGACATTCTATAATTAAATTTCTTGTCCTGAGTTGACCTTGAAAGCGATGACTCCATTATCCCACAGCAGCTAGTGTAATGTAATGTCAGCCTTCTTCCTGAAGCGACATCCCACTTGTGTGAAGGACATCATGTAAACTTTTTTCCCTGAAGAAGATAGCCTGAACTCTTTTTACCACCTTCTTGTACAGAAATAACAGGAATTTGGAACCAGTACTACAAAAGTTATTTTGATATGTACTTACTTCTCGGGTATATTAAGGTAATGTAGTTATTATCAACTGAAAAAATAGCTCCCTTTCCCTGACTCTTGATTAGAGACAAGAAACAGATCATGTGAGCAGCATATGAAGCCTGCTGAATGGGTTTTGAGACACTTTGATTTGTTTTCAGACTGGTCTTTACAGCATTTAGGAACAAGCACCTTTCTAGTCTCCCTAGATAAACAGCTCTGTTGAGAAAACATTAACCAGCTGAAAGTGTTATATAGATTCCTAAGGGAAAATCCCCCTTTACAGAGCAGCAAATACTGCTAGAAATAGGTGACCGCCAAGATTTCCATAATAAAAGCAGTAGTTCATAACACAGGCAAAGAGAAATAAAGGAAAACAAAATCTTCATGGGCTACAAGTTAGATTATGGTGCCAATCTCCCAGAGGCTTAAAAAAATTCTCAGAAGGAGAAAAATACTTTCAACTTTTGGTGGTTTTTTTTGTTTTTTAGAAGAAAAACAAGATTTGTGCTTTTCCTTTTATAAGATCGGTTCATTTCTCCAGGTCTTTGTCTATAGCATAGGTAGGCATAGCCTGACTAATATTGTTTTATCTGGTGAAGTCTGTTCCCAAGAACTCTTATGCATATATATTGGCACTAAGAAATGCCTCAAAAACTTTCGTTTTGAACTTTGAAAGAGATGAAATTTAATAAGGTACAATCTGCTATTATCCTTAATAATAAGTATCCTTGAAACTCTGTATCCATATTCCAGCTCTGTTTAGCTTCATTTGACTACAAATACACAGTTTCTTTCAGTTTTGGGATGTATACGCCCATCTCCTGCATGGAGGAACCATATATAGAAGTTGTTTTAAGTGTGTAGTGTACAGCAAGAAAGCGTTACTTATTATGACTTCTTTTTTTTTGTTGTTGTTTTCATCTTTCCTTCTCAGCGTGCTCACTTTATTACTGGCTAGCTCTACAGTTTCTAAACATAGTTTGTGCTAGTGTCTGAGACACTATGATCTACCTTGACACAGGGTATTATGATTATATAATGGGGGAACTTGAAGGGAGTAGAAGATAAGCGTAAGAAATCTCTCCTCCTCAAATTTTATACTTTCTTTTAATTGTTCCTGGAGTTCAGTGAAGGAGTAGATGAAACTCAGCTTGCTATCAAAGAGTTATGCTGCTACTAGTGAGCCATTTCTGACATGTCTGAAATATCTGCTTAGAAAAATAATTTGTAATTTGGAGTGCTATGAAAATAAAATAATTTTAATTATTGAAAAACTCATTCAGCTTGCTTCAGTTATGCAGCTACTGGAATAAATATGAAGAAAGGTGGTGACAAAAAGTCACATTGCAGGATACTGGTGTGGGAGATGGAACAGAGGAGGTAAGAGCCCCTGGGAAAAGATTATTCTCCTTACTTTCATCTTTCAGAAGCAGTACTGGTGCTTCCAGCAGCTCTGTGCCAGAGGGAGGTGGGACAGTGCTGGAGCTGGTCCCAAGAGGCAATGCTGCCTGGGTGACTTGGAGGCACAGTCTGATCCCTTGCAGCATGACCCATGGCTGAATGGTGGAGGAAACTCAGACATTTCCTACAGAGTAGAGATGGACCTAGTTTTGTACATACCGGGTAAAAGTTTCTATCAGCAGTACACAACTAGATATGTCTTCTGCAAGTGGCTTGGAGGCTGCCATCAGGATTAGGCCTGTGAGGCACAGAGAGAGGGCCTATGTGTTTTGATGGAAGTATATGCTTTCTACACGTGCACTCAGTGCTCACCCATGCAAGGCTAGATGAATGGAAGTTTGTGGCTCACCCAGGTTCAGAAGTCACATGGACAAATAACAGAGAGGAAGCAGAAGGTTTGGTGAAGAGTGGCCACTGATATTTTAGACTGAACATGACAAGCTGCCAAGAACATCTAATGTGAATGCCTTACGCCTGCTTTCCCTGAGTAATCACATAGTTATCTATACAAACACACAAGTGTGTTCTGCTTGGCTTGAGGATAACAAGAGCGAGCTAAAGATCCTACTGTGTGGTCATCTTTAAATTTAGAAGTAATAAAATATTTATCTGGAGTGATCTGGAGATCTTGGATGCTTTCTGAAGACTATGAATATTTGTATTTTGTACTCCTGGTGTGATCTTGAATAAATCCTTTAATCCACCTATGACTGAATTTTTCTTCCCCAAGATGATAATAGTGCCTTTCTCTTCAACATTTACTTCTCTTACGTGTATAAGTTTCTGGTAAAGGAACTTTCTGTTTATTGGTACTTGTGCACAATCTAATGCACTGAGGCCCAAACCTTGGTTCATGCCCTAGGCAGTACTGTAATATAGGTAATAATAATATTGATATATTTTTAAGGAGTGTAATATGTATAGAAAGACTGCTTGGAATGAAGTAGATGATGGAATTATATCGAATTGAGGTTTAAGACTGACACCATGGAGGAAAGTTTTACCGGCATTTTAGAGTGATATTTTAAAGCAATTATTTCAAATATATAAATAGTAGTTATGCTGCACACTTTCATTTCCATTATGTGGCAATTAGATATTATTGGATTTCTTTTTCTTTGTAAAATATCTTTCTAAAACAGATATATAAAGGGCATTGCTACACATAAATTTCTAAAATACATTTAAGAAGATCCCTAATTCATAATCATTCATAGCAATTATTTGTGAAGTTCACAGCCAGAATAAATGTCAACAATTGCCAAATAAATGACAGTTTGAAAGCAAAGGTCTCACACACTAGTTAAAATCAGGTCAAACTTCTTTTTTCGCTTCATCCATGAACCAATTCAACACACACAGCCAATGGCTAAGTCTGGCTTCACACAGCAGAGATCCTGAGCAAGGGAGAGTGGCAGGAAAAATGTTTAACTTTATAACTGATTCACATTCTTTCTGCTAACTGCTCTATTAGGACAAGTGAAGTTTAAATTGCTTGATTGAAAATTTATTTTATTTGCTCAACCTTGAAGTTAAAACTTTGTTCTTCCTTGACTCTCTGTGCCTATGAAATGGACAGAGTTGATGGTCCATAAAATAGACTAACTTTTCACTGGCATCCTATCAATATTTTGTCATCTGAAAAGATCAGGGAAATTAGAATTACGTGGGTTTGTTTCTCCCTGGAAAAAGATGTTATAGAAAACTAAAACTTTAATTCTGACAGGAAGTGGTGGTATTTGGTTGGGATTTTTTTTTTTTTTTCATTTTAAGGATCACCCCTGCTTGAACAAAAGGTGATGCACCGATCTTGTCAGGTAACAGCAAATTTTATGAGACTTTTCTTGCTGCTAACCTAAACAAACACTGACTATGATGTCTGTAGCCTCTCTCCTATTAGAAGAAAGGTAACATTTCAGTCTGGGTTTATATCATAACGTGCATATATAAGCTGCTTGTTCTTCCTCCAGTCATATCATTCATCTGTGGAAAGAAACTTCAGCCTGTTTAAAAGCCCAGATTTTCTTTCTATGGAAAACAGTGCAAAAACAAAGATGATCTCAGAGCTGATCTCAACCCAGGATCAGGCTGGGACATGATCTAGGAATGGACCCAAACTACGGAGCTCAGAAGCATTCCTGGGTCCTCTAGACAAACACAGACTTATTTAAAGCTGTATATAGCAACTGGTTCTCCATTTTGAAATGTGTTCTTCTGAGATTAAATTTACAGACCTGTGGTCTTAGGGTTTTCAGCTGAGGTTACTGAAGCTCTCAAAATGCCTTGATCCCTTTTGCCCCCTTTTTAAAAATTATTTTGGCTTGCTAGAGCCTGCTCTTGCAGACCTCTGTGTTCCTGCATAACCAGGTTACAGCTAACCTTTAGAGAATTTAGTAATCACCTTTTCTATATAAGTATCTGCAAAAAATTTCAATATATTAGTAATTTACAACTATATTCTAGACTGTTGTAGTAAAACCCTTAGAAAAGAACAAGAAAAACAAACAATAAAAAAGCCTTATAGATTCTAATGACAGGACAATATTTTATATCTTACATAAATAGAATATAACACTAAAACCAAAAAGCTGCATTATTGAAATAAATGGTAGCAGATAAAGCATTTTCAATTTGGTAGAAGCCAGACCTACCAAATCACTGAGTATCCATCCACTTTCCTCTTTTTCACTTGGTGCATTGCAGCCCGTGAGACAAGCCAGTGTTTAAATGGCAGCTGCTCCATAACCAGATGCTATTTTCTAGGAGATTTTGGTACACTGAATCCTGTTTCAAGAAGCAAAATTCCAGTGAACCTTCATCTGTGATGCAGTTCTGGAACTTGACAAATGTGTGTGTGTGTGTGTGTGTGTGTTCAGCAATACTGTGACAACTTTAGAACAATTTAATGTGTGATTTTGATACATGTGATTTGTTAGAAAGCCTATTCTGAAACCAGTGGATCCTTGAGGGATGCTAATTAATAGAAATGAATGCATTGATAAAGAAGGAGGGTTTCATTCTACTAGATCATTCTACAAGAAAAAAATATAAAGTGGTATTAATTTCTTAAGGTGTGCTTAAGAATAACATTAATTAGGTGGATCTTTAAAGAAAATTTGATTTTTTTTTAAATAAAAGTTATTGGAACAACTTTACCTTTCATTGTCATCATCAAAAGTTGTTCATTCATTAAAACTCTTTTGAGCTTCAAGCTCAACTGAACTTGGAAGATTCAGAACAAAATTCTGCCAGACTTCATCTGAATCTTTTCCTGGCATATAAAATTGGATGTGGTTTTGATAGTTCTGGAGCATATTGAGAAAATAAGTCCAACATTCAAATTTGTAAGAAAACTCTCTTATGTTCTTTTTCAAGGATTTTCTTTCTTAATCTTTCACTGACTTTGTATGACCTCAAACAATATAAGTCATTGCAAAATTTTATATGCTTAACTTTGCCTAAATATGGGAACAATGTACTACATTATCAGGGATGTTATGGATTTAAGTAATTAATTTATTTTATTTTTTAAAATTTAATTTTTAAGACATAGCATTAAATGGCCATTACAACTTTACAACTGTAACTATTTCACAGTGAGAACTAGAGGTACAACAGTACCTCTTCAGATATTCTTTTCTATTTAAATCAGTTCACGCAAATCAAGCTTATGCCCCTTTACTTTCTCTAAGTTCTCATTCTCTGAAGCACTTTGTGTGAATAGGTTTAGCTGGCTAGACTGTTGGTGAAACATGCATTTAAGATTTATATAAAATGAGCATTTACTATGGCAGTGTTAACACAGACAGCCAATCAGAGATTGGTAGCAATTTTGTGCAAATTAATTGGCCAATCGCATCTAACAGTTTAAACAAATATAATGTGGAACAGAGTTTGACATGTTTGAATAGTCCTTTTGTTTGCTACACTTAGGCTCCCACAGAAAGCTGTTATTCAGGGTAAGCGAGAGTACTGACTGAGGGCTAATCCTCATTTTCTATGGAGAAGAGGTTTTCATGACCAATCTATAAAAATTAAGGACAAATAATTAATTAATTTAAAATACATATCTAATAAAAATATTAGTAATTGTCAGAAGTCTCTTATGAACAGAAAAATTAGATCATTGCAAAATGATTCACTGAATTATTCACACAGCTGTAGAAATGATTCAGACTGACAGATTGATGGTTAGAACATGCCCATAAAAACAGGATATTCCCCACTCTTTGTTATTCTTTATGTGTTACACATTCTATGGCTTTGACTGAGATTCTACAAGTATATGCAAAGCAATGAATGCTAGCCAACAGAATGATCTCTGATTTTCCTGCTAAGTGCAGAATTAAAGGATATGACCCAACAGGAGCAACTGGCTGAAGAAAGAAATGGAAATTACGTTCTCAGTTAACAGTGGAGTTATCAACTGTAATGCATATTATGTACTCTTTGGCTTCAGTTTTATGAGAGGTGTGCCTAAAAGTTCAGAGTCAGCTGATTTTCTTTTTTTCTGGTTGAATAAAATGATTCTTAGTAATAAATAAATAAACAGTCATAGGAAATGGGGTATTTTTATTGTAATACAGAGCAAACTTGCATGGTTAAATTAGTGTGACAAAATATGCTGTGAAACTTCAGTAAGAGGAGCATAATATTTTTCTGAAAAAACATGTTTTAGAACTAACATCTCCCTTCATGTAAGAATAATAATATTTCTGTAGTTTTAGATACATATTTTTTATTGAAGTTACAGTAATACTGATCTCAGTCCAGTTTAACCTGATGAATTTATGAATAGTTCCTTTTAATTTTTAGCATGAAGAACTTTCCTTTATCTAAAGGTACCTTCTGCACTGGCAGTTTAACAGCTTAGTGACTGTAAAACTTTTAGATTAATTGCAACATAGTCTTCAAAAGGACAGAAAATAAGTCTGTCATTCTTACTTGAGTATGTGGCTGCTCCTTTTAAAACACCACAGCTGGTATTCTTTGATTAAGTCATGTCTGTCAAGTGGATTGCTGTAAACAGAAATTTTATAGTGCTTGTATTTGGATAGCAAAAGCTGGATTTGTAGACATGTGCACTGTATTTCAGCTGCACAATGCAACGAAGGTTATAAGCAAAGAAGCAGCATTAAATATTTGACCTTTTGGATTTTTATTTGTACTCTTCTGAAGCCATCCCAGTAAGATTTGATACTGAACATGAAATCAGAAGATATTTTGCCTTTATTTTTTTGTGTGCTATGGTGTGCTAGGTACCTTCTAGGAAAAAAAAAAAAAAAAAAAAAAGAAAAAAGTCTAGTCTCATTCCTCAAAGAACTGTCATGATATGTTCTTCACCCTGATCTAGCCTTTGGCATGGATTATTAACCGATAATTTCACTTACATAGAGTTCCTAAAGGGTGTTACTTCTTTTATAGGCAGGAATGAAGAAATTAGTCCTATCCTAAAGATCCTGTGGTCTGTTACTATGAATCTAAGAATCCTTGGGCCATGGAATACAGTAGTTTCAGTAAATAATCATATGTATGGATGTCAAACCCTACTTTTCCCTAAGAAATATAAGTGTCAAGCATCACCTCATTTACAATTTAAGTGCTCAGCCCCAATAATGATTTATAAATCTTGTTTAATTGCTAACGAGTCTTGAGATGCATAGATATCTTTGTTCATAAAGTTATCATCCCTGTACAGCCTAACCCAGTAAGTATTTACACATACAGAAAGTTCATTCAAAAATCACTGTCCATAAATAAGAGTGGGAGGAGACAGCCAAGATCTTTTTGATACTACAGTCATGATTGGAGAAGTTGTGTGGAAAGTATTAATCTTGGGTTCCCTTTCTCACTTAAAAAGCTCAATCCCTGTCACTACATTTTCTTCCAAAGTGGTTTTTAAAAGTTTTCTGAACACATTTTCCACTTCTCTTGTCCATGTTAAGTCGTTGCATGGCAAGGAATACAAGTGTCATAGGGCCAGAAGAAAGGAAAAAAAAAAGAAAGAAAAAAAAGAAGGAAAAACCCAGTCTTGACTCTATATTGGAATAACAGGGGATTACTTCTGCATTTTTCAATGCAGTAACACACATGTAACATCACTGGGCATCAGAATGAGAATCCAGAGTCACTTTCTCCATGCTCTTTTTCAGGAACTTCATTTGCAGTTCCTGGAAATGTCAATGGTGAATGAGATAAAAACTTTGAAGTCTTTTCGAAAATGAAAACTTAGTCCTGAGAAAAAGAGGAATTCACTTTCCTTGCAGTTCCTAGGAGAACTGCACACACACTGAATAATGTAACAGGCAGCGTGGGTGGGTGTGCATGTGCAGACAAGAACATCCCAGTGCCACTGCTGGTTCACAATGAAAATTCATTCCCAGACATGTCTTTTCCACACAATCGTTTTAACACATTCCTCCTAACCTGAACATGTTGAGCACAAAGGAACTTCATGCATCATGCTGTTTATCCTTGACCTTTCCTGTTGGGTTCAGGGAGGTACACATGTCTTCTACATTCTCTTGGAAAATTATAATTAAAAGAGAAGGAAGAGATTTAAATGTGTGAAATTTTAATAGAGTTTCCCACTGTAGCAATTGTACATTATGTCATCTTGCATAAATTTTGACTGAATTAGCTTTTGCAGAATGCCCACCAGACCTGCTTTCACAGGCTGTTTTGCCATCTGCACTATTAAAACATCCCCATTAAGTGTGCATAGTGTCTAATCTTTCACAACTGATTACAAATTGTCCGTAATGCACAGCTGAAATAGAATTGCAGGAATTAATTTTTAAAAATTAAACTTGCAAATTCATTATATCAGAAACAAAATTATATACCTACTTATAATAATTTTAACCTGGAAAAGATGAAGATCAAGTTGGTCACAGACACTTATAATAAAGATCAGATACTAATAAAATACAATCATTTGATTCACGGGTGTTCAGCAAAGTTTTAATGTGTTTATATTGTAAGTCTGACAGAAACTCTTGTACTTCTCTGGAAGTCTGGTTGGAAAATCCCACCATATGTGAGTCACTGCCCTCTCACTGGAATTAAATGATACATACTCATAGACTAAACAAAAATTACAAAAAAGCTGCTTTGCAAACCAAATATCTGTTCTTCTAGATATCTAGAAGGGAGAAAGGTTTGCTGTTTTCCTGTATCTCCCTTAACAATGGTCTTGTTCTAAAATATTCTTCTTCATTTTGTGTATGAAAAAGGAAAAAAAAAGGGAGAGTTTAGAAGGTACAGCCTGGAAATTGGACGTATAGGTTCAAATCTTTCTCTGTGACTATCACCTTCTCCCTGTTCAGACAAGTCATGTATATCCTACCCTGCACTTCGGTTTCCTATTCAGTTATCCTTACCTATCTCATGGAAGATATGATTCCTGGGTAATAAACAGTCACACACAGCTAACTCAAGGTCATCTATGAAGAAGCCAGAAGTAAAGTCTATGGGTTTCTAGAATGCGTGTCTATTATTCTACCATTAATGATGTATTTCCTGTTTGGGGAGTCTCTTCTGCAACAAAAAAAGGCCATTGTGGGGATTTTGCTTAGAATCTGGTTTCCTAAAATAAGATTTTTTAGCCTGGTTCCATATCTATTTAGAAGTAATATAGGGATGGAGAATTCAGGAACAGTTCAGGCATTTTTAAATATCAGAGCTGTGTAAAACCACGAAGGGTGTTGTAAGTCTTGACTTGAACTGGTATTCCATGATTTCCGGGCTCATTTTGGCAAAACTGAAACCTGAAACCCTATGAATATCCTTTAGTTTGAACTCCTAGTCCTGTCAACTTTGAGGTTTCCTCTGCAATGCAATTTACATCATGAGAGTGCACCAAGCCACAACATCTGGGAGCCCTAGCCACTGTAAAAGAAAATGGGCGTAAGTTGTCATGGTTTGACAACAGGTTTTTAGAACTATAATGATTCACTAGAATTCAAGCATTCAATAGAATGCCTACAAATTATGATTTTAGATGCATAAAATGTTTCTTTTGAAAATTACTGATTCCATTTCTAGCATGCTGAAGGAAATGGCATTTTCTGATGACAGCCCTAGTATCTACCCTGTGGAGCTGTATGATGTATGCAGTCTTCTTTGGCACTTTTCTCCCCTTTGTACCTGAAAATGTCTCAAAAGCTAAATATCTGAACATTTCTTTCCTCAAAAAAAAAAAAAAAAAAAAAAAAAAGTAGGGAAAACGCTCTATTCAGACTTGTAAGGTAAAGTCCAGTACTAAAGGTGTTCCTGAAGGATTAAAAAGAAAGCACATCCCTCTCAACACTGAAACAGCATCCGTGTATTCTTCTGAAGAATCCGTCCAGATTTCTCAGGCTATCAGTATTCCTTGGAGCATTCATTCCTTGGATGTCTTAGCACTGGGAAGTTTGACTGCCACATCAGGGCTCAGTCTTGACTTTTTTCAGAACTCCAGACCACCTTTTCTTTTACAACTTCTGACCTAAGAGCAACAATGAAGAACGATTAGGAGATAGATAAGTATGCCCTCATCTAACCCTCAAATGGCTGTCACCATGCTATAGCAGATGAATAGCGCATTGATCAGCATGTGTCTTCTTACCTTGTGCATACAAAGACATTGTGGTGGCATATTTCCTCTTTCTCTTGCACTTTGCACACCACATCTATCAAGAAGACATATGGGCTAGGCAACTCAAAAGGCAAGAGAAGCTGTTTCAGCAATATGGAGATGATTCAACAGGGAAATGACACAGGGAGAATTCCATGTTTACGGAATTCCATGTTTATCTCTTTAGAAGGATACAGACAGAAAACTGCTCACTCATTCAGAAGCACTAGGTGTGGCAGTTCTTAACTTGCCGTCCCTACCTCTCTCTGATCTTTTATCCAGTCTAAATAGCAGCTCATAACAATGTTACCAAATAAGGCAATGTATTTAAAATGTCCAAAGGAACATCTGCATCATGTAGCTGCCTTTCCTTCTGTAAGGTCTAAATACCAGGGAGGGAGCTTACTCAATGCTGAAGTTGAAATAACTGGAGTGTAACTTGTTTGCAATGACCTAAATGGACAGAGAAAGAATCCAGTTCAGGCTAATGCAAGGCAGAGCATTTTTTCAGAAATACCCATCAGCTCTGATTTATTCACATCATACTCTTGTCCACAAGGCAAAAAGGTCATATGTATTCCAAATCAGACCAGGAGAAAGAGCACAAGGAAAAGGGAATTCTGGAGTTTGGGATAAACCCAGTGTGAGCAATGCTCAGGTTAACTGGTCTCTCTAGATTCTCTAATATCGGTTCTTTCTGAGCCTCTCAAGGAATGGTTTG
This sequence comes from Strix uralensis, assembly GCF_047716275.1. Lineage (NCBI taxonomy): Eukaryota > Metazoa > Chordata > Aves > Strigiformes > Strigidae > Strix > Strix uralensis. The sequence continues at coordinate 112,035,275 of NC_133975.1, read as the reverse complement.
ATTGTACTAGGATCAATATTTAGGCTATCAGTAGAGGAAAGCTAAAAAGAAGCAGGGGAAACCAAACAAGTGAATGCCACAGCACGCTGATTCATACTTTAAAAATTCCATGGTGACCCTGGTAAATCCAGCAGCACCAGGGATATTCCATGGGTTCTCTGAAGAGAAGGGGAATACAGTCCTCTTTTGCAGCTATTGCCTGGACATGCCTTGCAGCTGGGCCTTTCCCAGGGTTGCTGAAAGCCTTCTAATCCTGGATTCCACCTGCTCCAGCACATCACATTTTGCAGCTCGGCAAGACTCTATCTTTAGGCTCTCAGAAGTGGGACATTTTAGGCAGAGAGGATTAAGCAAGCCAGCACAGATTTAAGTGCAGCCTGCAACTAGCCACAAATGTATTATCTGCATAAACTGTCAGTATTGGCAGGAACATAAAACATGGTTGTTGCTTTGCACTATTTTTGATTAACTGGTTTATGTTAAGGCATGAAGGAAGAGTTTTTCTAGCTAAATAATAGTGATATTAATTGCAATAAACTTCATTACACCATGTCTGTATAATTTAGCATTTGTTTGAACAAGGGGAACTGAACCTTGTAAAGAAATATGAGAGAAAAGATGACATGTCTGAAGAAAATTTGCCACACTGAACATTGCTGCTATAATGTCAAAGTGACACATATCTGACAAATCTAACCAGCTAAATCAAAGTGTGGTCATGGGGAACTTTTAATATGATTTGGATGTCGTTTATGTATCAGATTTTACAGTATTAAAACCTTTGTCTCTAAAATCACAGTGGTTTACTTCATTAGATGTTGTACAATTTCTTCATTGTGGAGTCATAGCAGTGAGAGGAATGCAATTTTATTTTATTTTGGTTTTTTTATAAAGACTTGAAGGGCATTGGGACTTAAAAATTATTTGCATGGATTCTCAAGAGTAGGTGGTTTACATTGAAAAGACTCTTATTACTGTGACTAGGTGAACTACTCATATGCAAATATTTTTGCTTTTGTGAGGATGGTTCTCTCTTCTTTGGAAATGTTCTTTTGGAACTGAGATGTGTCCTTGCTCTGAACTTGGGTTTGGTGGAGTATTTCCCTGAATCTGGGATCTCTGCCAGAAAAGCATGAAGACATGGGGTGGGACACGGGAAAGAAAAGGCTAGCCTGAGGGAGAGGTTTGCAGCCTATGGCCAAGGGTTACAGAAACTCAAAGTATAAAACCTTCACTGAAGTTTAATTTTAGAAAAATGAAAAATGATTTAGAGAACAGTTCTTCCAACCTACAAAAGTGTTCAGATAGAGATGTGTTGGGCTGGTCTCCTAATTTCTGTACATAGCAAAACTCCAGTGATTGTAACTGGAGTCACATATTCATAGTGGTAGAAATTACATTCTAATTTGGACTTGTTATTACCTCTTTTTTCTTCAGACTTGTGGGGTAAAAATGAATTATTATTTGAGATGACATTTTTACTGCATTTTCTTCAGTCAAGTTTTGGATTTTTTTTCCCTTCTTTTATTTTCATAAAGTTTAAAGAAAATCCATGTATCTGGTGTGGAACAATTAGACAAAAGAAAAAATGGTTTATGATCTGAAAAAAATGGCACCTTTCTCTGTGAACCCACAACTGAAAACCAAGCTGATTTTAAATGAGTACTTTGTAATAAGGAGGCAGCTTTTCCTGGTCTGAAGAGAAATAGGGTTGACATAATATATGCACATCTATTTAAAAATCATAATTTGTTAATAAGAAGTACAGTGCTAACTGTGATTCTTAGGCAGCTATGACAAAGTCAATTACCTTTAATGACCACAAAAGGGTTAGAAATGAGGAAAACACTCAAAAGTATTGTATAATTTTTTCCCCCTCAAATAACTAACCCTTTAAGCAGTAAGACTTCAACTTCTGTTTAACTTGCATTTGGCTCTTTTATGTTGGTAAATAATAAATCCTTTTATCTGCTGATTCCATTCCCAATAGAAAGTAAGCAATTTATGAAGAAAAAATTGTTCTTATTGCAGAAGATGAGTTAAACTGTGAAGCCTGAGTTACCCAGGAAGACAGACTTGATTGGCTAAAATTCCTTTCTGCTTGTAAATCTATAAATTTTAAGATGGTTCACTGTACCAAATCCTGTCAAAGTAATCTTGACTTTCAAGAGTAAGTGCTCAGAGATGAACTCACTTGGAATTCAATGTGCAGCTATCGTTGTTGTGGATGGACAAAAGCCGTGTAATTACATATGCGCTTGTCCCCTAGTTACGCACAAACTATCATGACACTTTGAGAATGATTTTAACTGAAAAAACTTTGCTTTTGGAACAACAAAGATTTTGTGCAGACACTGCATCGACTCTGCCTAGAAGAGCAGTGAAAGCAGGAAAATAGGGTGTGACACCAACTGTTTGGCTTCTACATGCAGATGTTATTGTCCAGCCCTTATGAGTCATTATGTGCATGGTTCAGATTTAATAAAAGTTTGAATTGTTGCTTGAAGCAGTGAGTTTTGTCTAGTGAAACCTTCAGGGCAAGTAATCCAGGGTAATCCAGAGTAAATTCTGTGTAGAACTCCCCTATCTCCTTGCATTGTCCACACCCCATGCTGGAAGACTTGTCAGAACTGTCTGATTTATTAGTTGCTGCAATTGTTGGTGTGACAGATCAGCTCCTCCTCCTCTGAGAATGCAAGTTGTCTTATAACAGGCAGTCATGATTTAGGGAAGTGCAGGGGGCTCTGGAGATCTGGAATATATTTAGCAAGACATAGTTTATCAATTTGTGTAAAGTTTCCTCACATCGTGTGCACTGCCATATTGATTCACTCTCTTAAATTAAAGTCTAGATATCCATGTGAATGCATTTGGCATAGTAATAATTTTCTTAATTTATGATTAATTCAGTGAAGTCACAGATATAGTGGATGCCTCAAATAGTAGTTACATTCTTCACAGCCCTATAAACACTCTACCTCTCCCACATAGCTCCTCTTCAGGTTCTGTGTGTGAGTATCACACTTGAGTTAATGCAGAAGACCTATGCTGATGGATATTAACTTCATCATCTCTCTGCTGTACCCCTAAGTGTATGGAGAGGGAGACAGCCAGTCCTTATTAAAGGAAATGGGGACTCTTCTTTCTAGTTCTCTACCTTTTTAATATACCTTGTCAACTTTCTTTATAATCACATGCAATTTATGTATGTGATTTGAAAAGCAAAACCCAAATTCTTCTTTCAGATCCCTTCATCCATCGAGCCATCCCTTTAAAGTGATGTTATTAATTTGATTACCAAACAACAAAGCAATAAAATTCATATCTTATTCTTTGATCATATTTATAAAATCTTCAATAAGGAAGCTGTTGATGGTCTGTATAACAGAGAAACTGAAGCTGGCTACCCACCAAAATCTTTCTCAGTATGAAGTTTTTAAAAACTTGTGGAAAAATTAATTATGAGAATGGCAACTGTTACCTACAAATAGACAGTAAAATGGTTTTCCAAACTGATAGTGCCCCATTAAAGCAGTAAAGAGCTGTGTGCAGACAGTTTTGGAAGAAGAATTTGGTCATAATTCTTGAAACCTCAGAAGAAAATGGAATAATTTGTACATTAGGCTCTAGCCTTCTGGGAGCAAATGTAGAAGGAGTTAGATTGGAACTTCAGAGCATATTCTTGGGTGTATGGTGTTGAAAGTTTTGTATACTGAAGGAAGAACATCTTAAAAATACAGTGAAATAGAAAAGGGGTTTTTTTGGTTTTTGTTTGTTCTAATATAGGATCTTTTTCATACCCATTCAGTTTTGGAATTGCTTAGAGAAATGTTAAGGTCACTGAAGAAAGACTATATGCAAATATACTAAGTATTATCATTAGACAGGTCAAAACAAATAAATGATGGACTTCTGAGTTTGTGGCTCATATGAAATCTCATCATATTCTGAGAGCTAAATGAAAGAGGAATATATCTGAATATTTAAGTTAAATTATTGTACTTTATGATTATATGAACACATATGTAGACACACATAAATATATATATATTTATATATATCATATATATAAATATTATATGTATACATATATATGGAGTATCTATCTACATGCATATACCTGACATGAGAACACAAAATTTAAAAATAAACCTAGGAGAAAAGTTCTCTGTGTCTGAAAATTGTCACTGATATTAATGGAGTTGTATTTGACATTTTGGTGGAGAACCTAGTCTGTATAAATCATTAAGACAAACTTTCAGGAATACTGCTACATTCAAGAAGACAATTACATATTTAACTTACATCAAGGTTAATGTAAAAAGGATGCTGAACTGCAACCCATCAGAATGTACATTCAGTGTCCAAATTTACAGTTGCAAAACAACATGTAAGCAAAAGTTAATCTTTATTGTTTTCCTAAATGTGGAATTTGGAATTTAAACATTTTGTTAGCAAAAGCTGAAGTTCGGAGAAGAGCAGTCTATAATAAACAGGAGGACATGTCATATGATGATGTTCTCACTGAGCAATGGAGCACAAGCAGAAATCCCTCAGGTTTACATCTACATACCATAATTAACATAGATATGACATCAGAATGCTAAAAGGAAATAAAATATCTGATACTGTCCATGCTGAACTTCCAACAGGTTCAGGACTTATACTGAAAACATGTAATAGAAACTCCTCTTAGGATTAATAGGAGTTTGCCTTTAAAAAAAAAAAATCTGTATTTATATCCTCTATATGTCTTTCTACACCCTATCTACACCTTTCTCTAAATAACAAGACATAGGGCTTTCCTACAGTGTCAAAAATATATGTGATGGAAAAATGTCTTTGCTTTAAGTGCATTTTGAATTATATTGGAAAGAACGAGCAATACATCACATTAAAGCTCCTATAGAGTACAATGGAGATGCAAACAATTATATTACAATTCTCACTACACCCTGGGACTGCATATTTCTAGAAATTTCTGCTTTAAACTGAAGTATTGCAGAGTGGGAACATCCATAGAACAAACACAAAAAATGGTTAAGATTTTAGTCCATAAAATAAAATAAATCCATAAATCCCAGATATTTGAAATACATTTTCAATTAGTCATCAATATTCCCCACAAGAAATGATCTGACAGAAAATGAATGACCAGACTGCATTCCCCCCCCCCCCCCCCCCGCCCCCCAAAATTTCGATTTCAGGTTCTTTGACTAAAGTGACATCTATGTAGCTCAGAACGGGACTGACACATAATTTCAGCCACTTTAACTGAGTGCAAATTCCGTATGTTTCCACTACAGTTAATTTAGAGAGATGGACATTCTAAACTTGTAATTCAGGTTCAAGGTGAATTGTCTATTATATTAGACTGACTATAAGAGGAATTTAGGCTTAGTAAGTTCCTAATTCAAGTGTCTCTTTTAGGTACTCAAAGCAAGGTTTCATAAATCTCAACAAAATATTACCAATTTACAAGAATGAAGGGACACATGCTATCTTGTACTTTATATTTCAGTGCTATGGCAGAAGCACAAATTAACTCTGAACTCTGGTCTTTTCCAGCTTGTATGAAAGGCCTTTTGTTACTGAGATACCTTGCTTTTAGCTGAAGTTATTTGTCATTCATATCTTCACTTGTACTTTCTAATGATCATAGGGAGTTTATTTTTTTATTAGCAAAACCTTTGCCACTCTCCTTCAAATCTTTAAACAAAGTAGCAATAGCTTACATGAATTAAAAACACGTGCAGTTATCCACCATAGAAGAAAAATCATCATTTTAACATATTAAAACAAACAAATAAGTATTTGTTTGACAAAACAACTTCAAAACCTTGCTGGAAACTAACAAATGATATGACAAGTGGTTCATTTTTCATACCAGTCTCTATTTTGCTATTCAAGTTGTGGCACTTGATGTTAAATTGCATACAGTCTAAAACACACAGTTTTGTGGGTTATAATAATCTGTCCCTGCTTTGCCCAGTCTGAAGTAAACATCATACATATGGTACTCATTTTACATAAATTTCAGTTTCTGATCGGTGGTTACTGTCACTCGTTCAAGATAACAAACACAAAATTATGGGAGAGCAATGTGGTGCAAAGTAGCCTGGAAGTTATCCACAGAGCACGTCTTTTATATCTCAAGTTGTAATCCAGCTCACAAGAATGTCTTTCATGTATGAAGAAAGAGGTTATTATCCTATCAGTATACAATCTGTTAATAACAAACATCAGGGGAGAGCAATTCGTTTGCCCTGACAGCTTTGTTGAACAGGCTTCAAAACTGTTCTGAATAGTGAAATACATTAAGAAAAAGATGTTATTTATGGCAGAAGACAGGAAAGGGAGCTTTCCTCCTGGAATTTAGGAAACTTCAGCCAGCCAAAACATAGCAAAATTTCCAAAATATGTTTGCAAGATTAATGAAAGACAGACCTTCTTATTTTCACCTTAGCTTTAAAGGTGAAGGCCATGTCACTTGGTGACACATTTTTCCAGGAACAATATTGTAAAGCTATCAATTTTACTCATACAAAAACATAGGTAGATCTGAGTTCCTATGAAAAGCTTCTTATTTTATTGGTCAGACCTCTGATTTAACTTTATTGCAATATTGTTAACTTGAATAATTAATTTTATTCAGCCTGTACTTCTGCATGCTCTGGTCCTATCTGCCCTTTCTCAAGAAATGTTATGGAATAAGAGATGTAGGCAACTTGTTCATGTCTACAGGGGGCAAGAGACATAGTCTGCTGATGTAATAAACCTCCAGACTTACTTTATGTGATTGTTGTATTTGATATTATATTTGTGGTTGATATTATATTTATATTTTTATATAAAATAAATATATACACATGCACTGCTATACTGAAGGATATTTTTGTTACTGAATGTTCTCTCTAATTATGACCATGGTATTGCCAACAATTACACTTAGAGCTAATAAAACAAGAAATAAAAATCATAAAAGAGGTTAAAACCAATTATGCTGTTCATTATTTTGTGGTACCTTAAGAAATAGTTGCACAGACATGGAGATGTATCTGAACAATTCAGAAGATTAGATTTTCTAATTGCTTGTATTTTATACAGTGGGATTTACAATATATGGTGGATTTGCAATAGATTCTTGTTAGTTGTAACAAAAAAGTTCTGAAAGAGTTCAGCAAAGGATATTGTGTGCTCCTTCAAGCAGTAAAAGGAGGTTTTCCTTGTTTTTTAAGAGTTTACATACTTCATAAATAATAGAGGTGGAAACAGAACTAGAGAAACCCTTTCTTACTCTGCCTTCCCATGAATGCTAAATCTGAGAATAAAATTCAGGTTTCCTCCCAGTCTAGCGCCTTCATTACTTTCCTCTCCAGGAAGCTGCTACCATGTGCGTGGGTTGTGCAGTTACAGGTGGGGGTTGGAGGTGCTGCTTGGCAAGGCAGGACCTGAGCCAGCCACACGAGGCCACTAGGCTCTGACATCTGCTCAGAAAATATGTGTATCAAAAATGATAAGCATGATATAGACTTTATCAAGCTGGTTAAGCACTTCAAACAATAGCACAAAAATCCCATTGTTGAGTCTGACTTTCCTTGATAACCTGTTACATTCCTGTCCCAGTTTCCCATAATTTTTTGGAATGAACTTTTGTTTTTCTACTAAGAATATGTACCTCCCACCTGCAATTTTACAAGTGTGAAATAATAACATCTGCAACCAACCTTTAGTGAAAATGGGCCTAACAATTTTTTCGCTAGTACGTTGTAAAATACATTTATAGTTCCTGCCCTTGTTATTTGTGTTTTAAACTCACATGCCATATTTTCAAAGAAATAAAGTGAGATATTAAAAGAAATCCCATGTGTAAGAGTTTAGTTTTCCATTTATGAAGCAAAAGTTACTGTCCTTAATAGAAAAGATAATTCAGCAATGCAATTAAAGTATTATTGATCTGTTATGGTTATTACACAGTGAAAAGATTGACTATGAGCTATTTTCATTATAATTATTTATTCACATCTGATGGTGTTTCATTTTTTTTAATGAACTTGTCAGCTGATGAAAAGTTGCTGAACTTACAAGCTGAAGTCCACTATTTATCTAAAAAAGACACTGCCACAATTTATTTTCTGATCCAGCATTTCCTCTCTGTGGGACTAACAAGGGAAATCCATGTGGGTTAATTCACTGAAAAAAATCCAACTGTATCATAGATTTTTGTGAAAAGCACAGACACCAGACAACATAATGAAGTTAATTACTATTGGATCTGGAATTCTGACTCATCAATCAAACAATGAACTTCCCCATTCTGTATTGCATTAACATGCGTCAACCTAGTCAGATAAGGCTGAAGTCCTTGGTAAAGAAAATATTATCTGTGAAGTGACGGCCAGACAGTATGTACTAAATCACAAAGACTGAACTAGCTGGGAAAATCCATTTTGCATTTGTTGCCATCTGATAGGTGGGGGAAGGACTGGATGAAAGGTTTAAAGATTAATTTTTTTTTATCCTAATGGTATCTTTTGTTATCAGTCCTGTATCTTCAGGATTAACAGTTCATTAATATTAGACACATGAATGCCTTCTGGTCCAAATTTCTATCAGGTCTCCCACACAAACTGAAGTGAAATCCACATGTGCATTCAAAAATTCACATTTTCATTACCAACTGGTGACTAAATGACACAGTTATCCAAATCACATGGGCACTAAAAATCAAGGATATCAAGGTCTGAGGACCAAAAAAGCTTTGCCCACAGGTGCCTTTAAGTTCAAGTGATTTCTTATGAAAATAGCAGTGATTATTTTAGGGCTCAGGTAATTAGGAGGAAGAAGGAATTAGATTCTCCAAATACAAGAAAACATCCACCACTATAAGTCCACACAAAAATATATTTTTATTCTCATTTCAGCTTAAATGAGTTTTAAGTGACCTTTCTTCATAAGTGTGATCTTTCTGAGAGAGTGAGGATGTAATGAATCCTCTGATTCAAATGAAGAAAGAGAAGAATAAGAAAAAACAGTTTTGCAAGTCCACACAGAAGCAGGTGGGTGGAGTTCAGTGAGATCCCTCAGTAACACAAAATCAAATGTATTTCTAGAGGAAGTCCTTTTTTTATAATCCAGTTTATTGAGATTATATTTCAAGTGTTCTGTTGGACATGATTGCAGCTCTCACTTACTGCAGCATTTTGTCCTGCTGCTTACTGCCATTTTAGCACGGTGGAGATTATATATACATAATACACGCATATACTTATAGACATAAAACACGCCCATGCTTTGAGCCTCAGGCTTTGTATTGCAAACCAACATTCCCCTTTAAATTCTGTATAATAAATTAGAAGTTCTGAGTGTGACATTTGCTCAGTAAAGAGGTTTGTAGAAGTTGGAAAGTCCATTTGGAAAATCACTGGACATAGTGGCTACGGATCAGAAAGACTAGTATTAGTGGCATTTAATTCAAGAGGAATGAATAGGGCATCCAAAGAATGCGAGTCATTCAGACAGCTGGTAGGCTTTTCCCATGTTGTGACTACTCACGGTACATTTATGTTCTCTACATGCTCCAGAGAGACAAGCCAATCTTAACACCACCGCTGCAAGACAGATAAAAGTTATTAGCTGTAGTATAAAGTTGAGGAACCCAAAACTGAGAAATTAAGATTTGCTCAAAGACTCACAATGACTCAAGCAAAACGTTGGATTAAGAAACAATTGTCAACTATTACTATGCTTCATCACATTTTCTGTCTAAAAATTTTCTTTGTTCATGGTCAGAAAAAAATAATTGTGGGAAAAAAATATTCAGAATAGACTTTTTCCAGATAGCTATGGACATTCAGGAGAGGCAGGCAGCTATATGCAGACACATGTACAGACACACAGCACCACACCCACAATATTCAACTGTTTTGGAATGTACTAATAGTGTCTTGCCTTTTCTCTAACAGCTTTCATCTGAGAAGATCCTAAGGAGCCCTATAAAGTGTCAAATATATGGAGCTCTGCTGAAAACCAATCAACTTCCTATATACCTGCTTACTAGTGGGGAAGGGAGGAAGTTATGCCAAAGGCGGAAATATAAAAATTCTTGTCTCTTTCACCTTAGTGAGACTGAAGAGATCAATGTGGAGAAAAGTAGCTTGAACCTACTTCATAATCCATCAAGAAATACCAACAGCTAAGATATATTATGGGATTTTTTTTTTTCCCTTTCAGTAAGTTCTCAAGGTCTTTGTGTTTCTCTTGTCCTGTGCTGAGACCTGTGCTGTATCTATGAGCTGAGGAAAACCTACCGGTTACATCAGTTGTCCCTTAATGGATGTTTCTGGGCATTAGATCTTGTTTCCAATCAAAATGAAGATAAAGAAAGAACTGCAAATACTTACTCACATGGATGTCTGGACTAGACTATACAAATTCCTAGAAAGTTACAGAGAGAGCAGAAAGAAAATGTTACTAATCATACAGTCCAAATAGCAAAATAACTATAACAGGTATAGTCATTCTGATGGCTAATACATAAAAAATGTCTAGCATGGACTGAAATGTCTTCCACAACAAAATAAATTTGAAAAGTACAGAAATAAACATTTTTGGTTTGTATTTTGGAATTTTTTCTTAAGAAATAATGTTAGACTATGATTATGCTAGTTAAAATAATTTTTATTCATCAGTATCATCAAGAGGTGAAAGAGATCATCTTCCTCATGAAATGTTGAGAGAAAAGAAAATCTAGTGTGCCCTTTCAAAGCTAGTAGGGACCCTCTGGAACAAACTCATACGGTTTTTAAGCACAAGGATTTGTATATTTCTGCCTTTGGCATAACTTCCTCCCTTCCCCACTAGTAAGCAGGTATATAGGAAATTGGTTGGTTTTCGGCAGAGCTCTATATATTCAACACTTTATAGGGCTCCTTAGGATCTTCTCAGAATTAGTTACAGCTATTTGAATGGTTTTACTTCAGTGATGTGCTTGTTATTATTTATACAGTGCCAGCAGCAAACTAAATAAGACTTTCACCTTTAGGAATGAGGAGGTAGTAGAGAATATTTTTCTAAGTGAAAATATGATACGTTGACTAAAATAACTTTTTATCTGTCAAGAACTTTTGTTAGAGCTTATGGTTAGCCAGTCCTTTTTAAACAACAAACTGTCTTTAAAAGCCCATAATACTTGCTGGTTTGGTTTTATTTCATAATTTCAATATAATAAACAATATTTCTGGATTTCTGTCCATTGCAGCTATTGTCTGTGGATAATTGTTAGACTGGCTTGACACTTTAGTATTAGAAAAAAATGACCCAATCAAGAGAATATAAGAAGTCTTGATCACTCAATCATTTCCGAGAAGTCAAATCAGGATTCCATTTTGAAGTGAAAAAGGCATGTGTTTTTAACTAGAATTGTAAATATTAGAAAATATTGTGAAGACAGTTCTCATAAGACCCTGGTACCAATGAACTCAATGAAGAAAACCCCACCAACTAAATTAAACATGTCTGGATTTTAACGTAACCTTCTTGACATGCAAATAGCTATAAAATAGTTGATGAGGCGGCAGAGCTACATTTTCTGATCTACATACTATTTTTTTATGTTACTGTCTGTAGGGGGTTTGTAAGCTGGACTTGATTCAGCATGTTACAAATAAGTATGCACTGTATTCTCTAATAGACACATTATCTTTGTTCTTATTTCCATTTATATTTTTCCCTTACAATAAAATAAATCATTCAAACTGAAATATATCTCTGAATTTCAGGTTTTTTTAGCTGTCTAGTTGTCATTGGTTTTGGGTTTTGTGTGCTTATGATTATTAAATTTTAGAAGAACAAACAGATGCAAGAGATCTCACAAGAGAGTTTTTATCACATTATATTTCCAGTTCAGTTCCCAATCCAGATAGCTGAGTAATGTATACATATCCAACAAAAAACTAAACTTCCAAATATGTCAAGGTTCAGCAGAAATTGCCAGTGTATTTCATATATGCCATTTTGATACTTTAAGATAAATCCCCTCAGAGGTGTCTTAAGCTAGGGTTTTCCAAAGAGCCTCAGGGTATAGGGAACAGTTGCCTGTTTTCTTTAGTTTCTCCTAGCTATATTTGGCTTAGCTTCAGAAGACTTATTTTTCGCTTTAGAAGTCCCATGTCCATAAATGTTATGTCAAAGGGGTTTGTTTTGTTTTTTTTAATCTTACAATTACTAGCTACAAATTCAAAACATCTTAAAATGAAATTGCTTTTGGATTCCTGATTTGTGGGAAGTGTTTGAACTGTTTGTAAGATATGAACACACTAAAACATATCAGCTGTTAATGCACTAACATTAAAGTTACTACTTTAATGCTACTAGCATTAAAGTTAATAAATATTTCATATTTATTTATATTTCTGATAATTATGGCCCATATTGGTAATTATTTTTATTATTGTTATTATTAACAATAGGGGTTAGATGTGTCTGAAGAAAGTCTAGACTAATTCTATAACAGATTATACAAATGTGAAAGTGGAGACAAATCTAAAGTTTGCCAAGCCCCATAAAACCATGTAAAATAGAGTTTAAAGACTTTATGTATCTTGTGACTTCTGTAGTAATTCAAGTTGGTGGATTGGCGTTGTTGAGGAAGACTGGCATAGAATAGTCCTCAGCCTCCTGAATGATGGGTTACCATTGTGCTGCATCAGGGACACCAACACGTTTCTGTGGCAGAGACTTTCTCTTTCATTCTAAGATCACACCACTAATGTATCAGGTGAATATTATCAAGATGATTATGCTTTTTATATGCTTTTATCATTGCTTCCAGAAACAGCAACAGCTTCCTTCAAACACTACACAATAGAAAAATATGCATAATCCCTACCCTGAGGAATCTGCTATATATAATAGGGAACTATGTCTAATGTAAAAGTGAGTTTATGGCTTTCTCCTTAAGGTTGGGCAATAATTTTTGTATCCACAGTTAATAAAACTCCTAAGGATAGAAAAAAAGTGACATTTAATCTTCTTGGGTTTGGCTACCACATCGTTGTGTCTACATATGCATGCACTCATTTACGGCTGATCACACCCACTCATGTACACACAAAGCTAATCACACTGTTTTAAAAATAAAGTAAGTCCCTACTGCCTAACCACAATGGCAACCCTGCCAGCTCACCTGGTTCACCATGAATAAAATACATGGAATACCCCACTAGTTAATCTTTTAGTTAAAATGAACATTATTTAAAACCACAGTATTTAAGCTTCAGGTAGCTGAGTTGTGTTGTCTTCATTGTGATTCTGTGAGAGTGTTAACAGAATTTGAGTTAAGAGAGCTCATAATAAGTCAAGATCATGAAGCACTGCAGACCAAATGTGCTAATCTGCTCTGGAATGTCGCCTCATCCCATCTGAAAAGTCTGTATTTGTGTTGAAACCATAACAAAAAGAATTCCTGCTTTCAAACTCACCAAAGGTATTTTAAATACTCGTCATGCTAGGGATCTCATCTATCATCAGTGCATTCAGTTATCAATTTTATAAATGTACTTTTCTATATCTCACCTAGACACTGGAGATTTTAATCTCTCACTTTCTCCACTCAGGGAATCAAAGAAATCAAATAATCAGCTTTTTTTATTATTATTTTTTAAATTTATTTTCTTCCTGTAGCTAGCTCTTTTGCTTTAAAACTGGGAATCAGATCATATGAGCTAAAGCCAAATCCCACAGTTCGAGTGTTTTTAAGACTTGGTCAAGTTAAGATGTATGTTTTCTTATTGATGAAAGAGGTGAAGAATGGCAGCAAAAGAAGGATAGGATAAAGAGAAACTGCACGTCTGTAATTATAATGTAAGTGTGTAGTTGCAAACTGAGAGCTCTTTGCAGAGATTGTATGGTATTGGCCTCTTCCACAAAACACGAAAAGATAACACTTTAACAATGTTTAGAGAAGCTGAAATACTTTGCACTAAACAACAAACCTATCCTTTCATGCACACTGCTTAATGGAATGTGCCTCTAATTACTTTCTCCAAAAACCTGTTTTCAATAATGAAGTTTAAATATAATCTTTAACAGCTTTCATTACTAATATTGACAGAGGTATAGCTATAATACAGGGGCACACACAAACATGTTTCCACATTCACACTGTTAAAAAATGATTGCAAAGGGGTTGCAAACTCAAAGAATCAAAAATAAGAAAATGAAGTTTTAACTCCACCTGCTTAGGCACATCCATTCTGCAGTTTGAGATTTTGCGATCCCATACTGCCTCAGTCACTGCCAAGGATGAATGATGTACCGAGAAATTATTTTTTTCTTTATATTTCAATTCGTACTGATATAACTGAATTACTGCATCACTCCAGCTGGGGTCTCACCAAAATGGACTAAAGGGGCAGAATCACATATCTTGACCTGCTGGCCACACTTCTTTTGGTGCAGCCCAGGATTCAATTGGCTTTCTGGGCTGTGAATGCCCATTACTGGTTCATGTCCAGGTTTTCATACACCAGTACCCCCAAGTCCTTCTCTGCAGGGTTGCTTTTAATCCCTTCGTCCCCCAGCTGGTATTGATACCAGGGTTGCCCTGACCCATGTGCAGAACCTTGAATTTGGCCTTGTTGAACTTCCTGAGGTTTGCACAGGTCCACCTCTCAAGCCTGTCAAGGTCCCTCTGGATGACATCCTTTCCTTCTAGAGCATCAACAACACCAATCAGCTTGGTGTCATCTACAGACTTGCTGAGGGTGCACTCAGTCACACTGTCCATGTCCCCGACAAAGGTGTTAAATAATACTGGTCCCAGTACAGGCCCCTGAGGGACCCCACTTATCACTGGTCTCCACCTGGACATCAAAATGTTGACCACAACTCTTGAAGTGCCACCATCCAGCCAATTTCTTATCCACCAAGTGGCCCACCCATCAAATCCCTGTCTCTCCATTTTAGAGACAAGGATGTTGTGTGGGACAGTATCAAATGCTTTGCACAAGTCCAGGTAGATGACTTCAGTCACTCCTCCCTTATCCATCAACGCAGTGACCTTGTCATAGAAGGCCACCAAATTTGTCAGGCACAATTTGCCCTTCGTGAAGCTGTGTTGGCTGTCACAAATCACAATCTCCCCTAAAATAGTTTCCAGGGGGTACTGCTCCATGATCTTGCCAGCTACAAAAGTGAGACTGACTGCGCTGTAGTTACCTAGGTCTTCCTTTTTTCCCTTTTTAAAAATGGGGGTTATGTTTCCCCTTTTCCAGTCACTGGGAACTTCACCAGTCTGCCACGACTTTTCTAATATGATGGAAAGCAGCTTAGCAATTTCATCTGTCAGTTCCCTCAGGACCTCTGGATGCATCTCATCAGGTCCCAAGGGACTTGTGCACCTTCAGGTTCCTTAAATGTCTTGAACATGATCTCCTATGGTGGGTGGTACTTCATTCTCCCTGTCCCTGCCTTTGGATTGTGTATTTCTTTTTTTTTGTATTCCTATGGGGTATGGAAAATGAACTATTAAAATCAAAACATGGGTTTAGGTTTTTAGGTATAGGAAAGGAAATAAAAATCTTCTTAGTTCCCTTTAAATTACTTGAAGAGTTTTTTATTTCTTTCTTTTCCTTCCTTCATTCTTAATTAATTTATTTGACTTTGTGTTTTGGGCAAAATTTTTGCTGTTCTTGGAAAGCTGACAATTTATTGGTGTGGTTGTTAGGAGAGCTTTTGTTGAAAAAGTAAAAAGAGATTTATCTAGTGTAATGTTTGCCAGTCTTTGGTTCCTTTTGGTTCCTGATGGCCACTATTCAGGATATTTTCAAATGTCTGGAACAAGTCATTTTAAGACTTACTCTTAGCTCACATGGACAGTATATCTCTTCTAAATGAAATAAACCCCAAAACAGTAGCTATTGCTTTGAGCAGGATAGTACCAGAAAAAAACCAACTTATTATGAATAGTACTAAGACTTTTAAAGTTACAAGAATATTGTCTATATTACATCTGATATGGAAATAGTTATACAGGTATGATGGATGTTGGATCACTGCAGTTTAATTCCCCTTTGCAAGGACTTTCAGCCTCCTGAGATATTAATTACATTTCAAGTTTTCCTGGAAAATTTGCTATAAGAAATATTTTTTTTTTCTACACAGTAATACTTCTTGTGAATTAAAAGTAACATTTAGAAACAAGATTACACCACATAGAATGAACAATGTTATGTTTGATATTTTATTATTAACAGTTAATATTTAATATTAATATTTTGTATTTTACTACCTTTAGATTTGACTAATGCCAATAATAACATGTGTATAAGAAAGCAGAAAGCAAACCATTTTAGGTGTCAAAAAAACACGCTTTCTAAATTAAAAGAGCTTCAATTCATATAATGAATTTTAAAGGGAACTTTTCCTAAAAAGTGTTTGTGGCAAATATATGTTTATCAAAGTTTGACAGTAATAAGGAACTAGATGGTGCAAAAAAGGAGGGGAAAAAAGAAACAAAACCTTTTTTCACTGTGTTATTTAAGTTGATGTGAACTTCTAACAGCTTACTTTCTCTGACAGACCTGATTAGCTCAGAGGAAGACACTAAAAGGGATATAAAAATGGAGGCGGGGGGAATCCACCCCCGCAGTGTTGGGGAGAGAGAAGACAGAGTGTCTATCAAAAGAGCTCCCTTGCTGTCTGGGCAGCATATGAGTAAACACAAGAGCAGTCACAAAACTTGTTGGAAAGAAAACAAAAACTGTTTGAAAACCTGGCAGTCAGTGTAAGATCGATCCTTTCCACCCAGAGGTGTGGGGTACAGGGGTTAGGAAGTGAGAAGCTCAGAGGCCCACACTGTGCTAGGAGAAATCATGACTATAAGAAAAAGACAAATTCAAAGTGGTTTTTGTGATACTTCATTTCTTAAGACTTGTCTTATTTCTAACAAAAAAAAAAAAAAAAAGGAAAAAAGAAAAAAAGCTACCAGAAAGATTTTTGGTCAGTTATGCAATTGTGTTGCCCTAGTCGTTATTCATTACGAATCCCAGCAATTGTCATTATTTAATATTCTGGTTTTAAAACAGGCATTCATTTCTAATTTTCTAGAAAATCTTAGTAAGGAACTCACTGTTTTCTGAACTAAGACTTAGTTCTTTGGAAAAAACCCATACATAATAAATAAAAGGAAATGCAGATTAAGATTTAAGGTATATAATTCTGATCAAATTCTTCAGTCATTTTCTGAGCAGAATATTTAGACAGAATCCACAAGTGTAGTTTTTTTACAAAAGCATTTCCAACTGTCCTTAAAAAAACAGTAACTTTCTAACAAGATTTTAATATGGGATTTCATCAGTTTGCTGAAGAGCAAACAGCCTTATGCTGTAAAGATAAAATCTCTGACAGCAATAATCCTTCATGCATAATATCTAATGGCTGAAGTTAGAGCTTTAGCACAGTTAAGGTCTCAAACAATATGTCTAAAAGCTAGAATTACTTGGCTTTAACTAATTAAACTTCTTATTCATGGCAAAGGGATTGTGTCCACTTGTGAACATGGCCTCAGGTATGAAAATAAGGCCTTTTCAGTTTAGTTTTATTGTATTAAGTCTCCCTGTAAAGTACTGATATGTTAACAACCATGTAGCTCTCTAACTTGCCATTTTACTTGGTTGCATAACAAATGACAAGTATTTTTCAGTATTTTTTTGAATAAGCATTCCAACACCCAGACATTTTGTCTGAAGATATCTCTGTAATGAATACACAGGTGTAAAACATCAATGCATCTTCTGACATGCATTGTTAAGTGTACAATTATCTGATTTACCTTTAAGAGTTTATTCTGGAAATTATGCGTATTACATAACAACACAATAAGAGTGTGAATTTCAGTTGAATGTTCACTGAGAAAAATTTTACAAATAGTGTTTCTGATTTTTCAAGTTTCACTTTTTGGATAACTTTCTGCTTAAATTGTCTGAAGTTAAATATCAAAAAATAAGGAAATGTTTGTTTTATTTTCAGCAGTTTCCCTTGCCATAGTGAACAACCTGGTACATTTCTTTGTCAAGAGTAAGAAAATTACTTTATGTTCTGTCTCTCCACACCATAACAATAGACTATCATCAGAACAATAAATTGCTGACTTCAATTCTGTTCTTAAAGGGATATTGTCTCTAATCTTAAAAATTAAATAAGGCAAAAATAATTACAGACAGAAAGGTAATTAATACTAATTGCACCCTCACTCTCAACCTCAAAAAACACCAACAAGATTCTCTGCCTAAAATGGCAAAGAACAACCTAAAATCAAGTCTTATTCCAACAGAGGACCCTTTCCAATACAATAGCATACATTTTCTAGAATAACAATCACCACTCAGCCCATAAGATCACACAGACATGTGAACATTGCTGTATGTGCACACATGTGTACATGCCCAAAGCCCTGAAAAAAACCCAATCAATCCTTCCATACATAGCTAAACTTGCAAAAGGCCTGATTTTGATATGAATATGCCAGCAACACTGTCCTTGCTTTGATACATCCTACTTCTGTCAGAGAGCTCAACTCTGGTGAAAATGTGTACCTCTGTGGTGGATGGCTACATAGACAAAAAGTTTCTAGAATGGGCAAAACTATAATGAAGATACTTACAGAGCAGTGGTTCCATCACTATATAAATTAAAATATATTTCCCTTCCAGTTCACCTACCCAACGTCTCTCATACCACTTCTGCTTAAAATATAGTAGTCTAAGGGTGAAAGAGTTGACTACATTTAAGGGTTTTATAGACATTTGACTTTACGATTCAAACACCTTCATGATAATGCCTATGCTATGACACACATAGTTACACCCCCATTATCACATTGCATAAGAATGTTACAGGATTTTTTTAAAAAAAATATTTCTCAATCTCACATTGAATAGGCATTTACACAATAGAATTGTAGAGTTTTATGCAAATGCCTTCTACCCACCTACACAAAAATTTGAATTAAAATGGGTAGAAATCCAGACAGGTTATTTACAAAATATGAAGCTCATGAGATACATGCAGATCAAATATTCTCTTAAACTAGACATCCAACAGAGACAACAAGAAGTGATAAAAATATTCCAATAAGCTTCCAAAACACAACCCTGCAGTTATCAAAAGTGGCATTACCTATGCAGTAATTAATGTACTTAATTTATTCCAAGTAGTTCAAGATTTGCAAATAGGACTCATGTCTGACTAAAAGTGGAACCCCAGAGGCAAAATGAAATAATCAGAGGCTAAGGAAAAAATAATAGCTGTACATGAAAATGTTAAAAACCTCCTAGATTATATGCATGACATGTTCTAGTAGGAGATTAGAGTTCAATGTTCTCGCTGTTTTCTCCAGACAGTACTAATTTGTTTCCAATTAGTAGAAAATGTACTGCAACTGACTTAACAGACTAAAGTGGTCACAGGAATATTGTCTCCACTTGTGATCTTGCCACAGAAATCTGTTCTCCCTTGTGTTACCTTGTTCTGAAAAATTATACCCAGTCACTTGTCTGCTTGCCACATACTCAATCTGGGTTTTTTTTAATAGGATATAATTTGTGAGAACACACATTAATTTAGACATCCCCTCAACCACATTAGATGCCATTAGAGAAGAGAGGATTTGTAGCTGCTCTGGTGGAAATAATAATGGAGTAATTGAAACCGATTATAATACTGTACTCAAGCCACTTGCAACAGTCTGCAAGGATCTTGCATGGGAATTATATACTGAGCAAAGATTAATGAACTTCTGTTCTCAGTGTGGTGGGGGTTTTTTTGTTTTTTTTTTTTTTTTTTTTTTTTTCCAAGTAGTTGTTAATGCCCTAATCTTTAACGGGAAAATGTTTTTTGCACTGTTGTAGGAGTAGGCAATTGTTTCCTTATGAGTCTAATCTTTGTGATGACTTTGCAGTGGCATGTGAGTCACCCTTGGCACTGTAGGAAAATAAGCCACAGAAGGTGCAAAGAGCACAGTTTCTAAAGGACAACAGAGGACCTTTGCATTGAGGTGACACCATTGCTTGTCTTTCCAAATAAAGGTTGGGAAATTCTTCTAATTCTTTTTCTCCCCCTCTTGCTAATCTGCAGATAAAAGATCAGGAAGTTGAAGAAATTTTAACACCCCAAATGAGAAACTAATTCATGAAACAGAAATTAACAGAAATATAGCAAATTTATACTCAGAAGATCCCGCTACGGGTGCAACTCCCCAATCCTTCAGCTGCACAAAACATCTCTTCAGTAAGGCAAGGATGCACCTAATTTGAGTGGGACCTGGAGAAACTCACTTCTAAGACAAGAACTTGGTCTGAATGGACAGGAGATTCATTACCGCTTCTCCAACAAACTTTATGAAATCAACTAGGTAACATATGGGCTAAATGTCAGATACTGTAAAATAAAGGGCTGCATACAGAATAACTAGAAAGTTGAGAGAGATGAATGTTTAAGGAAAAAAGTAAAGACTGAATGTCCTGACATTTCATGCTAAATGGCAGGTGACATTATTTTTCATTATTTTTCATTATTTGGCAAAGTGATACAGTGATAAAACAGTGGTCTGAGAATTAGATATCCTAAGCTTTACCTTTGCCATTCACCAGATGTGGGTCATGATATAAGCAGGTCACTTCAATCTCTGTAGCTGACTCTTCCGATGTAAATTAGGATTAAAATATTATCTCTTTTTGTGGTTTTGTTTTTAATTTTTAAATAAAATATACTTCTCTATCAAATATGAAACATTAAGCCATCATGACTATTTTTGAATTTTTTTCCTCTCTTACCATGTGGGATTCCATGTAAAGAAAGGCTGTATTGCAAATTTAGAGGAACATATCAGTGAATTTAGAAATTTATTACCTTTGTCATCAAGTGAAGCCTCTGTAACATTATGTTTTGATTAAAAAAACCCCAACTGTTTCCTTAATTTAGTATTGGCACTGCAAGATGAGATTAGATTTTAGTTTTTCACAGCTGAAGTTTTTGTCACTTCTTGCATAACTGTTAGTCCAATGTTGCCCTACATTTTCAATTAACGATCTCATCAAATGGACAAGGAACTTCTAGCCTCTATTAGGACTTGGTCTGGGATGCTTGAGAAAGTCAGTTGACATTCTTGTGCCTTGGTCTTCTCAAGTTTAAAACAAGTTTGTTAAGGATAATCATCCTATATTAACTACTCAGATCTCTGTCTCCTAAATAGCAGCTGCCTCCAAAGTTTTGCTTTTTATAAAACAACATTTCTCATTGAAAATGCATTTAGTCACAACATTTCTGATCACTTTTAGTTAACACATCAGAAATTAACATATACTTTTCCTAGATACACATAAATATTACAAGTTATTTTTTGACTTGGTTTACTTACAGCTATAGACCAAATAAATAAAAACTATGTTAGCAGCCAGCATTAGTTTACATCTTTTACAGTTGTTTACAGGAATGACAAAAATATAATATCTGAAAATCAAACTCTTATCGGATTGTGTGCTCATTTCATTTAGTTTTGGTCCTTCATTTTGCAATTCTTGCTACTGCCAGTCACAGCAGGAAATTCAGCTGGAGTCAAAAGACTAAGCAAATAAACAAAGCAGTGCTTTAGAATACTTCAGACAGGGACACATCCTGAGTTGAAGGGCAAGTTAGCTAAAATAAGGAAGGTGAAAAATTAAAACTGTATAAAAATATTTTATATCTATCCCATCATAAATGGCATTTTATTCCATTTTTAATTCATTCATTTTTTTAATAAAAAATTAAGTAAGAGTGATGGAGTGAGATCGCTGGTTGAAGACTAAGGGTCTAGTTCTGGTTTAGGATGCATATGTGTGGTTGTTGTTTGACTCAGAAGGGGCCTGAGGCCACAGTTTGGTCCTGAGTGATTTGTGACAGATGGTGAATTACAAACTTTCTAAGCAGAGATCAAGGGCTCTGGGTAAGCATCTCGGATTCTTGCCTGGGAAGATGCAAGGGCTTTGTTATAACTTGTATTTCAGCAACCTTTACCTGTCATTAAACCTTACATAAACACAGAAAGCACGAGGATGGGAGAAATATATTAAACAATTGTAGGCACAGATGCTCAAAGGTTTTTTTTCTGACTGCTGGTCATTGTCACCTTATTTAACAAGGCACATAATCTAGCCTGACCTATGGGCATAGTGGAAAAATGAGACAGCTGACAGTTTATACATTATGCCAGAGGGACTAACCCAACCAACAACATGAAAGCTTTTGCTCAGGAAGCCCTTCAGCATGCCAACACCTTAGTATATTACCAATCTATTGTTGTGCTGTGCCAAGATGCTTCAGTGTTCCTCCATGAAGGAGTTTTTCTGTGAAATAAATGTGGTTTTGATGCAGTATCTAAATTTGGACCTGGTTTTAGGCAGAGGCTGCTAATATATAGTGCAGATAGCTTATTTTAGAGAAAAAAATGTGTTGCAGACACTGGCTAGAAACAGCTAGATAGATTTGTGAAGAAATACTGCTTACTGGAAGTTTTATGCAAACATGTGAACCAACATCCTACCTAATATTCTATTGGACTGTCTCATTTGACTAAAATATCACTCATTCAGTAAAATAATAGTTTGGCAGTCTACAATGTGATGTTCTCATATTAACTTCAAGGAAAGCCAGGCTAAATTGATGTTACCAGTTTTCATACTGTACCCACAGTATTAGTATTTTGACACTGACTGCATGCAGGTGGATTATAATGCACAGTATTGATCTGGAGGATTTTTTATCCCCCTTCAGCTGTATCTTAGCTTCTAGTCTTGATCTTAAAAGTTAAGATGGATGTTCAGTATTATTATCTAGCAGAAAGGGTAAAAAAATCAATTTTATCTCCTGGTGCTTCATTTGCTTGTCTTCCAGTGCTCAAGCAGTGGGGTTGTAACAACCATCAGCATAAAATCATTTATTAGCTGATGTTATGACAACTTCTGGCAGAGGACTATATTACTATATATACACTGATGCTCCTGAAATCAACTTTTTGATTAAAGATATGAAAGGGTATCACAACCGATCAACTGTTTTTAATGGAGTAATAATTTCATAAAGCACTACATTGCAGGAGAGTAGTAAGATCTAGCTAAGAAAAACCTATGTGTGAGCCATACATTTTCTAAGACTGATGGTGATAAATGATAGTTACTCATTATAGTTTATGGATTTCAAAGGTGACCTGAATAGAAGAAAAATGACAGTTTCAAAAATTTTGGCTTTCTACTTTCCTAAAGGTAATGAAATCAAACAAAGGAAGGATTCTCATTTTTACTAACCCTGTGCTAAGTTACCAGAAAAGCTTTGATTAATCTTTAGCTTGAATTCTAGAAGTAGGTAATTTTCTATTAAAATGTTTGATAAGTCCTCTAAACTTCATGGGAGAACTTCCTTATCTCACAGGATGTCTTGGAAATGGGAAGTAAGAACCCACCTTCCTACCCTGCTTTTAGGACAATATTCAGCCATAGCTGAGGATTTGTGCCACTATCCCCTGGTCTTTTCTAATCTTTTAAACCTCATTAATCCTTTCCTGCCATGTCCTCTATAATTCAATTTGTTAAATGCAGGCTTCATTCAGCCCTTCATTAGCCCAGTAAATCTTTTTATGTTTGATTATTTTACACAGATATAATGTAGATCAGAATCTAAGCAAAATTTTCACTACTGAAAGCAACATTGAATTGCTTTTCCTCATTATGTCGATGGTTCTGTGCTCATACATAACGATTTCTTTTATCATATTGTCTACATGATATAGATAAAAATGTAACAGAATAAGTTATCAAGCTACACTAGCAGTATTTATGCAATTAATTTATTCCTTTAGAGACATATCATGCAGGCTGCTGACCTACCAAAAAAATCTGAAACAGGTAACGATTATAAAATACATATGTTATTCTGATGTCCTTTAAAGCAATATAATAAGGGGTAGTTCTGTTGAAATGTGCAGAATTTTATGCCTGCTAAACTCACTGAATGGCATTGTAAATGATGGCATATAATGAAATCATCACAGGATTAATGGTTTACATATTTTATAAAATGGCATTAAAATGCTGTTAAGACACCACCTATCTTTCCTAACCTTCAAAGAGAATCCAATCTACTTATGACAGTTTCAATATTCCTATTAAAAATGAAGCCCAAAATCATGAGATTATATTAAACATCATGGAATGTAAAAAAAAAATTGTATACATTTACTTTTATGTTTCTTTCTTTTCCCTTTGCTTTCTTGTTTCTGAGCATTCAAGGTTATGAAAGAAAATAAATGAAAGAGATTTTTTTTTTCAAACTGATATATTTGGGAAAAATGAGAGCAAAGGCGGTAATAGTAGCAATAAATAATTAAAACAGCTGATACTAGCATATAATGACCTAACACCATGAGTTGAAAATTATGAAGAGTTGAATGTCAGGATACATTCCTGTGTTTTTGTTTTGCTTTGTACTGTTTGTTTTTTACAATTCAGCTTGTATTTACAGAGGTTTGTGTTTCTTTTTCTGCTTATAATCTAAATATATTTAAATTCTTTAAAAGTATTTAGATGGTTTATATTTATAGATGTATGACCATGCATTATTAAATTTCTTATGAAAGCAAAACTTTTAGACGTTTATACATCTGCATAAAACGTTTTAAAACAGGCCTATTGTTTTTTCTTCTGAAGATTTTAATAAAATCCTAAAATTTTAAAGAGTGCATGTTTTGTATTCGAAAAACAAATATATTACTTCAGTGGTTTGTTAAGTGGTTTCAGTCAAGATAACCTGCATGGGAATATTTGCAGAAGAGAATAATGTAGTATAATTTTTATTATATTATATTACATTAACGAATAGAAACCAAGATCAAAAATACAAATCTCTGATAAATTCTTTGTTATATCAGAACAAGACAAATTTATATTAATTTGTGTAAATTTTAAAGCAATTTCTCTTGATTTCTCTCAAGGTATCCTGATTAGCACAAATCTAACAATAAGCATTTAACTGAGATCAAGTAGGTAGATGAAACCTTTGTTTGATTGCCTGCACACTTTAAGCCAACTGGCCATTCATTTCTGTAAACCAAGGTTTGAAATTAATCTGTTTTTCTTTAAGAAATAAAAAGCAGAAGCTTTAGCAGCATGGAGTAGATTACTGCAGTACATGAAACTAAATATAATAAACCCACTCATTTTAATGATGTTTACATATGTGACAACACATCTATGAAAATTATTCAGATGTGAGCTGTAAATACAAAGACTGGCACTGAAGCCAAATGAAATACTTATCAAAGGTAATTCTATACCTGGGAAAATAGTAATTTTGTTGTGCAACTAATTCTGTGTTTATGGTGAAAACAGCACCAAGTAACAAAATGATGAGGCATAATTCTTTACTTACCTCGAAGCTTTTGACATGTTGTCTTTCATTTTTTTAAAGAATAAAACACAAAAGCACACACAGGCTACACTTGGAATGGTTGGGATATTTAGACTCCTCTAGGATTGTTATATTCAGGTATGGTGCTGATGAACCTGTTTTTCTGGTGGTGTTGACATCCTTTCTTTTCTCATCTGTCTGATTTTTTCCATTGCTTCTCATCTACAGACAATGGATAGTAAATTTAATTATTTTCTATATCTCCATCTGTTTTAAGGAATAAATAGAAAACTTGGACTGTAATAGAAAACATTACTGTAATTTACTTATATCCTCAACTTTAGCTGGGTATCACTCAGATCTCCCATAATAGCAGATGGCACAGTAGAAATAATTCTTTCGCAAAAAGAGCATGCAATCGAGAAATTAATTTGGTTTCTGACCAAACAAACTTGACATTCATAAAATCCAAGAAAAAAGAATAAGTAACTGTAATAATGGGTTTCAATTCATGCCCCATGTCCACGCATCTAAATATTAACATATAAAGGAAATGTGGCTGATCTGTACCAGCAACAACCCTTCCAGGTTTAGGTCCGTGAAGTTATTTGTCTTCAGTTAAAGTTTAAATTATACATGTCTGGTAATATTCTATCAGGGAAAAAAATAAAATTTTGGAAAACCAAATAGAGATTCAGTATAAAATTCATTGTATCATATTAATACAATTTTGTGTGTTTGAAAAGGTGGGTTTCTGAAGAGTGTAATTTAAGGTAGGGTTTAGGAGCAGCACTGAACTGCTGTCATGAAGCTGGAAGAAACTAGTGTCAGAAGAACAATATGTGAAGATACAGAAATCACAGTATATCAAAAACTCAGAAAGTGGAATGTAATATTTTTGATATGTTTCTGTGTGGATTGTGTGCCATGTATTTCTGAAATGGTATTTTTGGATCTGAAAACTTTTTTTTCCCTTAGGAAAGCAATGCTTGTCTTAAAAGGATTGCTTTGCCTGAACTGTTTTCTTTAGAGTTATATTTTTATTTTATCTTATGAAATTCAGGCCCAATAGATAAAGTGATATATATATACTATTTCGATCTGACCAATTTTAAACTTTTCCTTGAAATGGAAGGCCTGAACTGACCTGCACTTAAGCAACATTACCCCTTAATCTACATTCCTACTACCTCAAGAAAAAAGCATTGGTTTTTTAGGATTTTACAACTCATATATCAAGTTACTTCAAATGATGTTCAAGAAAACCAGACATATATTCATAAAAAAATTATAATGAAAAAAATCTTACAATATTATTAATTTTAAATAACTATTGTGATCAGAACAGTCTGAGAAATGTTAGTCTAATTTCACACACTAAGAGCCGAGCCTAAGCTCTACTTTCGAACAGCACATAGGTAATTAGATTAAAAGGGTCTGTTGCAAAGGGTCAAAGACTGAGAAGGTGCATATTCCCCAGATCTCCCCATCTTCCATGGAACTGCACCACCTGAAACCCAAAGCTATTCTAAACTCCTGAAAACACCTGCTTGTACATTATCTTTTCAGCTCATGTCTGAGCAGCTTCATTTCTATGACAGCCTTGTGATGAGGGAACAAAAATAAACCAGACCATAGTTAAAATTGATAATCAGTTATGTAAATGTCACATGTAGAGTAAAATGTTGTTTCTGAGTAATGCTATTTTCAAGAATACTACTGGGCATGTCTACATGTGCTCAGAACACTGCTCTTTTCTCTGTTATCTGAAGTGAACAGCACTGCCACTTAATATCTACCTCTTGGGGAAGATCCTGACATTAACGTTTAGAAGCTTAAAGCTTCGCTTTTAAATGCAAGAAAAGGACTACGCACAATTAAAATAATCATTCTCCATAGCTATTACACCTTTGTCTAGGGATCTAAATGGAAAAAAAAGAGTAAGCAATTAGGAAATTAATTTGGTGACAGTTTCCCCACAGACTTTTCTGTATGTCCCTAAAGAAATTGTTTAGAATAATTGCTAATTATTCTGTGTTGCATGTATAAAATAATTTAAATTGAGACATAATTTACTTTAGAAGAAAATAAGGTATTAAAAAGAAAAAAACCCCACAACAGTCTGTATATCTTAGTTTGGCATTTTACCCCAAAAAACCTATTTAAAATTACAAGGATGGTTCCCTAAAGAATAAACATATTGGGGGTGGGTATGTATATGTACACGCAAACAAACTGCCCACTTACTGAGTAATAGTTACATGTATTTAATGTTTACTAGGTTTCTGGCTATGGGAAGCATAGGTGTTTATTAATGTAATTAATACTAAGTGTCCTGATCCAATGTCAGGGGAGGTTTCGATATGATCCCAAGAGCGAGATTAAGACACAAACGAGGTCAAATGCCATATACCCAAACCAGGTTTTTATTATTAAAGAAGTGAAGAGGGGTAGTGATAGGCCAGAATGGAAGGAAAAGACAGATATAAAGCAAGGATGCGGGACAGGGCTGCAAGAATAGTCACCACCATGGATCCAGCGGCGTCACGCTGGTCCTCAGTCTTCAGTTCTTCGGTGGTGGGTGCACACGGATCTGGCTTCGATGGTGGACGCACACTGCGCAAAGTTTTCTGCTGCCTTTTTAAGTTCATCATATCCGCTGATTAGCATATCTGCTCACCTTTAGTTTTTTTTTCCCTGGTCCCACAGGTTTTGTTGCATCTGGCTTCAGGGCAGGAACCTTTGCCTCTTGTCAGTTCACTAGCAATGCAGGCATGGGGTCTGGCCTACACAATAGAGCCACAAACGGCTACAGGATGGGGCCAGCTCAGCACACCTCTGCCCCTTTGAGGTTTATCTACGGAGTCTGACAATGCAACCGCAAAGAAGTAGGGGGGGTGCATCCTTCAATACACTCTTGCTTCCCTGGGTGACACTCCCCAGACCAATCCACAGGCTGCAGCAGCTTCTCTTGGAGGTTTGCACAGACACAAGCAAGCTTTGAGACAGTCATAGGACATTTCAGTCTCACACTAAGTGACAGAGAAAAACTAGCAGAAAAAAAATTCTAAATACCTGGCTATCTTTTAGCTTAGTTAAAAAGTTTCAAGATGAATTAAAATGCCACCTACTTCTGGTTCTCCTGTCAACCTTCTAAAGGATTTGGGACAAATCCTTTCTCTGTGTATAGCTATCCTGTGTTTTTGCTGAGGTGTGATAATGGAGTTTGTGATTGAGTACTGAGAATGTCACAGAGCTAGGTGCTTTTACACCACAGGGATCAGCTTCTCAAAGTGACTCATACTTCTTTTCCTCTCTTAAGGAGAATGCCAAAGGATTAGGTCATCTGCAGAGATGTCATGTAGCTCTGTAGTAGCTCTGGGGTCCCTGTTGTAGATATAGGGAAGTGAAAAACAGTAGTAATACTGTTGATATTTGTTTTTGGAGTATGAACTGATTAAAAATGTGATCTGACATGGTGGACATTGATACCAAAATACAATTATTTATCATTTTTCTCCATTCAGCTTGACTGATGTGTCTTATGGAAGAAAAATCCCAACGTTTTCAACTGAAAATGTTAAAACTTTATTTATAGAAAGTATAAGTCATGTAGTGTTATATAAAAAATGATTAATAAAACTAATTAAAATCCAAAATATAACATGCATTCTCCACCTTAGTTTATCCAGGGTAAATCATGTTTTCTGTCTTCCCTCAGGGTGTTGATGCTTCTCCTCAGAACTGTAGGCTACTCATAGAAACTCTTCTTCTAATTTTGTGATTATTTCTATTGGTGTCCTTTTCAGATTTTCCATGGAAATGAAGCATGTGTCTGAAATTGAGCCTCTGAGGTCTATTAATAAGGCACCTAAAAACCAGCACAGGTGGGCTACCAACCACATTAAACAACAAAAATGTTTCACAGAAGTTCTTCATATGTATTGGAGGTCACTGTGAGGCAAATATCTTTTACCTCAGTTGTGAACATTAGTTAGTAGATATCTTTGGACAATTAACTTTTTTTTAACTCCACTGAATCTCTCAATTTCTCATTAATATAGTGATAAAGAACACACATAGTAAAATACTTCAAAATTCCATGTTACCACATACTACTTTTAATTAAATTAACTTGAAATGCCATAGACATATCCATAAATAGGGAACAAAATGTCCACAAATATTTTTATCAGAAGTTAATCAGAGTAATCCTATATAATTCCCTGTTTTTTCAGTTTTTTTTCTTGAGGATAACTGTTGAGTTTTTAGTAAAAGTAAAATAAAAAACCCCCAGCGACCTCAATGAGGTTTAGAATGAGGGCAGGAGCCCATATGTAACTAGGAAGTTAGGGGTCTGAGGTTTTTCTGTGAGTCTGTGCTATGTATCTACAAAAGTAAGAAAATTTTTTTTTTGTTATTGTCCATTTACTTTAGGTTTATTTTTGAAGCTTTTTTCACAGTCCAAACTTATAAACTTAAAAATAAAATATCACTTTATCTAATTGATTATAAAAAAATTTTGATTATATCAAAACATCAAATTTGATTATCAAATTATCATTTTGAAATATCTAACAGATGGTCTATCAAACCATTATGATTCACTATGCAGTTGGATGGAATTCTACCTGTCTGGACAAAAACTGTTTATTTTTGCCTGTTATTCCTCTAGAATTTTTTTCTGAATTATATAATAATATCATATTACATACTGTATAGCATAATCTCCCATATCTAAATCATATCCTGAAGATCTAGCAGAGCACCAGGGATATGCAGGAACACTTTTACCAAAATATCATTTTCCCCAAACAAATGCTCTGTCACCCATACCATCCCTGGTTTTCTTTTTTACCATCTGTTGCATTACTAATGTATGATGCCATCCTAATGCTTTTTTTTTAACTTATCCAATATCTGTGTTCCATTTATGATTATCATTGCCATCTTCAATGCTGTATTGTTACTTTCAAGGGATACTAATGCCAGAGACAGCTCTTGTGAGTGGCATTAGTTGCATTCTTATACTCTTTCAGGGTCAAGTGGGTTTAACAAGTCTTCTGTTAAAGAAAATCACTGGTAGTAAGAAATGGAATTTTTAAAAAAGAGTAGAATAAGGAAACAGCAGTATACCTGTTCTGCAGCTGTTTCTCATTCCTCTTTTTCTGATGGGCATAACAAGAGTGTAGGTTGCAATCCATAACAACGCAGTGTTTTCCCATTCAAGGTGACTGCAAATTCAATTCTTCCTGGCAGCACAAATTATTCACCTCTCAGGTTTTCCTTCTGACACTGAAATCAGTTGCACAAGAAAATGTGTCTAGCAGCCTTGAAATGGAAACAGACAAATTGTAAAGAAGGGTAGCAAGGCATCTAAGTGCTTCTGCCGCATCTTGCTGACAGATGGGAGCTGTAACACCAGTCACCAGTGCTTGCAACTCCAGTGCAGTTAAAGAAAAGGAATCATTCATCAAGCCATTCATTTCTCATTCCTCAAACAGAAGGCTGTTTACATCATGTCAGCAAATGATTACCCTCTGCTGCTGTTGTTGTGCTACCTATTGGAAAAGGTGAAGAGGTTATGTTTTGAAATCCCATGGAGATGTTGATTAAGGAAACAAAGGAAGCTGGTTCTTAAAACCGAAAACCAAGAAAAATAGGAAGCAGGCATCATCACACTCACATCTCTGACACAAGAAATGAGTTCTTCTTGGAGAGAACAATGAATTCAAAGCACAAACTGCTTACATATATCAAGGGAGAACCAAAGGGTCTAAGCATTTTCCCTTCCAACTAGGTCATGTCTTTAAGTCCTTTCTGTGGTTTTAGATCCTTATTCAGCTCTTATCTGAGAGCTGACCTGGGACAGCATGGATCCCAGATTTCCTTGGCTTCTTCTTAAGGCTTCATTAACTGTGCCTAAGAAAACAAAGCTATATAACCTGTGTGGAAGTCTGCAAATGTGTAACTTTGTAAATGAGTCCATATTGGACCATCAGTGGGGTCCATAAACTGAAAAAGTTTGAGAACTACTCTTTTAGGCATTGAACTCCTACCAAGATTAAATTAAAATGTACTCAGGACTGCTAGGTATCATCCAGTCTCTGCAGGGTATTTGTCAAGAACAAGACTCAGTTTAACAACTCATGAATTTTTGAGACTTGGAGCTAAAGTCTTTGGTTCTCAAAGAAGATGCATGAAATTATTCTACTATTAAAGGTAGAACTTTGCTTATTTGAAAATACCAGGTGTAACTGTGCACAAAATTATTGTAGTGATTTCAATGTTTTATTTTAGCCCAGGCTGTCTCCAAGACTTTTTTTTGGTTGAATGTGTGCATTTCACCACTCTTGAAGAACTGATTTTTCTCCTTCAGAGATTTAGTCTAATATCTGGACTTAAACAATTGTTTAGAAAATTATTTCATGTGTATGTAAAATAGAAAATAGTACGTTCAGTTTAACAGGATCAACATATTCTTTGCTTCCTGTTCTAAACTGCTATGTAAACAATTCAAACCTTCCACCTGTATGATGGCTTTATTTCATTTTCCTTAAGCTTTTAAAGTCTACTACACCTTTAGGGTATTTTCAGTCTTGGAAGATTAATTCTATTTTAAAAATGCATAATTACTATTTAAAAAAACCCTGTATTCTTATTGTACGGTAATTTAAATTTTAGTTTTCCAGGACTATTGCTGAGTAAGTGGATATTTTATTACGTAGATTATTTTCTTCCTTCTCATTCATATTTATCTCTAGTGCACGAAAGACTTCATTCTGTCTGAGAGTTGCAAACTTCTACCAAGTACATTACATTGGATTTCTTTTAGCTCAGCTGAGCATATTTTAATTGAGGCTGGTTTCAGCTTTTTTCCTGTGCTTTATGAGGTGTGGCTGCCTTTCCTTCTTATCCTGTGCAAATTGTACACAAGTAATTGATATACCCTGAGTTCTGCCCCAATGTCTATTTCCTTTTCGTGCACCTGAGTTGCTCCTAAAAAGTAAAGTAGCTCCCAGCACTGAAAATCTCTTATCCTTAGTTGTGTCCTACAGGAGAATCTTTGGGTCTGTATTGTTTCAGTTTCTGGACACAGTCCCTAAAGAGGCTAACCTGCACATGAAAGCTCCAATGTAATTAATAAATAAAAAAATATCTTTGTGAATATCAGAGGTGGAATACAGTTTCCTTGAATGTTTATATTTAGAAAACTGTCTTAGTTTTATATTCAGAGAAAATGAGCAGCCATATCTTATCCATGGGGTCAACCCAAAATTTACGTTTTGATTTGCAAAAAAGATGAAACTACATCTATTATTTTTCTTTTTATTATGACAGATTCATGTTATAATGAAAAACATAAGCATAAGTTGCAAGGTTTTTTGGGCATCAGTGCCTGTTATCACTGTGTCTGCATATGACTTGAGTTTTCTAGATGTTTCCACAATGTTTTTATTGAGAAGATTACAACCAGGAGATACTGTGTATATATGAGGAAGGTCTCATGCTGATGAAACAGAGCCAGCTCTAGAAAAGACACAGTATATAAGACTATACAGAAATACAGGAAAAGAGTAAGACTTTCATATATAGTTGGTTTGTCCAAGGTGGAAAACAGAAAAAGGAGAGATGAAAGGACTGCCTGATATGGTACGTAGTTCTGTTTTGCCTATATGACTGAGCAGCTTCCCCATATAACAACTAAAGTCACTCCTGGAAATTTTGGAGGTAAGAAAAATGGACAGGGCCCTTATCTGATAATTATACTGTCAAAAAATTAGATAATCATACTCAAAACCCCAGCACTATTAGGAGGCATTAATGTCAGAACAGAATACCCAATTTCAAAGGCATAACTTTAAAATTATGTGAATCAAGAATATTAATCAAAAATATCCAATACACTGATGACTTAGCTGCCTGTTATACAAATCTTTCACCCTTTGATTTTGTTGTATAATGTACATTTTTGTGATTTGATGTAACATATTAAACCAAATACTGTGTAAAAATTCTGAACCTCATAACAGCCCTTCTGAAACACCCATAGTACTTTGACTGAACATGATTGTGGACACGGTGCACAGAGCAGAACAGGCACGTTAAACACGAAACTGCTTTTACATCAGTACTCTAACCCCTGTTAGCCACAAAGATTTTGAACAACTGGGAAGCGTGTACAGACAGTTGGCTTGTCATTTATACAATACAACACTACTTTTCTTATTTCTAACCAATGTTTATATGCTATTCATTTGGCAGTTCTCCTAAACTTTACTCTGTTTCTGATTCTAATCCTCAGGTGCATGGTAATTTACCACTAAGACTGTAACTTCTGCATAGGACTCTGCTAGGTTTTATGTTTCTAGGTTAGGTAATTCACACCACTGACGATGATGTTATGAATGGCTAGCATAAAATGAACACATGATTAATTTTAGCTAAGTCACAGACACTGACAGTAAAAAGAAAATGGTAATTTGCACTGTGTAAGTCTAGATAGTTAAAGCAGACCCTATGTAAAACAGGACTGTTTTGAGCATATTTGACATTTTTAACTTCTGCTGGGTAATTATTTAATGACATACAGTTAAGTACATATATATAAATCAGCAAGAACAAATAAACGATCTGTACAGATACGAGTATATAGGTGGTGGGACTGTTTCACAATCAGAACTTTAGGGGTATCAGTGGGGCAACAACTATATGCCAATTCTTTTAATAAGAATATGGTAGACTTCTACATCTGGAACCAGTATACCACCTGAATTAAGCCTGGGGTTAGGTAGTTTTGGATTTCTGACATTTTTCTTCCATCTTTAAATTGGATTTTCAATCTCCTCAAAGGAGCATGATCAGACATAGAATCATTGTTGAGTTCTCAAAACCCTTCCAGAAGCCATTTCAAAAGTCATTCACGCTACATAGCAAATCACAAAGAACTTCAGATTATTCCATACCAGCACCTGGAGACTTTCTTCCTCACACCTGAGAAATCAAGAGGTAGAATTAGTTCATGCACTACTTCAGCACCTATGGAAACAGATTTGGATTTAGCCTCAAGTGCAATATTGATGTGACGTACCTGGAGACTGCAGTCTTTCTTTGAGCCAGAATGACAGACCGCTTTCTATATTGGGGGTGGGGGGGAAGCAAAAAAGTACAGTATGCTGTACCAATATAAGTAAGTAACTATGTCAATATATCTGTAGAAGAACAAAGGAGAAAGCAACATTTTAGTAATGAGGTAAGCTAGAAAACCATTGTTAATGAGTGTTTGTTAATACATGTTAATCCTGTTACAGGACTGAAATCAATTAGCATTATGGTAAGAGAGGCATGAGAATAAGATAAAGAACTGGATTTCAAGAAATGATCTGGCTTATTCATTCCCCCAGGCCATAACTGTAACATCTTTGCCTTTCCTAACAAAAATTTTTGTGAAAGACAATAGCTAGGAGCACTGCAAATCAAAGCAGAGATGTATCAGCATGTTACTGGCAAGGAGCAAGACAAAGATAAAAGTGAGAAACTTCAGAAGCTGCTCGAAATGACTCAAAATATTAAGCTAAAAACAAAAGAGTAAAAAAACCCCTTTGCTAATAAAAAATTACTATTCAAAAATTAATTTATAAGAACGATATAATAATAGCAATTATAGTTTAATAATTATAATGCAACACATGGTATTTCTAGAGTATATAAATTATTATAATTATAAATATGTTTATTATATAATATCTTATGTAATTTACCATATATTATATCTTATAATAATATTAGTATATTAATTTAAAATGTTTCTGTTAAAATTACTAAAAATATCTTGCTATTCAAAGATACTGAAATATACAATATGTTCTATAAGAAAACCTAATCAGCCAGGAAAATTTACATGTTTTTTAGTTTGTCTTAATTAATTATTAATGGATGCGAAGAGTATGACCTTATTTCTCTCTTCCCACCTTCCTAATCTCTTCACTCACACTTAGCTCCCTTGTGTCTTCAAATGATGCTGCTACACTTAGGGCAAAATCTTCCTACGCTACTGCTCCTGCCATTTGGAACAACATTCTTGTAATTCTTTGCCTCATTAAGTTATAAAATCATCTGAAAATCTCTCTTTTTTCAGGTCTGTGAATTTTAGCTTCTTTTTCTTTCTATTGACCTTCCAACACCATATCATCTATGACTGTTTATGTCAAGACATGTGGATCTTAATACCAAATATTTCATTGGCTTACTGTATATCTCTAAACCTAAACTAACCTCGTTGCAGAACAGAGAAAAAAATTGTGTCTAGAAAGTGTATAAAATACACCCCTAGAGATATCAGCCCATAAAATTGATTCCACTTATTCATCATGCACAGAAGCATTCTGTAATACAAATTAAGATAAATTAGGAACCTGTTTATTTGAAAGATGTTACCTAAATTAAACTGGAATGATGTGTTATGATCAGAATCACTGACTATTTGAGTATATCTTCAGTACATGCTTCCAAAATGATTCATTATCAGAATTTATGGCTTGATTTTCAAAGTTGTGCGGTTCCACAGACTAGCAGATATCTCAGTTACCCATGCACTTAGTCATTTTAATGGGTAAATAACTTACTATTATACAACTATAACTTATTATTATATAACTATAATGGGTAAATAACATTATTATTATTATTATTATTATTATTATTATTATTATTATTATTATTACTACTACTTATCACACAACAAATTATTTTGCATGTATACTTACATGCATTCATTGCTTGGTTGTCAAATTCCCTTTGGTATAAATGGACATGAATAAGCATTTCAGTTAATTAGGAAAATCTATTTGCCACTTGTTTTCTAAATTTCTTCTTATAGAGAAACTTTAGTTTGGTTTTGTAGCTGGGGCATTAGACTGTGAACTTTCTGATTATGGTACTGAACTTGGTGCATTTTTCTTTCTAAGTATAAAGCAAAGGAATACAACATTCTTAACAATGTTCCTTTATAAGGAAGTTCCTTTATAGGTTCTCAGGGTTTGGAGGAAATGGGTCACTGGTGTTGCTAACAGTATTGAACAGTTCACTGATGCGAAGAAATATATTTTTTCTTTCTGACATGGCAAAAACAAATGAATAGAAAAGCTCTTGTTCATTGGTACTTAACCATACTGTATTCTAGCAGTCATGCAACAAATACATTTTTTTTTTTTTCCAAAAGGAATCAACAGAATAATACTACTAGACAATCCAACATTTAACGTTGTGTTCCATTCCTGGATCTGTCAGTGACTTACTGCTTAGCCCTGCAGATGGAGTTCATTTAGCCAGTGTACAATTTGATATATTGAGTCATTTAGAGTTTTGATAACATAATTTGCTTAAATGTTTATGCAACGTGGTTTGTTTTGATGATATAAAATACATAAGAACATATTGTATTTAATGGTAGGGCAAACAACAGAATGTTAAGAAAGCTGTTTTGAATAATACTTTGCCAAATGTTAAAACTTTCATTTTCACCTCTTTTTTTTTTTTTTTTTTTTTGGGGGGGGGGGATAATACATAGTCATCAAAATCTGAAATAGCCAAATTATATATTTGTGTCTGTGACAGCTGTGTATTTCAGTGAAATGGTCCTTTAGTGGTGTGCTATGCACTAGTCTTACAGAACATAGTAATTCCAGTGAAAAACATATCAGAAAAGTAAAATTTCTAAACATTCTTACATAATGCCACAGTCCTGAAAATTTCCAACTTGTGATTTGTTTTACATGCCTGGTGGATTAAGTACAAATTACTCTAATATGTAAAATTATTCAAATGCTTATTTTGTTCAGCATAAGTCTTAATCCTTATAACATTGTTAAAATTATATAACTCCAGAACTCTTGTTTGATATTCTGTCTTTTGTATGAAGGCTATCTCTAACTATTCAGTTTAAGGGATAATAATTGAAAAGTGTTTCTGAAACTGACTTTGTAAAACATTCAGTAATGTTACCACAGCTATTTTTTTTTTAAAAAAAGAAAGTATTGCTTTAAAAATAAGACCAAAGGGACGTTGACTTACATTTGACCTAATATGAGCATCAAGGTATTATGTAAATGACAAAAAGTGAAACAGACCCTGGTTTTACCAAGGAAAAGAGCACACTGTTGGTACTATGCCAGGTTTACTTCTGTAACCCAACAGAAATGACAGTAAGAAAGTAAATCATAACAGAAGTTTTTATTTTCTCTATAAGATAAAGGGATAAGGCACCAGGACAAAGAAGCCAAAGCCAGCTGAGGCTAATTTTAGAAAAGAAAATGTGTTTCTACATCTGAGCTTTGGAGATATTCAGGTAATCTGGATCCCAATGTTTAGATCAGGATTTATTTCTAATCACCTCTCTTTTGGTTCACAATGTAAATGCTAAGAGAGATGAAGGTTTGGGGTGATTTCTAAACTATGCAAAGCATTTATCCTATTTTCCTGTTGATGCTTAAAGACCTAATGATAAGATCATATTGATCTATTTGTTTTAGGGATAACTGATTTCCAAATTTCTGAGCATGGAAAATCTTTAAGCACATCTACAAGCAAGGAAAAGAATGCAATTCAGACAAATTTTTCAACTTCCACAATTTTAATCTTTATCAAAAAGCAATCACATTCATAACATGCCTTTTTATTATTTTTTTAGCAAAACAATATTTCCCAAACAGAATTTGTTGCTTAGTAAGTGAATACATTTTACACATTACTGTTTACAAGTACATTTGTGTTAATAAAGTCTCTATAAGACAGCAATTCAGTCATCAGCTTCATTTTAACATTATACTACAGTTCCTAGTGTTGATGGTCAACTCTCAAGAACTCTACTACAAATAAGTCCTCCCTTACATGCAGGATGAATCAGGAGAGATTGCTTTAGAATAACTTATATAACAGGCGTTTCTATTTAGTATCAGTATTCATACAGTCCTTTGAATAGTCAGGAACTTTAATGGCCTTCTATAGCATCTGCAAATAAATATTTCCAAAATATTGCCCATATTGCCAAACTGACCTCCACCATTAGAAAGAGGAGACATGAGTAGCAGTGCAGTCACAGAGAATTCATGAGAGCTGAGTTCAGTGCCCTCATCTAGCTCTGCGGTCTCAAAAAATAGATTTCTTACCTTTTCAGAGAGGTTTACTAATTCTCCTGCCATCTGCTCTTCAAGGTGAAATATTTCTCAGTCATTTTTTTGGATGCTTATATACTTTGTATTAGAAACATGAAACCAGAAGATAGTCTGACAATTAGGGCAAGCATGTGGGACACTGGTGTTTCTGTACCAGGGAATGCTTGAGCATTTAGGAAGAAGCGAAAAATCTTTTATTGGAAAAGAGTGACTGACAGGTTCTATTTTTTTTTTTAATAGGCTACTTAACACATTCTAATAAGATTTGGGAGATATATGTATGACAGATTCCAGGGTAGAATTTGATTTATATTAGTAGTAGCTCATAGCTTTTCTTCTCAAATCGTGACTGATCTGAGTCATGAATTTTCCATAAGAAAAGCTGTGCATCTGCTTCCTCTCCTCTCCTCTCCCTCTCCTCTCCTCTCCTCTCCTCTCCTCTCCTCTCCTCTCCTCTCCTCTCCTCTCCTCTCCTCTC
Source organism: Strix uralensis (assembly GCF_047716275.1). Classification (NCBI taxonomy): domain Eukaryota; kingdom Metazoa; phylum Chordata; class Aves; order Strigiformes; family Strigidae; genus Strix; species Strix uralensis. The sequence continues at coordinate 111,996,185 of NC_133975.1, read as the reverse complement.
CTCTCCTCTCCTCTCCTCTCCTCTCCTCTCCTCTCCTCTCCTCTCCTCTCCTCTCCTCTCCTCTCCTCTCCTCTCCTCTCCTCTCCTCTCCTCTCCTCTCCTCTCCTCTCCTCTCCTCTCCTCTCCTCTCCTCTCCTCTCCTCTCCTCTCCTCTCCTCTCCTCTCCTCTCCTCTCCTCTCCTCTCCTCTCCTCTCCTCTCCTCTCCTCTCCTCTCCTCTCCTCTCCTCTCCTCTCCTCTCCATCCAGCTCTCCTGAGTCTCTGTTCAGTGTTCAAAGCACAAGACTGCCCTGTTGTCTATAGAGTGAAATGTGAACTCTGACTGCAGGAATCTACACGGGATTTTGGTTTGGCATGGCAGACTATTTGAACAAACAGCAAAATTTGAATCTGTACTTTCCTGTAGGTCATGAGTGTTCAGACTGTATGTTTAGTTTGAAGCCGTATATTGTTGAGAGATTGCCTGCTTTCTGAGGGACAGATTTGGCACAAAATAGCAGGAGAATCAGAGGACTTCAGTGAGCCCCCATGATTCTTTCCACAGCCCTGTCTGAGAGCCTGGACTAGTGTGTTGCAAATACAAACTACTGGTAAAACCTCCACAGGCAAATAAATGAAAAAAAATTATATATTTCTATCATATAGTGTAAAACACCGTTTTAAAGAAGGTGGATTTAATTTTCAAATGTTTTGCTTTTTTTTTTTTCTTCTATATGAAATGTCCATTAAAGCAGTACAGAGTTCAAGACAGAATTTAGCATTTTGAATTATTTTATTACATGAGTCCTGCCTCAGAGGAAAAAGAAAAAAAAGCCCCAAATCCAACAGCTTTCTTTTGTAACTTTGTAGACCCTATAGTTCCTTCTTTCCTTCCTTTTTCCAGTTGCTTGAAGCTATTAATTTTTCCAAATGCAAGTATTCGTAAGAATTGCTGTAAACTCTTTCCACTCCAACAAATTGTCTGTACATCACTAGTGTAAGAAAGCAGAAGGCACAGCAGCAGCACCAGATTCCTCATGAGAGAAAGTTCATTTCTGTGCTTGCTTGCTTGACGTACTCTGTATTTCACTAAATCGGAAATAAGATCTAATATTAAATACCAGTGAAAATTACTATATTTTTTGTGGTTATCAGTTTATTTTTAAAAGAAATTGAAAGTTAAATGTTTAGGAAAAAAGACTATATGTTTAGACTGCATTTGGCCAATCAGGACAAAAATCTTTTTTTTTGTCTTTACTAGCTAAAATTTTAGACTAACCTGATCAAAGAAATAAGATTACAATGATTCAAATAAGAGCATAATATTCCTCTCTGGTTCATTTATTCCCAGTTCTCAAGTGGTTCAGTATGATTATCTGGAAAGCATATTAAATATATACTTTTCATACAGATTTTAGGAGATGCTTTCTACATGAGTGCATTAGGTTTACTCATTTCTGTATGTCCTGCATATAAGCATAAATAAGTGAATGGGACAAAATAAGAAAACCATGAGAACTCTTGGGGACTGGTCAAGGGTCTTCCTCAATGGGTTAGGGTGGACTAACCTATGCACTGCTATAGCAATGACAGTTTTATTACTGCTCTTCTTATTTAAGCTTATTTGAATGTGGTGCCAAACCTTGAACATGTTGTTTAAACGTACATTCTCACTCTATGTAGCTTTTTTTAGTTTTACCTTGTCTTTCTTTAAAAGGTTCTGTTTCAAGAAAAGTTAATCTCAGAGTGTCCACACTTCAGTTATTAGAGACTCACTTCCAGGGCGGGGGGATGAAGTAAAAAAAAAAAAAAAAAAAAAATTAGAAAAATCTTATTAATTTGATTCCTTTCCTAGAACAAATTAAAGTACAATTTTGGTTTTGTTCATTTTAAACACAGCTGGTTGAGATCATACAACATTATATTAATTAGAACACAATTCCCCCAGACCTGCTGTTATTGCAACAATTCATTAAAGAGTCCAGGTGTAAAATATGAGGGATTTGATTGCTCATGGGATTAGTAAGAGCATATGGAGTTTTTCACCTCTAAATTGTTGGTATGAAACCAGCCTAGGACAATAGTCAGCAACTCTTGAGTTGTTACTCTCTAATGACTCTTCTGTAGCTCAGGGGATATGCCTAGATAGTTGCAGTCTCATTCCCAAGTGTCTAACACAAAATTTCTGAACATTACCTTGTCATTTCCAACTAATGGGATGAACAGTAAAAACAAAAATATAGACTGATTTCAGTGGTCCAGTTTTGAGACATATTTGGAAACTTGTAGATATGATGCTTTAAACTTATTCTTTGAGTAGCAGAATATGAAAGGAATTATTTTCTAACACTTTTACTCTGCCATCTTCAGCCAGCAATACTTTCAGAAATAAACCATATTACACCTCACCATTATTCTAGCTAACTCTCTGCCTGAAGACAGAAAAAATGTTTCAAGACACATACCCTTACATAAAGAAAGACACAGTTTCTGTTATCAAGACTTTCTATTTCCTTTTTCTTGGTAAAGATAATTTCTTTTATTGAAAGGAGCAGGGTAAGTCACAGTACTGAATTGTTTCATGTTCCAATGGCCTGGAAGGGTCTGGTCTTTAGTTCATGTAAATGGAGGTTGATGAAGCAATGGTACATAATTGAAAGAAATATGGGGGCAATACATACATAAAGAAATGATTAACAGCAGACGAGACCAATTCTAATCTCATTTTATTTTATGAAAAATATTTACACCTCTCTGGAGAATCCTTGAAAGTGTTTTTTATGTCTAGTCTGCAGGTCTATTTTTTAATTTTGCTAAGTCACCAAGCAAATGCTGCGGTTAGGAGTTCTGCTGCCATCTGATTGGGATTGGGCTGTCCTTTCTGCTTTGATGTAACATAAGTATCCATGTAGCAGGTGTTCTTTCCTGCTGTTTATAGTGCAGCCTAGGGAGGTCTGTCAGATGTAACAGCTCTTCTTTATCTGTATGGAATTTGGGTAAATCACAATGGAACAGATGGAAAAATACTCATGTACAACCACAGTACCACCTCTTAGTAGCAGCTTGCAAAATTCCATGAATACACCCAGCTCCCCAAAAGAGAGAGTAAAAAGTCCAATGGGTATATTTCTGAACTGCTGGAGGATATTCACTTTGTTTATACACAAACCTATACCTGGGAATTAGGAAAATAGAACAAAACTAACAAACAATTTAAATTTTCACAGCTGTTCTGTACATATATTTTACAATTACATTCTAGATTTCTGCAGGAAAATATTGGGAAATTGGAAATTCTCCCCTAATCTCCTGTTCTATTTCAAAATCCTTTTGCTTTCCCCTTTCCCCTTTCCCCTTTCCCCTTTCCCCTTTCCTTTCCTTTCCTTTCCTTTCCTTTCCTTTCCTTTCCTTTCCTTTCCTTTCCTTTCCTTTCCTTTCCTTTCCTTTCCTTTCCTTTCCTTTCCTTTCCTTTCCTTTCCTTTCCTTTCCTTTCCTTTCCTTTCCTTTCCTTTCCTTTCCTTTCCTTTCCTTTCCTTTCCTTTCCTTCCCTTCCCTTCCCTTCCCTTCCCTTCCCTTCCCTTCCCTTCCCTTCCCTTTTTCCATCTCACATTCTTTTTCCTTTTCTCCTCTTATCTCCTGTCCTTAAAATTTGACACTCCTCTTTAACTAACTTTATAAGAAAACTAGTGAAACCAAATGTTGCTAAGATTCTTGCCTAAAAGAGCTTTCTTTTCTTTAATAAGCAGGTTGATAAATGTTTGCAAAAATCTTCCTCATGCAAGGTTTTAAAGAGGTCTTTCATGTTTTAAAAGATGCCAAGAATTATGGATGTATAACAAGTATAATACCTAAAAATTACATATTAAAAATCATGAACAAAAATTCATTTAATGGGAAATAATCTTAGCAATTTAACTCCTTTTAGAATAAACAGTCTGTGAGTGATAAACAGGGATGTGACTTCTTTCATAAATATGGCATCACCAGTGTGATGTGTTGACCCTGGTTGGATGCCAGGTGCCCACCAAAGCCAGTCTGTCACTTCTCTCCTCAGCTGGACAGGGGAGAGAAAAATAACAAAAGGCCCATGGGTCGAGATAAGGACAGGGAGATCATTCACCAGCTGTCACAGGTAAAACAGACTCGACTTGGGGAAATTAGTTTAATTTATTACCAACCAAATCAGATTAGGATAATGAGAAATAAAACCAAGTTTTAAAAACACCTTCCCATCACCTGTCCCTTCTTCCTGGGCTTAATTTTACTCCTAATTTCTCTACATCCTTCCCTGGAAGGACAGGGGGATGGGGAATGGGGTTTAAGGTCAGTTTATGACCCCCATGCTGCTCCTTCCTCCTCAGGGGAGAACTCCTCATACTCCTTCCCTGCTCCAGCGTGGAATCCCTTCCATGGAAGAAAGTCCTCTATGTCAGTCCTTCCCATAGGCTGCAACTCTTCACGAACTGCTCCACCTTGGGTCCCTTCCGCAGGGTGCAGTCCTTCAGGAACAGACAGCTCCAGCATGGGTCCCCTGTGGGGTGATGAGTCCTGCCAGCAAACCTGCTCCAGCATTGGATTCTCTCTCTCCACAGGTCCTGCCAGCAGCCTGCTCCAGTGTGGGCTCCCCATGGGGTCACCACAGCCTCCTTCGGGACCATCCCCCTGCTCCATTGTGGGGTCCTCCCCGGGCTGCAGGTGGAGATCTGCTCCACCGTGGACCTCCATGGGCTGCGGGGGCACAGCCTACATCACCATGGGCTTCACCGTGGGCTTCACCGTGGGCTGCAGGGGAATCTCTGCTCTGGTGCCTGGAGCACCTCCTCCCCCTCCTTCTTCACTCCCCAGTGTCTGCAGAGTTGTTTCTCTCACATATTCTCAATCCACTCTCCAGCTGCAATTGCTGCTTCACAGGTTTTTTTTCTCCTTAAATACGTTATCCTAAAGGTGTTACCACTGTTGCTGATGGGCTCAGCCTTGGCCAGTGGTGGGTCTGTCTTGGGGCTGACTGGCATTGGCTCTATAGAACATGGGGGAAGCTTCTAGCAGATTCTTACAGAAGTCACTCCTGTAGACTCCCTGCTACAAAAACCTTGCCACACAAACCCAATACACAAACACATACATGCATATTTACCAACAATCCGTGTTTCTTCCAGTCTGATTTCTTTCAGTTTGTTCCAGGTTCTTTTTGACTCCCATTTGCTTATAAAATGAAAATGAAAACTCTCAGAAAGCTATGCATGTCCATTTATCAATAGCAAAACTTTATCAGCTAAAACTCATGAGACTATTAGCTCATTAATTCTATGTCTCTAACTATATAACTGTAGATGGAAAAGATGGTTCAGTCCTACAGGACTTTAATTTGTTCAGCGATTGCCCAGCTTCTTTTAATTTTAATTTTATTTATGAAAGGGGTAAAAGACAATTCTCTGTCTCACAGGAGAGATGCAGCTACATAGTGTGCATTATGAAGTGCTCGAATGGTTTGATATTAAGTAACATATAAATATATTTGTGCATTAATATTTGACTAAAATTTACATTCGCCGTTAAATTCATACATATCTATGAAGTAATGAGCATTGCTCTGCCCATCTGCTTCACTTGATAAGTTCACATGGTTTTGGAGCTGAAGGCAGTCTACTTGTAAAAGCAGAAGATAAAACTAAACTAATAAGGTGGACTTATTTATCTGCAATATTACATAAGCCCAACTTTGCATGATGTGCTTTATTATAATGGATGGAGATTATGTTACGTTTCATGAAGCTCCATTATGCAGGGGAGATTTCTGCTGTTGTTATCTGATTCTTGTATCTACTTCTTTCTAACAGTTCTTTAAAAAAGGGAAGACTTTTTTTAAAAAAAATTAATTACCAGGACTAGATTTCATTATATGAATATACAGAACTTACACAATGAGATCCTGATATCTCATTTAAGTCTCTAGACACCATCATACTATGAATAATAACATTATAACAATAAAAATTTAACTTATATGTAAAGCTAGGACAACAATTCTGTTTTTCGCATATACAGAAAATTCACATTTTTCATATACATATTTTCATCAGATAGATTCTAGAACTGAAGCTTATTTCATTTGCTGGTACACTGGAAAACAAAATCCTTTGTCAGCTACTTGCAATGCAAAGTCCTTACCAGAAAGTAAAGCCTTCCCTTCAGGCGTTTTCTCCCTCACTGAACGGTTTCCATTAATTAAAGGTAGCACAGAAAAAGCTCTGTGTTGTCTAAGTAAACTTAGAAAAAAAAAAAAAAGAGTGAATGAGAAAGAGACAGAAAAACGGAAGTGTCTTAGTAATTTCCACTTCATCTTTGGTAAGTTACTTATGTTTCCTCTTTACAGTGCTCGCTTCTGCCAAGAAGGAATAAAACGAATAAAGGGGTGTTCCATCAAGCATCCTCTGTGTCAAAGTATACTATAAATTTCAGAGCTATATGCAAGTGAAAGCACACACTTCAAAGAAACGCAGAAATGATCAGCAATTGTGGACTAAAAACAACAGTCCTTCATTTCCAACTAAAAAACACAGCTACTAAGTGCTGATGCAGATTTATATTTGATGTGATCTTCAATGCAACACTTTTCTGACATATTTAAGATTAGTTGAGGCTTTGACAGGTAAATAATGTTTCAAAGGCAGTTAATGTTTTAATTTAAGACCACCAGCTTGTGCTATCTTGTCCTGCAATAATCATTTTTCTTCCTCTGCAGTGTACACAGGATCACCAGATCATTGTTATAAGAGGCAGTAACACCCAACAGTTAGGAAAAAAGCCTACTAATAGGGTGTTTGGGTCACTGTGGAAATGTGGGGAAACTACTTGTTTCAGGGATAATTTTAACTATATTTTCAGTGTTTAACTTGTGCTTAAGCCCTGCTGATTTCTGGGATTTATACATATTTAGATTGCTGTTTTGAACAAGGGTACTTCCCTATAGCAAATCACTCTATTACAGCATTTCCATCTTTATAGTGGTTATGATTTTTTTTTTCTATCAACAAATTCTGAAATATAATTAGTGTTTCTAAGGTGGTTTGGCATCTTGGGGCAAATTTTAAAATACAATTTTAATATACAATTCAAAAGCTAAATGAAAATTTTACAGAGAAAAGGACCTGACTAGTCTATGTTCATGTTGCAAATGTGAATTTTCTGATTCACATAAGCATTTACATTACATTGGGCAGAGATATATTCTCTTAGAAATTTTCAAAATATAACACCATGTACTTGAACATGACCTATTCTGCACTGAAAAATATATTTCATGTTTAGTGGTTAGCTAAATACCTACCTCTGTGCACCAAAAAACATTTTTGACCTTGTGATATTTTTTAGATATCTTGCACAGCCAGAAGAGACTGAGTGCTGAAAAACTTTCTGAGTGAAAGACATTCTGGGAGAAAGATAGAAAGTTTTAAAAGGAGAACAGAGGCATTTGTCTTATGCATCCTATTCTGTTGTGTATAACTTCTTAAATATATTCCACCTCTGAACCTTGTTTTGAATGTCTGTCTTTCTTTGAAAAAATAAAAAAGTCAATTAGAATAACAGCTACAGCTGAAGTAAACAGTCATTAGGCATGTACTGCCACTGCCTGTGCATCCAACTTGAAAATACTGTTGTGTCTGCACTTCAGCATTTCAGTGTGATGTCTAATGGCTTTTTTTTCCCAGTTTCAGGACCTCTAAAATATTGCTGAAAGCTGAAATCTTTCCTTTGCTTGGACTGCTAATTAGTTTTGTGTATATGGGATTTATGAAGTACTGGGTGTTTAAATCATATCTCAGATTAGATCTGCTTGGAAGTGCTCTATATTACAAAATGGATAATAGCATCCTAACAAACACAAGGTTTGTGACTTACATCCATGCAGATCTTATGGACAAAATTAATCTGTAAATCTTTTACCCAACAATTGTTGATTTCCTCAGTCCTCTTGTTTTATTTGTATTTACTTTGATTAAATCCCTTATCCAACCTTCAATGGAATCATAGTTCTGGCCAAGAAATAATGAAAACAACTCACAATGCCAGGGCTCCCCATCTCCCTGGCTGTTTTGCTGACAGAGAAAGATTTGTACAAATCTTGCACAACTTCTGTCACCTGATACCTGAGTTCATTGCCTAAACAAGGGAGAAAAAAATATCCACTTAACAATAAAGCTTATATTTTCATCTTCATTAGATTTTGTAGACATTGTCTTATTAGGAATTCAGTCCGTCAGGAAAAACAAAGCCTATGCAAAGAAATTTTTATTGGCTCTGTGCTATGTTATGGTACTTTTATTAGATGGTGACATTCCTAAAACAGCACCTGCTGCGTGGATTTGGGCTTTTAGCCAGAAAAGAAATAAAAAATAAATGTGTGGTTTAAATCTGAGTGGCAATGGGTTTGCATTAGTGTAACAAATACCCACATGCCTGAACAGTTGGAAAGTTAGAGTGAATCACAGTTATAAGCATTGGGGATAAATATATATATAAGTGGCACTGTTATCACCATAGCTTTCCGAGCAACAAAGATATAAAATGTCTCTTCTACATCTGTTCTCCTTTCCCCTGCGAATGTGCCTATTGAGTGATATTTTTTTACCCAATATGCATGGAAAGAGTGAACTTTTTCTTTCCTTCATCTGTGGATTTGTTAGCACACTCTGGTTCATTCTACTGCCAAAGCAACAGAATCTGTAATGAGAAAAAAAATAAAATTCTATTTTTCCTTATATCCCTGTAAATCTGGAATAGCTCTAGATTTACTGCTGTATGAATGTGGCTGAAGGCAGAATTATGTCTAGAAATATTTGTGGTTTTCCAGGGCTGCTCAAAGAATAACTGTTCTCCATGTGTTAAAATTCACTCCCCAAAGGCAAAGGAGCTCACGAATCCAAAGCAAATGTACTCTTCAGACATGATATAAAAGATCATTTCTCATTTGTGAGTTCTGCATTTGATATGCTGGAAGGGAGATCTGGATATATGATCAGATCTAAAAAGCAAGGAATAAAATAAATAAGCTCAAGAAAACAAGCAGATACTAAACTAGAAGACTGTAAACCTTTTTTTATTTTACAAATCTAGATGTAGAATTTTCTTTCTGAATTTATATTGTTTGTTGATATCCCCCCCAACCACCTGCAATACAGGGCAGGTGTCATAGAACTCCTTTTCATTGATCATAGACAAGTTATTTTATGAAGAAATAAGACTGATCTGGTCCCTTATGAAAAGAGGGAGCTTCTGCCTTACAAACTAATGTCTAGCAACAAGATTGTCATTGAAAAAGCCAGTAAATATATTCTGTCAGATTCTGGCATTCATCACTTTCTCAGAAGAACAGTATTTTGGCCTTTGAGACATCTGTCTGTTTAGGTTCAGGGGTGTTGATTTTATGGGATTAGTCCAGATGACCATAACCTGATGAGAGGCAAGTGCAAGTAATTCCTCAGACTTTTAATGGGAGATGGTGAGATACAGATCAGTTGTTCTCTGTGTGATAGTCACACTCCTCTGACAGATATAGGGCAAGAGCAAAAATTTCATAGTTTGAGTAATGGCACTTAATGGAAGTCTATTGTTATTATCGCTGTAATTTATTCAGCAGCTGCCACAATGTCTTGGGAACTTTCTATATATTCAAGAAAATTCCTACACTGAGAAAACTCATAATGATTGGAACTCATCGAGAGGTCCTTGGCTATGTTCAGGAGGTATGATTAAACCTTCCTTCATAAGAAGTGTTGGAGATAGACTGAAGACAAGGTTGGAGGTAAAGTGAAGGCATAAACTTCTGTAATGCTGATTAGAAAAATCTTATGAAACTTGATATCATTAGATTGTGACCAGTTTTGCAAATAGTGGGAAATATATGCTTGCCTGGGACTCTGTTCCAAACTGTGTCTGGTGTGGCAATGTACATAAAGGAAATACTAATGAAGGGCTTTCTGATATCCCTTTTGAGTTCTGCTAGTGTGAAGGTATAATAATGTTAGAGCAAAAGAGAGCTTTCAGTAACTTAAAACTAGACTTCTCTTCTGCTGATAACCTTTCTTTATACACAGCCCTACACATGTATACCCTCATAAAACTGTTTATGCCTTGTTTTGCATACACTGTTCTGTCTTCCTGTTATGTGGTTTGAAAGGAGGATGAAAATCAGTGAAAGTACTATTCTCCATATATTTGACATAATATTTAAACATCTTAGCATCAGTCCAAAAAGATTGCTTCTGAAACTGGATCAGATATGGGAAGTCTTAAGTTCCAAAATTTCTTGCTGAAAATGAATGACTCTGAGTAAGTCCTTGAGTCTTTTATGCTCATGAGCTCCTCACCTGAATAACACAGTGGATATTAGTATTGCCTCATTGCTAGGGAAATGGGATGTATTCCTATTTTGAAAGGTCAATAACATACAAAATTAAAAAAATACTCTCTAGGTAACCTCTCTTTCTATTTATTTCTGTTTATGGATGTCGGTAAGTCACAGATTTCTTTTGATAGCATCCTTCTTAAAATGTTCTAAGTTTTTTGGGAGGAAAAATGGATGTCTTCATTTTCCTTTACTTAAATGCTTGAAGTTTTGGAGAAGACTCTCTTTTCTCTGTGGATGAACTCTACAACCCAATACAGAGTGGAGATTTTTGTCCATAATTGGACTTTTTTTTTTTTCCTCAGCCATATTAATTAGTAATAAGAGTAATGATGACTTTCCTGATTGACAGCTGAGTAGCTTATTTCACTACAGTCTTTTCACACAAGTTACCCGTGCAAAAAAGTTCCAATGAGGATCTTGCAGAATGTACATGGGCATGTTACCAATCAGTGAGGAGTAAACCTAAAATAATTCAGAAGATGCTGCACTTCCCTGAACCACGGACAGTCATTCAAGTCTAGGCACCACACGCCTAAATCTCTCTGTGTGTGTAAGTGTGTATGATTTCACAAGGATCAAGACTGAAGAACAGAGACCCCCACGTTTTTCAGCTGGTCTCTTGATAAACTGCCTAAGACTGATATATACCTGGATCTCCTCAGGCTTCTAGATTAGACTTTCCTGGAAGATTTCCAGTAGCTTCCAGGAAGTCTAGCCTTGTGGATGATACACTGTGTCAGTACTTGGTATTCCTTGCACTCACCAGAACTTTCTAAATCTCAGTTTATCCTATTGGAAGAGAAGCTTATTGATTAGTGGTTTCCCATTTAATATAGGAAGATTAGGTTTGTTCTGGTTTTATCTAACTCTGAGCACATAAAAAAAATAAGAAGCTCCATGCAAGACTAAGTATCATGCTCATTATTTACATAACCCTTGAATATTGTGATTTCATCTTGGGAGGACACTACCATAGACAGTTGTCTTAGTGGTATTTCTGTTCTTCACTATCAAGGCAAATAATGGTTATTTTAAGAAGAGGAAATAAATACTCAGAAGAATAGGATAGCTATGACAAGAGTAACTGTCCTTATCTTTGTTTAACAAATTATATCCAACCTTGAATTCTTTCTAGATAAAACCTTAGTGTTTGGGTGGGGGTTTTTTGTTTGTTTTGGCTTGGTTTTTTCTCTCTGGTTTATCCCTATTGTTATTAAACACATGGGTTTTTTTAATAGGTTTGTGAGAATGCTGACAGAAGTTGCATTATTAATTTAAAAACTTTTAATACTGAAAGAAAACTCTGCTGAGTCATTGCTGATATGGCCTTTATTTTTGAAGTATTCCTGTTTGGATCAATTCCCTTGTTAACAACAGGACTTTGCTCCCATCCTGCAGTGTTACCTGCTGTATTTTCCCTGTCCACAGCAGGGGGGGTTGGAACTAGATGATCTTTAAAGATCCCTTCCAACACAAACCAGTCTGATTCTAAGAATAATGCATACAGTTTTCTTTTTACCTCCATTTCCTTCCCAGACTGGGATGTTCTTTTTGACCCCTCTACTCATAGGTATTTACATTGTTCCAGACCACATAACCTGAAGCCCTTATCTTCAGTCACCCTTTTTACCTCTGTTGCAAATGAGAAACAATGTGTTCACTAATTTTGTAAAAGAGACTGTGTCACCGGGTACCTCACAAACATGTGATTCTTTAAAAGGCAATACATTCACTGTAAACACAGATTTTTTCTGTTTGACACATTCGCAGTCTTTATGCTGTTTGTTGCTGCAAATTGTTAACCTCAGAAACAATGTGTTTTTATACGGAGATTGGAAGAAAATGGATGCTTAGAAATGTTGCATTCATCATCTCTCTTTGCATTTTGAATGTTGTCTTTCACTCTGGCTTTTAAAACAAATTCTGCAAGTAGGGATGTTCTAGTACTCAGGGTACCATTTTGCATGTAAGAGTGCTGATGGGTTGTCATGAAAAGGTTGTAAAGGAGGTCACAGAGGCAAGGGCTGTTATGACTCCTAGGGAGAATACACTTTCAGGACAGAAGATGCAGTCCTTGTTACAAGTGTAAGCTCACAGTGACTGTCAAACTTCTCTGGAGAAATCAAGAAAGTATACTATTTAGAGAACACAGAGCATCAGTAAAGGTTAATTTCCACATTTCCCAGAAGGAGCACTGGGATAGAAAAAAATAAGTCCCAGGAGAAGCACAGGGAAATCTTGTCAGTACAGTGAGAGGAAGATTCTATCAATGTATAAGCTCTTATGAATTAATTCTTCTGCAGCACTGTTCAAAAGGAACCAAACCTCTTGCCAGGGCTTGAGGGCTCTGAAAATTCTGAGACTTTGAAGTATGTTCATAGGTAAGACTAATCTTCCTTCAAGGAATGTAACTTTAAAATCCAAATTACATAGATGTGTGGCTTTGGGTGTGGGCAAGGAGAAGAGGGATGCTTCTTTCCTGTCTAAAATTTTGTAGATCTGTCTGTCTGTGGAGTGTGTAGGAATCCTGTTGTCTTCATGAAGCACTACAGTTACACAGCATTTTTAGAAACTGCAAGCATGTGAACTAGTATCATACATTCATCCTTGTTCTGTATGTTATCTCTTGGCCCCCTGCGATAAACTTTTTCTTCTGTGAAAAGAGTTTTAAAATGCAAGATTAAAAAGAGAGGATTTTTTCTAAAATAAATGTTTCTCTTTCTCATTTTAATGACAAGATTATGCTTAGGATGAAATGCTGGATGTTGGCCCTAACACTCATATGTTCTACTGTAGATCAGAAATAATTAAATTAATATTAATGAAAATACAGCACTATCAATAAGAAAAAAGGCAGCCTACAAAATCAGCTACTTACCTCACCCTGTTTCTCTGACTTCCCTCACTTCTGCTCTGTAAGGTAAAGCAGGAGCGAGCTGGGGAGAACATCTTCCAACACCCGTTATCCTTCCCTGTTCATCTCCAGTGATCTATCACATATCACATTTTCCATCCTTGAAGGCATATGGCGGGTATTAGTGATAATAGCTGCAGCATGTTGTTCCTGGCCCTACACACCCTTGTTTGACACTAGATTGTTGAATGACATTTACCTTGGCAAAAAGAGTTACATGTACCTTTTCTTTTTCTGCTTTTAAACACATCTAACACTTCCCTAAATAGAAGTGAGGAATAGAGTTTCTGTTTGGTTTGTAACTCATTTTCATACTATTCAAGAATGAGATGAATACTGTCTGTAACATAAATGAAGAAAGCCGGGCAAGTGTCACCAAGACAACTGATTGGATTGCTTTTCTACTATCAGGATATCTGCAAAGGGACGGTGATTTCATCTGGTCTTTGCAGTTTGGAATATTTTATAAATCACTAATTCTTATGCAGAGGAATCCCCTGTGCTGTTGAATAAGATTTTGGGCACACTGACTTATAATTCAGTGTAATATTTCTATGCAGAAGATAAGCTCAACGCAGGATGAAAAATAGGATAAACACTGCCACATGAATTGGGCACTAGGGCAATGGAATATGTGCACATGGGAGAATTTAATGTTTCAGATAAGTATCAACTTTCCTTCCAACTCAGTCTGTGATCTCTTTCTGTCCTTGACACATACTCTAGACCAGAAAAGGGGCACACAGTCAATAGCAGTCATAGGATATAACAATTGTTTATTTAAGATTCTGTCAGAGATTTCTGTTGGATTTGTTTTCTGTTTATTTAATATCTCTCTATGGGAGTAAAATACCTCATCAATTTCTCTGACTGTAAAAAAAATATGCAAGAGAATTAGTCTTAAATTGCTGTAGTGAATTTATATATATATATATGTTCTGAAGAAAATTGACTTGTGCTGAAAAGGTTCTTCTTCAATAAAAGGGACTAATGGTAATCAGAGTGAGAAAATTTGTCTTGGGTTATACAACAGAGGTCTGTCTCTCTGGAATTGGTATAGAATTCTTTCCCTCAATATATTGATTAATGCTTTTATCAGTCCAGTTCTAAACTGCATAAGCTATGGAGTTTTTACCCTTTTCTTTGGGTCATTAGGAAGTTATTTGCACTGTTTTATCCCTGGAAAATATTGATATACTTCAGTTTGTTTTCTTACTTTTAATCTTCTACACTTTTTTGCCAAGTTAAGCAAATTTAGACAGCACTTTTGGACAGACCATAGCTCTCAAATTTCTTAGGGTCCTTATAGTGCTAACTTTCATACTGCCGTGTCATTCTTTTCTTAAAAAAAACCACAATCCTATTCATTAATTTTTTCTTGTCGAGTCACAAAAGAGCTTTGAAAAATGAAGGTAGGTTTCCATTCAAAGTTCATTTTTTATTTATATTTACAGTTCTCATTTGCTCATCTCAGTATTGAACCTTTGTCAAAAGAAAAAAATGGAATAAAAAGGGTTTCTACCCTCTCTCATGCAAATAACATTCTCTCACACAATAAATTCCACAGACTTTGAGCATTTTTGATTGAAAAATATAGGTCAGGTACAGTCTTAGGACTGTATACTTTACTTGAATAGTAGATACAGATATCACATAAAAATTACTTGAGAACGTATGTATACATGTGGGCAGAGCTTCAGTTTCATACATTTTGCACTCTTTCCAGTAAGACAATGCCTTCCTTTAGAGTTCTGGAATCTCAATGCTTCTGAAATGTGGACCCAGGAAGTATGTTCAACTGACAGAATGCCAGTGTCTGCAGGTGTTAGTCAGCTGTCTAGTGTTGCTCCTACTCAGAAGAGAGTTCAGATGAAACAACCTACAACTAAGACAGTGAGTTACATAAGATGAACATCCCCGCATACTTAGAGTGTATCTGAATTTATATAAAAAAATGTTGCCCATTTTAAGAAATAATAGTGGGAATTTCTGATTTTTGAAAATATTTCCTCACTCATTCACTTGCATGAGAATGGGCGCAGCCTTTTCTATAAAGTCCTGTATGTCAAATTGTGATACTTCATCTAGCTAATCTTCTATTAGTTCAATCTAAACAAGTAGGGGCAATTAATGAAAAAGTTACTTGAATTAGAATATACTGAGTAGTAATAATACTGCAACTTCAACATGGCTGTTCTCCTTTCTGTTTAACGGATACATTTTAGACATAAATAGTCATTGGTGCCGGCAATTTTTGCAGTGAAGGGGAATTTTGTGAGGGTTCAGTGAACTTTTCCAGAGTGTGATTCAGAGAGATCTTAACCACATAACTCACTTAAGTTTACGTTTTCTCAGTTACAACTTTCTAGAATTTTTTTCTTTTTTTTTTTGTTTTTCAATAGAAGGCCGTTTACCTTCACCTTCTTCCCTGTCAGGCAACAAAGGCATCTTTGTAGTGGAATATTTAAGTTTTAGACAGCATGTATTCCCAGGATGCAATTCTGCCACAATAACTGCCTTGATATCTAATGACTTAATTAGATAATCATATAATTACCGTAAGTAAAGAACTTGTGCAAAGTGGAATAAATCACTGAAATTAATTTCTCTTGGAGAGGAAAGGGTAAATTTTTAATTTCATAATCTTAACTTATCAGCATCGCTAATTAGACCTTGCCTTTTAATAATCTTCCATTAAAATAGCTGCTGAGAGGCTAGACAGATGATAGATTTTTTACTCAGTGAGTCTTTATGTGATGAACACAAACAGTAAAAAACCTTTCCTTCCTCTCCCTGGGAAGAAAAAAAAAAAAAAGTATATTCCATTACTTCTGTTGCTTTTTTTTTTCTTTCTATTATTTTTTTCTTTTTATTCTTTTTTTTTTTTTTTTTTACTTCTGTTTTTTCTTATTTTCTTTTTCTGGCTGAAGGAAGAAATTAATTAAGACTGAGATAATATGACCTACAAGTTAATTTGAGAGTGGTGGATATAGGTTTCTATTATCAGTCCCATTTTCCATATCACATCAGCTAACTCCTAAAACTCTTGCAGAGTCTTTCATTATTCAACAGTCCCATCTGAACTAGTCATTTTGCCAGGGTAAGAGTTTTAGATTTGGCCCATGCCAGACACAAGGCATTTCAAACAGTTGCTTTGCCTAAAAATTTTATAGCTATGACATAATCAAAGGTGTTATCTGATAGTTAGTCAAGCAATTTATTATTTAGGATTACTCAGTAGGTTCATTTCTATCACTGCATTAAGCATATGAGTCTTGACTGTTCAGGATTTTTAATCTAATCCTCTGATATATGTTTTTATGACGTTTACTTTATCATTAAAATGATCAGAAGGAAAAAATGATGTGGGACCTACTTGAAGGAATTTTGAATATCTGAGGGATCATTTATCAGCATTAATTTCAGAGAGTGACTTTCTGTAGTTTATCATGAGCACTAGATAGATGATCACATCTTTGAATCTTCTCGTTATAAATGTCAGAGGTGAAATAATGAATGATGTAACTTTCTGAATCTCTTCTCTGTCATTTGCTTTTTTTTTTTTTTAATCCGTACAACCAATGTTTTTAAGCCTGACCGCCTGCATTGGGGTCCTTCAAATAATGTTCTGATTTCATAGATGCTGACAATTGGATGAAAAACTCTATATCCTCCAACTGACAAACTAGTTTTATATTTTGCATTTGTTACCAGCTGCCTTTCCCAAAGTCACCAACATTACTCAGGCATATGTGAACTAGCAGGTTGCATAGTAGTTGTGGCATCACAGAGCACAGTCAGACTGTGAAATCTGTCTGGGAAAATGAATAAATATTAAGATGTTTAGTCAATGCTGATATTTGTGCTACTGAGGTTATATTGTTATCTACAGTGACTGCCATGTAATCATGCCGTATGTCACACAATCTGGCCTTAACTTCTTGTTTGTTTTCTTTTGGGGGTTAGGTTCATGTTCTTTTTGGTCTCATCCAAGACCAGCAATATGTTAATAAGGAAAGGGACTTCCCTTGGAGCAATTATTAGCAAGGAATATAATTTACAATATATATTAATATATTGAAATAGAAAATTACATCTGTCATTACAAATGTGAATTTGGTGACTCCACAGAATTGAGCTGATTTTTTAAGGTTATTAGAGTAATATTTTCATGCTCATATTATTGACATTTGAAAGCAGCTTTTTGAAAGACCTGATTACCCCAAAAAAGAAAGCTTTAAGAAAATCTTACCTTAGTTATGAAATGTTGGTCCTGAGACTGGTCCTGAAGGAGGTGATATTTGCACACACCTTTGTATGAGGTGTCTAGTCCTATCAGAGCAAACCCACGGCTGTACATTTGAATTCTCATTTAGAAGATACTGTTACTTTAACCCAGCCCTAACTGCTTCAGAACCACCGAGATTAGCAAAACTGAAACTCAGATGTTAGAGAAAATAATCATTCACATTATTTTAAATATATGGATTTAAACCCAGGTTCAGAGACTCACTCGGGATCCATGAGGTTCAGGGATTTTTGTCCTTAGTCTCTTGCTGAAGTAAGGCACTGGATAATGTTAGTCACAGGGAGATGTTTCATCATTTCCCAAATGGGCCCACAAAGCCACAAAGCTGGTGGCAATATGTCCTCTGTATCTCACATGGCTGTAATAACTGTACTAATACATTAGGTTCTGCAAGAGTATCCTGGTTTGAGGACTGTCACTTCCCCATAGATGGAATGCCCTCATATACATCAGGTACTTACAAATCACCCTTAACATGAACTTAAAGCTAAGAACTGAAGTCTAACTACTAGGCAATTACTAAATAAGGAGAAATGTATAAGAATTAAATAAAATCATGCTTACAATCTATATTTGCTTTAGATTTTAATCTAAAGGGTCTGAGTTGCTGTTTATTAAAATTAGGAAACTGTGCTGAAATAAGACAAAAGCATTTTTTGTGCATGTGGAAACTGCCACAGAAACACTTGGAAGTGTTGTATAAGACTGATTGCATTGAAAAGTAAAAACTGATACTATGGTTTAGGGTCTACTCTCAATAAACTATAGCATGAAGTAGTATGGCATGTGGATGGATCCACAGGTTTCAAAATCGAGTATCTAGTTTTGAAATAACTTTACCCTTTTGGTCTTGTACTTTAAGATTTAATATTGCTCAGAAAGGAGCCACTACTATTTCAAATAGCAAGAAAAAAAGAGCATTTCTGAGTCTCCTGTAAATGATTTCTCTTTTTTTATTAATTACATAGTAAATTGCATTATTTTTGTTATGAAATTATGAATCTTTCTATATCATTATAATGATAGAAAAACCAAAACTATACAATTGACATGCATGCATGTTTGTGGGCAGTACTAATAAGCAGTTACATGTGAATCATCCAGTGTGGTGTCTTGCATTATTCTATGCATGTTTTAGAAGCTTTGCTGAAATTCTTTTGCAGTTAGATTTGTTGACAAGAAATAAGAAAGTCCATAATAGATTTTGGATTAAACTAATTTACTTAAAGCTAGGCATTTGATTTTTGTCTTTGCAGTAAATCAAATGCCTAATTTTACACAAGAAGCATTCCAAAGAAATCAAAAGAACTACTCATGTGGTTCAGACTTTAATTCTTAGCTTGGCTGTATTCATTTTAGAATGTAATAGACCAAATCCAGCTTTCTCTATTCATATTAACCGGCAACAAGTGTTGATAAATGTATTTAAATACTTGCTCAAGACATCAGTATTTTTAAATATCAGTATGGTTATTTAAAGTTACATATATTTTCTTTTTTTTTATTTCATAAAATACTTGCAAGAATTTTTTGGTGTCTTTTAATAGGGAAAATAAAAAAATGCTGTAATCATGAAAACATATTTCTATTAAATTTCTGTGTATTCAAATTTATTCAGAAAAACCTTATCCTTTTAAGCCTTTCTTGCAGACACAGTCTGACAGACAGGTAGACAGATGGACAAATAGAACTGGAAGACAGGTATCACAGTTTATTTTCCTAGTGAATGAGTCGATTACATTGGGAAAGCTGGCTATACAAACACAGAGGATGGAAGAAAACAGATGGTATGCATTCCAATGCCTGGTGGCTATCTGGGCATTAAACATTTGTCTCAACCAATTCCCTGTAAGTAAAGAATCTGTATATTTTAATATTTTCAATTAAATGAAGACCCAGTGAGTGGGGAAATAATGAAAGGAGAATTAATTTTACAGCTTATAATGTTATTTAAAAGACTTAAGTGTTCTTTATACATTAAACCCAGTAAAATATCATGGGAAAGCCTCAGTTTAAAATTAGGATCACACAAATGAAATTATAAATACCTAAAAAGTAGAAATAGGAAAAGGTAAAGCTCTCAAGGAACTATGCAAAATCTGTTCCAAATGGTTTATTCTTCCATGAAGATATTTTGCACCAATAGTTTTTAAGAAGCTCCCTCGCATTCCTGTTGACTCAATAGAAACATTAGCATGCAGGTCTGCTTGCAGATGGATGGTGGAGTGTAAGCTCTTAAGTTTTATATTACTGCTATCCTAATAGCAGAATCAATGACATTAAACAAACCTGGCTGACACCCATCACCTGCAATTACAATGAGTTGCTGTTCATTGCATATGTGGTTGTTGTTTTTAAGTCACTGAGGATTAAGAAAGAAAGAAAAATGTACTACAGTCCAAAGTCATGAAGGGGAAAGTGTCTGAGAGTCACATACACTGTATATTTATTTACTTATGATGAGCCCCAGCCACGAGCCATCAGCTTACAGTTTCTCTTACAATCACCTTCATTGGCTATTCATGAACAGGCCATGAATAGCAGGATTATATCGCTTTGTTTTTGCTTCCTTAATAGGAGCTATTAAAGAGTCACTTTTCAGATTGGTATTATTAACTGTTTATTAGGCTATACTTTACGAATAGTGCTTTCCTTATTCAGAAGAGAAGAACAGCATAGAGAACTGGAAATGGTTTTAGAAGTAATATGAACATCAAATTATTTGTAATATGGGAAATAATCGGTATACATTGGCAAATGTAGTTGGAATAAAAGAGCTGAATACCAGCCTATTGCAGGAAACAGAGCCGTTTAGAGGGTTATTCTGAACAGATCTGCACCTCTAGTATCCAAATTGCCTATATTGCTTTTCAGGTGGTGGATTTTAGACCCAAAAAGGCCATATACATCTTAACCTAATGACTAACAGACTATAGGACAACAAATTTCACCAAGTGATCCAGAGTGAAAACCATACATTCATAATGTTTTAAAGAGGCAACCAAACATACACAAACTTCATTTTAAGTGTTGAAACCACCTCATTTCGTGACATAAAAGATTTACTGCATCCTGAGGTAATATGTCCCAAAGGTTCAATACATTCTTTATTAAACATGTGTAGCATGATCCTAGTCTCAATTTGTGTAGCACTGTGTCATCACTTTTTGGGAGTATTGTAGTTAACTAAGGACTAAAAACAAGTGGAAAAACTTAAGACAGAGCAACAAATCCTTTGCTATGGTAAACATCAGATCATTTCTTGCCAATAGACAACAGATTGTGGATTTTCTTGCCCTCACTTGTTCAAGAACTAAATTTCAGAGGGTCTTTCCCAGGTATGTGTAGTCTGAGTGGTACAAGGTAAAATAAAATACTTGCTTGACTCATTAAGTTGCTTAGGGTTACAAATTTGGCATCTCTCTACCAAAGATGTATCAGTAATGTTGATGAATTTGTGCTAAGATAATTATGCTAGAAATAATCAGATATTTTTTCAAAAGTCTTTAAACCCAAAATAGTCTTTGAATTTTTTATTCCATGTGATCTTTCTATGTAGAATACAAGAAGTGCAAATGTCAATTCAAAAAGAGAAATATTAATCTGTTTCTTTTCTTCACAGTACAATTTTATATGACTTTATTAATTATTTTTATCTTCCTTTGTTCTGTTTCAGAACAGTAAATGCATTATTAAAATTTCAGTATTTTTTTTCAAACTGAAGATCAGGTGTTAACCAACTATACTCATAACATTCTTTTACTCCTGAAATCCAAGATTTATCACTACTGGGAAAAAAAGGGAATACACTACTGGGGAAAAAAGGGAATGAAAGCTACAGGAAACACAAAAGTTTAATGGGGAGTGACAGACTTCTGTCAACAATGAATAAAAGCGTTAATACTTAACCAAATACTTAATTTTAATTAAATAAGAAAACAACATTAAAGTTGAAATAAACATTACATCAATCAACCATTCTCAAGATTACATCCAAAAAATTTTCACAGAATAAAATGCATGTCTGTATATCTATCCCAAAAGGCTGAAGGGCAAAAGGAAGCATGCTAGGATTTGACTAGATGTATTTGTTTTCATGGCAGTTAACAGTGATTCTGACAAGATACCTCAACTATTAAGCTGCGCAGGTTTTTTTGGTTCTACGTAATATGTTTGTTCAAGCACTGAAAATAATAGAGTTTTACCTAAAATTAAGAGATCAAAACTCTTTTGTCTTATTAATATAAATTTGTAATATTACAGCTAAATCACATTCAGTAGAGACAGACCATAAAATCTTAGGATAATTCAGGTTCGAAGGGAGCTCAGATGTTTAGTCCAAGCCCCTGTTCAAAGCAGTAGATATGAAATCAGCACTTGTGTCTAGTCCAATCTTGAGGACTTCCAAGGATGAAAACTGCTTAACCTCTCTGCGCTACCTCTTCCAGTACTTGATTCTCCTCATGGTGAAAAAAGTTGTGCTTATATATTGTTTGAACCCCTCTTGTGTCAGTTTAGGCCTATCTTTCATCCTCTTACTACACACCATAGTGAAGAGTGTGGCTCCATCTTTTCTATATCCTCCATGTATGTTCTAAGTCCCATCAAAGTCACCTCTTCAGACTGAACATGTCCTAGACCCTTGGCCTCTTTTCACAGGACGAGTGCTCCAGACCCTACAATCATCCTGACAGCCTCTCCTTGCATGAGTTTACTGACATGTTTCTCATAATGAGGATCTTAAAATGGGATACAAATTTCCTGCTGTTCTTATCCTCAGAACTGACAAGTAGAGATGAGCACAAAGACATATTGTCAAAAATGTGTGACAATGTAACTTAGTGTTTTGGAGGGGGAAGAATCTCTGTATTTACAAACAACAAGGCATTTAACCTTTGTCAGCAAACATTGTGATATTGTGGAATGTGCATAAATGTGTTTGAAAGAGTGTTGCAGGTATGTGTAGTCAGATGGACTGTTAGGACTCTCCACAAAAGAGACTGACACAAACCCTCAAGAATGAGGATGGACATTCCTTCTCCATAAGATGCCATTACAGCAAAAAGTATTAAGAACGATGCCTTTTCTAACCCAGCCAGTAACCTAAGCAAGATTGCAAATAGGATGATTTGCAAAGCACAATCAATAGAAAAATAATATAAAACACACAGTTCAAAATCTGCTGGTTTCCCTTTAGAACAGTGGTGAGAAAGGTACAGATTTCTTTTTAAAAACTTTTTTTTTTTAAATTCCCTTATCTTCTCAGAAGGCAGCACAGTCGTTGTGAAAATATCTCACTAACTTACAGAGGCATATGCATATATGTCCATATAAACCTATGCTATATCCCCATTTTAGGAAATATCACAGTTTTTGCTTATATTTGGAGTATTACAGGTATGGTGACAAGTCATGTCATATTTTTATGTAAAAAAGGAATACAGTGCGGAGGAAACAACTCCTAAGATGAAGTAGTATACTAGTGCAAAGAGACTATTGTCTCTTTTCATCAAAACATACTTTCAAATCTGCACATTCAAAAAAAGAGTAAAATTTCAATACTTAATGCAATATCTTCAACTTGTTGAAGCATCCAAGACAATGTATTTTTCCCTTGTAGCTTTGTTTCAGACTCATACCAATTTGTATTGCCCACAGAAGTTGCAGGAATGGCAGAGTAACGCTGCGATTATTTCAAGAAAATATAAACTGGGCCAGGGAGTATTCATTCCAGGGTTTGCTTGTGCAGTTTTCCATTAGCATCTGCGGTTTACATTTGTGAAATTGCTTAGGTTATATATCTCTAACAGACAACTGGTTAGTAATTTCTCCACACTCTCCCATCAGAAACACTATAGAAAGCCTATCTATAGGAAACTAAAAAAGGTCTCATCCAACCAGATGGAACCAGCAGCTCAGAAATGTACTTGCACAACTAGAAGCACAGAGATGGTTATAAACTTCAGGTAACAGGCCTTTATTTTTTTTTTTTTTATAAAGAATTCAACCTCAAATTTTAACTTATACCTCCACCTGTGAATTTTAGTTGGCTTGTGTTTTTTAAAAAATTATTTTAGAATCATCTTCTGCACTGGGGTGAAAAAACGGCCACCATGCTCACACAAACACAAAATTAGTATCCTCTCAACTATAAATCCAAATACACCTATCAATCTTGCCAAGAAAGGACACAATAATTTTTTGTTGCAGATTTGATTGGAAGCATAAAATCTGGGTTTTTTTGACAATACTTAATAAGAAACAATAGAGCTCAAGTTTCCTTGTTCTTATTAATTATACCTGTGCTACATGTCAGTCACTGTCAAATTTTCTTTGGAAAGGGTATACAGCCCTGTGGCATGCATGAAAATGTACCTGTCTTTTCAACCAATCTCTGCCTGCTCCTTGTAAATTGATACCTCTGTTTTATAAACCTTAGTGCTACACGGTCTTTTGTGGTGAAGTTATGCCTTCCCTCCTCCTTCTAATGAATAGTCTCATTGTTGAAAATGTAGTGGTTAAACTTTTATTAATCTTGGCTGTCTGCAAAGATGCAGAAACATGTTGGCTAGTCAGTCCTTTTCATGTGGCATTACAATAAAGATAGTTTTTATGAGTTTCTGTTTGGATGCCAGACTCAAAACAAAACATACTCATCCCAGTCATTTTCCTGTGACCTGGGGCTCTACGGGTGCATGCCTGGGAGGTTGATTGCTGAGCAATTTTAACATGATCTCAAGGGAAACAAAGGGAGGAAGTTACTTAAAAGAACTAGTGTGCAAGTATAGCAAAGGGGTTTTCTACTGGCTAAAAGGGCAAATTGTCCTTTATAAAAATTATTCAAATTCACCTGTTAAAACAAAAAATGGATAACTTGTGAATGGAAAAGGGCATTTTTATTGTGATGATTTTGGTTCAATTTTACAAAATCTTTTGTTTCCTCTCTTTTCCCTTACTGTTCTCATCCCTAAAATAAATCTACTATTTGTGATATTAGCTTGCATTACATGAATATTATGCACTCAGCAGGGTAGGATCCTTAAAATCATTCTTTCATCCATGAAGTACAGCCATGCCTGTCAAGAGCAAGAAAGGTTGGATTGAGCTGAACATCTCCTGAATGGTTCTGAGAGCATTCACTTACAGAATATGAGATGCACTCAGTTTCCTTCAGGTTTAAGAAGTTTCTTCTAGGAAATAATATAAACTTTGTCATTCTTCAGTGCTGTTGTGTCACTGTTTTCCCCCACACCTTCTTCTCCCTCCCCAGACCTGTATTATGCTTCTGGTTAGTTTTAAGCTACTTCTGAAAGGAAAGGGGTAACGTTTTTCCAACTACTTGGTAGGAATAAACAGGGCAGTGATACCTGCACAAAGGCACAGTCTTTGAATCTCTTTGACCACCCATTTTCATTGAAGTCAATTTGTTTTGTAATACTGAAAAGCTACTGATCTGACATTTCATTCTGAGTTTGTTTGTACTGAAATATAACAGGAGAAGCTGCAGAAAAATCAGTTCCCAGATTGTGTGAATGACAGTCT
This sequence comes from Strix uralensis, assembly GCF_047716275.1. Lineage (NCBI taxonomy): Eukaryota > Metazoa > Chordata > Aves > Strigiformes > Strigidae > Strix > Strix uralensis. The sequence continues at coordinate 111,971,034 of NC_133975.1, read as the reverse complement.
TACTCTAGAGCTTATTTTTTATATCACTGTATAAAAATATAGTGATAACCCATCCTGAGGTGTAACCCAAACCCAGCTAGAAGAGTAGAAGGCTTGAGAAAGGTCTTAAAATTATTGTTCACAGTCTGTCTTACCTGAGTGTAGCCATGTCAGTCTAAATTTACCATTCTCCCTCTCTCTGCAATCTGAGATACATTCTGACCCTCGAGGTGTTACTGGGTTCGGGGATTGCTGGCACAAAAGGTTTGTGGGTAGGCAGTAAAGAGGAAAACAGCAATGATATGTGTATACAGTGGAGGCTAAATGTGTTACGCAGCTGTTGTTTTGCTCTGTATAGGCATGAGTAATCCTTAGAGGGTGAGACCTAGGAAATACAACAGCCGTGGTCTGAATGGCCTGGTGCCACCAGAGCAATTTCCTTCAAATGCTGATTCTATTCAGTGTTAACCAATAGCACATGAATCATCAGGCCAAATTCATTTCAGATGTACAATTCTCTTCATTCTATACATTTGATCACTGGCTGGGATTAGGTGAAACATGTAGAATTGTGGTATAGAATTTTCATAAAAAAATCTCCATGTGGCCATGACTGGGGGGAATGGATGTAAATCTTCAAGAGCAAAGAGAAGCACTGGAAATTGTGTGGTTGTGACTTTGATTTGATATTACAAAAAAAGATTCCATGATAAGGAGGAATGGTTTAGGTATCAGCTAGCAGAACTGTGACAAAATGATACATACACCCTACTAAGAATATTTACGTGAAAATAAAGTCACTATTTAATTGTGGTCCTTACTGCATCACATTTTCCAAGAGATTGTCCTGAAATGGTACTTCTGTATGTAACAATCATGACTGGTGTGTCCTCTTTTTATCCTGTAGCAGTGAAATCGAGAGATTACTTTGCAATCCCTCTGCCAGTGATTTACAAACCTTAATCTCATTCTAGAGGTAATAGACTAAGGAATATATTGAGTACACTGGGTAATTAACTGGAATTGAAGTAATTAAACAAATAGAATAAGTGGCACTTCTTGCAGGCAGAATGTGAAAAAGAATAGTAGCGTGAATGATCATAAAGAACTGTTTCAGAAGCATGTACAGAAGAGACAGAGGATTAAGGCTGTTGGTAAGGGGGTAAAGCACAGCAACCCCATGGAATCACACTGGCTTTTTCTGAGTTCTAAACAACATGTTTCTCATGTGTATGTTCCAGTTCTGCATGCAAACAATTTAACTAACATAAGGAAAACTCAATCAGCTCTGCATGTAGGTAACTAAATTTTACTTATATATACACCCCATCTGTTAAAATGGAATTTTGTATATACATCCTCCACAGTAAGAATTTCCAAGGCTGTCAAATGGTTTTTAAAATATCTTGAGATCTAGAGGCTGGGAGCTTGAATTTTATATTTGGGTGCTGAGCACTATACACCGTTCTACTGGACATCCCAAAGAACAAGAAAGCCAAATAGCATCCAATGACATAGTTTAAAGAAACAAGGAAGGGATGTATGAGAGCACCTAATTTGAGGAGCAAGGGTTGTCTATACAAATCTATGAATGTTTAAGAGGAATTGGAAATGTAGGAACTGAAGTTGAGTGACTATCAGAGTATCAAAATACATAAAATAAGTTGCATAGGCTTTATTCCTCTTGACAGGAAAACGGTTACTATGGCAAGTCTTTTGCTCTTCTTGTTCAGGCTAGTTGGGGACAAACAATATGACCACATAGCCAGATCCCCGTGAAACAGCACTCCTGAGATTCTCAGTATTCACTTCAGAAGCTACACAAGGACTAGAAAAGGACTTTTCTGGTCACGTTTCTAGTATAGTCAGACACACTTTATATTGAGGACCTCATAGTTTCCACACTTTGGACCTTCTAGAGCACCCCATGGCTCCTTGCATCTCCCCAAGCTCCCTTTTCTTTCTAAAAGAGCAGGTGAAGGAATGATGTGTATCTAAGTTTCTACCCACACCGTATGAACTTGAATTGATGGTGCATCACAGAACACATCTGTCCTGCACAATGCACATAGTGTCTGTCTCTTAGTCTAGATCTTACCAAGTTAGACTGCTATCACCCTTTCTGGTGGCTTGTCTGAAGTTAGGCACACAGAGGAAAAATCAGGAGAGAGGAGATGAAGATGTAGGAATTGGTAAGACTGGAAGTGCCAAGAGAAGCTTCATTTAGTACCCACAGCACCAATTCACTGGAGTAAGCATTGTGACCTTGCATCACTGTAAAGTGGAAATTCAACTCTCTGTGTCAGAGACTAGAGTTTGTATATATCTAAAGCTATCAAGCTGACTACAAGTGCCACATGTTTCAGATTGTAAATAATGATGGTTATCACTAGACTAGATTTGGATTTAAAAAAAGGCTCTGCTTCTTATATAATCCAGACTTTGTAAAGAATTATAGCAATATATAATTATATAGAATAATTAAAATGAAGACTGCAATCTCTTCTTTGCTCCCCATACTTTTCTTCTGTATTTTGTTTTTCAACAATGCTTCTAACAAAGAGGAATCCTTTGAGAGATTTCTGGTGGATATGAATGGCAGTTATTCTATTTGCTAAGGTTGACTAATATAATGGCCAGTATTTTAAAATTGACTGTGATGAGTACTTCTGTCTACAGCTGTTAATCCCTTCTTAAGAGATTAATGCAACCCTCATTGAAAATCTCTAGACAGGGATAGGTTCGATTCCTAAATAAATTAAAGATAAATCTAAATAGAATTAACACATGATTTGAATATGAACATTTTGTAAATTGCTCATACCACACCAAGAAGGTATTTTATGTCTTGATATGGTTCAGGGAATAAAATACGTTGTCTTGCTGCTTGATTCTTCTTTTACATTGTTGCCTGTTTGTTGGTGTGAAATTCTAGTAAGGATCAAAATACCAGGCAATATTTTTAAAAAGAAGAGATAAGGACATGACACCAGATTGCAAAGGTACTTGGGTTACCATGTATATAGATATGTTGTTAGCAGCATTTTTAAAAGATGTGAATAACTTTTTTTTTTTTTTTTTTTTTTTTAAATCATTTGTGTTCAGGGCCCAGCATAGGAAGGTGTCTTTGAAGGAGCTGACTATTTTAAACTTTGGATGTTCAAATCCTTTTGTGAAGTTAGATTATTCTTCATAGAATTACAGTCAAAAAACAAATAGTGTACTTTTTTAATCCCTTGTCAGTTTTTTAAGTATCACTAGAAAATATGACACAGGAATGTACCATACTAAGTTTTTTAAAAGGACCTGATTTATTTTTTTGCAAGGAAAGAAGTTGCAACATTTATAGTTACACATGCTATGTGAGATGCAAGTTAATCACATTTTAGGATGTCACCTGATATTTACAAAGTAAACCTCCTTCCTAAGTGCAGTAGAGCAGAACAGATTGGGTCCATTACAGTAATTTGTACTTTTCTCTAGGAGATACTAAACTTCATGGACTTTCAATAGGTTCCAGTAAGGAAAAATCCTCTCTGGACATAAAATGCACACTTGGAAGCTGAGATAAATTGAACATGGTTCCTGCTGGCTCAGTCAAAACAACATTCCTCTGGTAGAATTTTAGGGATTCCAGATGAACTGTGTTCAAAGTTTAATTCTCACTGAAGTTGAAGGAATTGCCCTCTACTTATTAGTTCAACCATAAGACAGTTCCATTATGTCAAAACCACAGGCTCACATGGCTATTTTTTTGCAGAGCAAATATGATTGTAGTAACAACTGTCACAACTTTTAATACATAAATTGTTTTTCCTCAAGATCTTTCACTAAAGAAAAAATAAATAAACTCTATGACTGTTGACACTGGAAAGTGATTTTTTTCTGCTCTCTTTTCCTTAAATTGGTTTAGGAAGGAATAGCTTTTCTTCTTCCTTATGCTTTTGCCCTAACTTTTCAGAAGAAACTCTGAAAGAAAAGCAAGTAGAAAAGAGTGAAATTCAAAGTGTGAAAAATAAAGATTCTAATGCATATTATAGAAATTTACATTAACTTGTTAAAATAAATTATACGGCTTCCCTTTTTCAAAACCTGTGAAAGTAACTATAAAATTCTTTACTTTGTTGGTGTTTCTATAGAATTGCACTTGCAGAATTTAAACATTTCAGTTTTTTTCTCTTAGCAGATTTACATAAAAAATAAGTCAAATCTCATAAAATCAAATAAAAAATAATCTTCTATAATTTGCCTATTAAAATGTGTGTGATTTTTGTTTGCTTCATTATTCAATTGTTATTTTTCTTTTTTTTCCTTTATAGAAGAATTATTTCATAGCAGTTGTCCTCTACTCCTTGTTGATATGCAATGCACTGTTCATGAAAGTCTTTACTGTCATCCATGATTATTTTTCAAAGACAAGAAAAATTGAAAACTAATGTCAAAAAACTCACTAGTGTGAAATGCTGTAGAACTTTACTTATTTAGCATTGTTGCCTACGAAGTTAGAGCTAGTTTTTTAGAGCATAGTAATTTCTTTTGATTTTATCCATCACACAGTGGTTAAAACTAGATTCTTCTTATCAATGACTTCGCATTTTGTGCCCTGCAGATGACTTGTACTTTGACTAAAGATTTAATTTTGAATATTGGCCTATCCTGCCTTAGTGTGAGACTGTGTGTGGTGTGGGTGGTGGTGGTTTAGATTGGGTTGACTGGCCCATCAATCTTTCTGTGAAATGGCAGAGCTTATATTTATTTATAAATATGTCTGATGATGATATTTATACTTTCCTGGCCTAGTTTTGGCATGCAGAAAAAAACCTGAGAAATCAAGAACTGACTATATTTTTTTATATTCTTATTTATCATTAATTGTATTTTAAGAAAAAGGGCTAGGACACAGAAATTAATAATACTATCATGAAGTATCAGCATACCTTAAATAATGTCAAGATAAGCTATGTGATGCTTATCTTGTTATTTCCAGTTATGCATATAAGTGATGGTTTACACAGAATTATTTGCTTCTTTTAATCCAATGTGTTATTGGTCAGACAAATCTGTGGTTCAGTAGGGGAAACTGGCAGGAGGATTTTTTTTTAACCCAAAGACTGTATTTCGACTTTCAACCTGCTCTCCTCCTCCTATTACAAAAAATAATGTTCTACTGCTCAGAAGACAGAAGAAACAATATTAATCTCTGTGAAAAAAACATCAGCTGAAGATCTTCTAAGGTTTAACTTAAACTCCAGCGTCTGAGGAGCATATAATAAATGGCTGGTGACCTATATTTTGCTCTTTAAAGCTTTATGAATTGTGCCCTAAATCTCAAAGTCATCTAAAACTTGTTTTCTAAGAGAGTTTAAAAATACAGAATTAGAATCAGGGCAAGACTGTAGTGTCATGTCATTCAAAAGGAAAATATTGTATTGTACAAATTTCTGGGATAATAGCAATACCTTTTCTTGGCTTTGAAATAAAGGGCCCACTGAACATTTACTGTTCAAATGTCAAATGAAGAGTTTCTGAAATCCCGCAAGTTTCATCTCCACATTTTTATTTCATAGTCCGATGAAAAGTCATACAGAAATGGAAAAGGTTTCACAGCTGATACAGAGATCTTTTAAACCCAGACACAGTTACAGCCTATGAAGAGTCCCTGGTGTATCCTGCACAGGGAAAGCAGGGTAAGACAACAGCATATGTGGAAAGTCTGAGGCTATTTTAATAATTTCCTGATGGAACTGTAACAAACCAATGTGATTAACAGATTGAGATAGGGTTTCCCAATGCTTATCATCACTTTTGGCATCACATAAATTAACTAAACCCAACTGTGAAAACCAACCAAGTGTCATTGTATCTAAGTGAAGTAAGAAAATGAAAGATTGCCTTTCTTTTACAACTCTGTTCAGCTGTCCAACCCTGTCCATCAAAGTGTATAAACCCAACCTGTTCTTCAAAACACAAATGCAATGGGAGTTAAGTAACTACTTGCAAGTGAGCACATAGTTAGTTTTGCAGCATACAGACACGCTTCAAATACTTTGCTGAAAGAGAACTCTTATGCAGCAGTCTCATATCAGCCTGATAGCTGTTGCAAAATTTTAAGGGGATAAGAAAAATCATAGCTAAATTAAATTTAAAAAAACCCAACTGATGAAATAAACTATAAAACAACAGTAGGGTTCTTTTTATCCATTTTAACAAAATTGGTTAATTTAGCAAATACACCTTCTCCATATGCCAAGAAAGGTCAAATGAGTGTGGTATAATTATTCTGACACTATTCAAGTATTATTCTGTGCAATCTAAACACAATTTTATGTTTTCCATGAGATAATGTGGTAGAAATAAAAAAATCTTCCTAGCACTGAAATAATCTAACATTAATAGGTATTGGACTATTATATCAAGTTATGTATGTCTTATTTAAAAGTAAACCAAAAACTAACATTAGGAAAGAATATAAGACTGACAGTTCAATATTATGAATTGTCCCCTGTTTATCTAGATCAGGTAGAAATTGAGGTATAAGGGTGATAGCAGTGTTTACTGCATTCCATGATCCTCTGTACCATTCCTCAGTTATCCCAACATTATAGACCTACTTTAACTTTGAGACCACTATAAGGAACCAAGAACATGAAAATAAGTTAGTTTTCTAAAGGTCATTGAGTCTTCTCTATTGAGATCATTAACAACGCAGCCAGTATGTATTGTAATAATAAAGACTGCAGTGTAGGTAATTGGCACCTTCATCAACACATTATACATCAAGTAGACTTTGCAGGTACAAATATTTTATATATTCTCCAGATTTTCTTACCACATAGCTTTCTTAAACATAACTGGTGTGAGATGGGGTACTGGCTAACTCTGTACATTAGTTATTCATGACCCCCTAAAAACCACTGAGCACTGTGGAGACAAGGCATATTTGTACCTCCTAATACAATGTCAACATCAGAAGGAAAAAATATGAGCTTTTCATGTTATTTTTTCTTATCTGAACACTATCAAGGAAGTTTGTCATTAGGACACCCCTTAATATCTCTTCCTGTGTTGCGTTTAGACACTTCCATATATTTAGGAAAAAAACCCAAATAGCCTTAGGTTGTCCTACCAGATGGCGCCTGAAAACTAAGTGTATCACTGTGCACATACTCCTTATACTTCCAGCATCTCATGTAGATCATGAATAGAAGCCAAGATATCGATCATGTTAGAATCCCAGGAATAAAAGGTACTAGATAAATATAAAACTTGATGATGATGATAAAATCTTTGTTCATATTGAAATAGTGATGGACAGGTTGCTAATGCATTAAGATTTCTTATTTGATGGATGTATCATTCTGCAAGTTGGTGGTTCAACATTAGCTTTAATAGAAAGAGACATCTTACTGCTGTGCATCACTTTTAAAAAGATTACCATAGCTGCCTATACTCAGCACTTAAATTGAACTGAAAGAAGTGCCATATCCATCCATCATTGCCAAATGATAGATTTTCATCAGTTCGTAACAAAATTGAATTGCTTGGACAGTCTGCTGAGATAAATTTAATGCTCTTTGGGAAAAAGAGTATTCTTGGCCTTGGCAGCTGAATATCAACCACACAAGAAGTGTTCATAGAGCAGCAATTTACTGCATAGTGAAACCCCTAAATCTAATGGCAATGTTCTTTTCCAAGAGTTTTTTAGTTGCTTTTCTTTTCACTTTTATACTTGCTAAGGGGATGTTATTTTCCCATGGTTCGAAATATGATTTGATTTTTTTATAAAATCTACCTTAAAAGAAGGTAGGAAAAGGAAATTCTACCTTAGCTCCCTTGTCAACAAATGGGGGGTTATTCCTGCATCTGAAGTTAATAATGGAAAGAATACCAGACAATAAGTAGAAATTTGTGATCTTAGACCTGGACAAAAAGCGGACAGAAAAATGCACAATGCTTTGTGTCCCTCCCACTGTTTTTCTCTGGCATGAATTTAATATATTCAAACAAACACATGCCCATACACATAACAGCAAGCTTGAACCAATTCCAAGACCTGAAATCAAGCACTAGATTTTCATTTAGTTGTTAAAATAGACTGTTACTGCATCTGCTTCTGGATTTCAAATAATTACTGGACCTAATAGGAATATCCCACTTACATTGAAAGAGGTTATCCCAAACTACTCCCATCTTAACATGGCAGAGACATAATGTGTGGCATACTGTGTAAGGAACATGATCTGTTCTTTGGGACCTCCAGAACAATTCTCCAAGCTGAAATAATTCCATTATTCTGCTATCTTACACCAGGAATGACCTCAATGTTCAGACTTCAGGTAAAACAGAAGAGACTATCCAGCATACAATGGTATAAAGGAAGAAAATTTCCAATAAATTTCATTAGTTAGATAAAAATGTAGGGGTCAAAAATAGGACAAGATCTTATGCTAAACATTCAAACATTAGATGCTCCATCTAATGGAGAAGAATAAGGAGGGCAATTTTCAAAAAAGTATGATGTGCTAGGTTTGTGTGGAGGGTTTTTGGTAGTGGTGGAGGGGGCTACAGCAGTGGCCCCAGTGAGAAGCTTCTCGAAAGCTTCCCCTGGCTCCAAGTTGGACCTACCTCTGGCCAAGGCTGGGCCAGTTAGTGATGGTGGCTGCACCTCTGAGATAAAGTATTTAAGAAGGGGAACTAGGAGGAAGAGTTAGAGTTGTGAGGAAGAGTTACAAGGAGAACATCTGTGCAAACACTGAGGTCAGTGGAAGGAAGAAGGAGGAAGGTGAGGAGGTGCACCGGAGGAGAGAGCTCTCCTGTATTCCATGGCGAGACTGCAGGGCCCCTCTCCTGTCACACATGGAGGTCACCGGTGGATCAGAGATTCACCTGTGGCCTATTGAGGACCCCCGGGACTCTATGGGAAGAAGAAGCCCCTGCTGTTGTAGTTCGGTGCTGGGAGGACTGCAACACAAGGAGGTGACCCACTCCGGAGCATCTGGAAAGAATGCATCCTGTGGAGAGGACTCACAGCAGAGAAAGTTTGTGGAGGACAGTCTCCCATGAGAGGGGAACCATGTGGAGCAGAGGAGTGTTTCCCTCTCCCTTGGAGGAAGGAGCAGTGGACTGACCAAACCCCCCCCATTCCTTGCCCCCACGTTGCTGGGAGAAGGAATTCAAGATATGGGGAACAAAACCTAGCTCTGGAAGAAGGGGAGGGTGGAGGGAGGTGTTTTTAAGATGTGGTAATGCTTCTCACTGTCCCTCTCTGTCTGTTAAGTGGTTTTTGTTAGTGTTTGAATTAAAGTGATGTTCTTTTTTTTCCCCTAACGAGCTCATCTTTTGTAATGGGTGAGCCACCCCTCCCTGTCCTTATCTCGATTACCAAGCCTTTTGTTTCATTCTGTCCTTCCCAGCACTGAGTGGGGAAGAGGTGAGTGAACATGTTGCTCAGTTGCCCTTTGGGCTCAAACCACGACATATGGCAAGGAGGCAAATTGTAATAGATCTTTTGGTCAAAAAGCTGGTGTTATTTTTTTACTGTGCTTTGAAAAATCTAAATTTCAAAGCAAAATTAAATATTTTTAAAAATTTTGTTATATATTACTATCGGCAGCTATAAACCATAGTATCTTTTTATATGTGCAAATACTACTGAAAACATTCAAAAAATGTTAACAGATCAAACTAATATGCAAGCAAGAGGAGATAAATCTCCTTAAATTACCATAATTTATGATAACAAACTGCATTTTATTGGGTGTTATCACTGACCTTTATCTGATAGACATGCAGAACTTGAAGACCTAGGTAATGATACTGTGATTTTGTTAATTATAAATCTGAACAAGCTTTTTTTAAAAAAAATTTTTTTTTTTTTTTTAGTTCACTGTTCTTTTCTGGAATACACATTCCTCATGTTATGCCATATCCCACATTAAGGTCCTGGATGGTTCAGAGACTTACAACAGAAGAGTAATTTAGTAACATTAGCTATCTATAGAAAAGACAAGTCAATGAAGAATAAATTCTGAAAATGAGTTTGAGTTATCAGAAATAGTCCTATTTTATTATTTCTCATATATTTTCTGATAACTCAAACTCATTTTCAGAACCCATTCTTCACTGAGATTTCTGTCTTTTCTATGAGCTTTAGCCAAGAAAATCTTTCAACCATGCTTCTTTCTTGGTAAGTTTGTTTGCTAGTCTAAATTTCTGCGTTAAAGGCAGCTACATTCTGGTGAAGCTTGTTTGGATTAACACCTGATTTCAGTAAAGTTTGAGTATAATTTATTGAACATCAATGGAAAAAATAATGCTTCTATTAAGGTACCAAAAAATACCAGGATCATCCAGAAAAAGAGCTGTCCTCATTCATTCCATAAAAGTTAATTAAACTATTTTATTATTTTTAAGTGAAATTATAAAGAATATAAATTCCATGTAGTTTAACCAGTTGGGAAAACAATTTTTTCTTCTCTGAACAGTAATTTCCATTACTACCGTTATTTGAACTTAAATAAAAAAATTTAGTTGTACCAGCACTTGAATAAAGAAGCTTGTACCAAGTCTGTAATCTACTTGTTTCATGTGATGTTGAATGTACATAGTCAAATCCACCTCCTGATATCAGCATTTTTTGACACAAACTTTCAATGCTACCGAGAATTACTAATGTGCAACTGAATGTAGGCAAATGTTACTGTAAGGGTTAAGACATAATGTGAACAAAGAATTTAAGTGATATCAAGCAGTTAGATTCATACCAGGATTTTCCTGAAGTAAGAAATGTCTGTGATGGTAATTTGTTAGCGATCTTATTTATCATGTAAATACATTTGATGCAGAGATGCAACACTAAGTATAAGCAGGTACATGATACTGATAATATTAGAAATGTGGCAAAGCTTGACAATAGATATCTGTAGTAAATGTTTCCAGAATGGTTTTAATTTTACATCTGACCATGTAGGAATTAGAGAAGAATCACTAATTATTACAAATGTACACATCTCAGTGAACTTGTTTCAGTGTTTGTTTCTCAATTTTCTCTCCTCATCTCTTTGCAAAATCAAATTGCATCTTCAAATTATATATATAAATTGTAATACATAATTTCAATACTTCTAATCAAGCAGCTGCAAGAGTCAGCAGTTTACTCTTTGTTTATGATTAAGCAAGCTTTTATAACCCACTGATTATGAGATACATCACCTAAGGAGCAAACCAAACTACTAAATAGCACATTTGTAAGTATCCCCAAAAGCAAACTAGTATGCATACAAACTATAACTCATGAGTGATGAGGGACTCTGCAATAACAAACTGCTGTAAACAGCTGACTGTTTATGAACACAGTGGCACAGTAACCAGTTATATATAGACTATATTACAGTAGCCATGAGCATCTTTCAAAATGTGAAGCTGAATATGCAGAGTTAAGGAGTTCATGACTGACCTAAAACAATGAAGCAGAATGCCCTCAGAAATGCTCTATGCGAGAAAAGGAAATATTAAGAAACATTTCAGCATAATTCACAGAGCTACTTAAAATCTGGTATTTTTGTCAAAGGAGATTTTTCTAATATTTTCAGTCAAAATTATGAAGGAAATAGGGGTTTTTTTAAATATTTTCCGGTGGGCCTGCATAATAATGTACTGTAAAAATTTGAACAAAAATCCTTCCTGAAATACTTAAACACCAGATTCTTTATTTTAAATATTACATATTTTTATGAAGTTTGTAAGATCATCCTAGTTCTCTGCTTTCTGTAAGTCAGAGTTTCCCTTTGGACCCACTGATATGATACATCTTGAGAATGAAAAGATGGCAGGATCAGTTTGTTTTTATTTTTCATTTCCTCAAATAGATACTTTTAATTAAATTTAAATATTTGTGTAAAAATTCACAATTTTTAAATTTTTCTGGTAAAAATAGAAAACAAAATAGAAGAGGAGTTACAGTACAGTTATAGCTATTAGAAAAACAGGTGAGAACTATTAATTCCTTGATATTGACTGCAGTAAGTGCAATCTGAAGTAGTTTGAAGAGAAACAACTGGTATATTGAAAAATAATACACATCTTTTGTGTTTGGGACTAAAGACAAAGCTTTAAAGATTATGTGATATAAAATGAACAGTTTGCTGTAATAAGCTTTTAGTGCTATCAGAAATAGCTTTTTGCAACATTTCTTTCCTATCTTTTACTTCCTATTGCTTACCCTAGTAATTATATTATACTTTTAAAAGGACAATTCAGAATGCAGTTCAGAAAACTCTTCCCCCCTACATATCATTAGTTATCAAGCTTTTATACTGTTTCATAGTTTTTGGTAGACCAGTTAGCACCATCAGGAAATATCTCTTCCATCAGCTTCTCCACGGCACTGTGGAACAACTACTAACACACCTCAAGTGATTAAATACTGTTTTTCTATCACAGGCTAGAAATGCTGCATACATTTTAAGATATTCTGGTTCTTGCTGAAGAAGTTCTGGCTTTGTGTTATTTGGCACCGCATCAGACAATCCCTTATAATACCTTCACTTCTTTTACATTGGTTATCTTGACAGAGAATACAAGAATTAATGATTCAAGAGAACACCGGATACATACCACAGATTTTTATGTGAGGCTGTAGGAGTGGAGTATAATTCAGAAAAAGTAACATTTTTATTTAAATGAATCATCTATTCTTCATTTAAAGGGGGGAAATATAATAGCCCTTCTGTTATTTCTTTAACAAATGCATAAACAAAGAATTTGTTGGTTCCACAAAAAGGATCAAACTGGATGATGTCATTTGATATAAAGTGTGAGAGAGCACACACAGAAACGTTAAACACCTCTTTAGACACCTGATACGCTTAAAACCTCAATGCTAAAAAAAGAAAATTAGTTACAAAGCAATTAGAGATATAAAGGCATGAAATACACCGACATTATTTATAGTAGAGATAATAACTTACGGTTTGCTGCTTTTTTTTTTTCTCCTGCTGTTTCAAGCATGCTGAACTTAGTGTAAAAACAAATGTACATCTCAAATAGAAATGCACAAAGAATGATACCCATTTGTATATATACACAACAATCTTTAACTTTTTTGTTTTAGATGCAGCATTTGTAAGTGTAATAAAAATAAAAAGACAAAACATCCATCTGTGACATCAAATAACCGACATTCAGAATTTGGTGACATCAACAGAAATTTTTCCATTAATTCCATTGGGTATCATATTACAAACTTAGTCATTGTTGTTTTCTTAAATACAAATTACATGGATTTCTTTCTAACTGTGAAGGTATCTGAGTGTCTGTACTGGGTCTGGCTGAGCCAGAATTGGTTTTCCCCTATAGCAGCCCTCATGGTGCTGTGTTTTATGTTGGGAGCTGGCAGGGTGTTGATAGCACACTGGTGTTGTGGCTACTGCTGAGTAGTGCTTACACAGCACCAAGGCTCTTTCTGACATTTCCCCCCCACAGTGGGACGGGGTGGGCAAGATCTTGGGAGGGGACACAACCAGGACAGCTGACCCGAACTGACCAAAGGGATATTCCATACCATATGACGTCTGCTCAAGTATAAAGCTGGGAGAAAGGAGGAAGGGGGTGGGGTCACCCTTGGTCCTCCGAGGCAACCACTACTATTGGAGCCCTGCTTCCTGAGAAGGCCCGACATCGCCTGTTCATGGGAAGTAGAGAATAAATCTGTTTTCTTTTTTTTTTGCTTCCGCGCGCGGACCTTTGCTTCACTTTGCTTATATTAAAACTGCTTTTGTTTTACCCACAAGGGTTGGGTTTTTCTTTTCCTATCTTATTTTCTTTCCCCTCTTTGTCCTGTTGAGAAAAAAAGGGGAAGGGGAGGGGAGTGACAGAGTGACTTGGTGGGTACCTGGCATTTAGCCAAGGTCAAACCACCACAGTGTCTTTAATGATCCGAAATCTTAAGTATGTGAGGAAATGGTAGAATTTGGAAAAAGCATGTAACATAGCAGATGATTTTCAATATAAATGCAAAAATTTGCATTTAAAGGTTGTTTTCAGAATGACAATATTGTATTAAAAACACATTAGCTCAGCCAGGATATCTTTTGTGTGAATCAGTATGTCTCAAGCAGTGAGAATTGCAGCGAGTGTCAGAATTACTTTAAATAAATGTGTAACCTCTGAAGACTTAGCTATGTTACCAGTATGTCTAACACCTGTGTGCTTCTGCAATCCAAACAAAATAAGTATGAATGATTATAAATAATTTGCACAACCTTATTATTGAAAGAACAGACAATTTCATGGAGAGTTTCACTGGAAGTTCAGTAGGGCTGTACTGATATTAATCTGTATTTTCTCAGTTGCTCAGAGAGTATTAAAACTATGTCAGGCACAACAGAGGAAGACACAACCAGGAAGATACTAGTGGAAGACATAGAGTTAAATATAAACTACAGGTCATCTTCTCTAGAGAGTCTATACATGCTGGGCCTCACATCTTTGTTTTTATAAACAAACTTACATCTGGGTCAGATGAAGGCAGGTAATATTTTACATAATCATATTTTCCAGATAAGAATAGACTGTATAATTGGTGCCAGACTAAAAAATTATGAGGAGCATTCCTCAGTTCCAGCAAGAGCTTAAAATTTCTTTAAAACCTATGTACGGGGACATATGTATGACCATCATAATTTTTTTCCCCCTGTTTTTCTTACTGATTTTAATTTTAACCATGGACCTCTTTAGGCATTTTGCTTACACTGTACAAATAGAATAATAGTTAAAATTGTTCCACCATGCCATATGCATATACTTACATTTCCTTTGAGAATGATAGCCTTAGTAGATTTTGCACGTATCTTCTACATTTTGAAATATAAACCAGTTCACAAAACTTGCATACTCTCTTGGAAGAGAAATCATAACAGTTTATGATATGGTTTAACTTTTCTCTGTATTCCATCCTTGAAGTGGTTTGCAGGACCAAGTGAAGCTGCCTGAAATCAGGCCACTCTGAAACTGCAGTTCATTGCTTCTAAGGGGAATCCCACCTTTTCTATAGCACTTTACTTTCTGGTTTTTGATATTGTGATATTAAAGACATTAATTATGCAACAGGTGAACTGAAGCAACCCTCCTAATAAAATGATATAGGATTTAATTTCAGCTCTAACCAACAACTGTCAACAAGATCTTTCTCTGTGAGGTACTGCTTAAAGCAAACAAATGAGCAAATCCTCAAAACTCAACTTCATGTCATTTATATGTGTTGCTTTAGACCTTTATCAAGTAAGGATCTAACAAAGACAGGATGACCATATTCTTAACAGCAAAAAAACCTCTTTCCAAAAAGGAGAGGGGAAAACACAAAACCTGAGATCTGAGTAATTTCAGGGTTCCATAAATGGAAAAGAAAGGGAATTTGAAGGAACACCAAGAGAAACATCCCTTGCTCTGAGAAATTCCAGAAGCATTTGAATGCTGTCCATGGGTTGTATCTGTGAAAGGCCCAGTGATTACAAGTCTCTGGCATGCACCCAGTCAAAATGTCCTCCTGCCAATATTGTGATCTGCTCCTGTTGGAGACATAGCTAAGACAGGATAGGTGTTTTATCATATTACATGGTGTTCATAACACTGAATCAGATAATGACACTTCCAACAAAGGGAGAAGTTTAATAATTTTTTCTTTATCAAATGTGACTGGAGGACAAATTTATAAAAATATTTAGATGTTAAAGGACTCAGAAAAATAGGTATTTCAAGAGCAGCTAAGCAGACAATATTCCATCTATATTTCTGTATCTAAATGTCTTTCATTATCTATTTGCACACCCTTCAGAATTGCCCAGAAAATAGGAAATAGCAGCCTTAAGAATGTAATGTAAATACATTCTGTTTTTGTGATTTTTGCTCTGTCTGAAGTATTTCAAGAGAGCAGATCAGAGTGTAATAAAACCATGAACAATGTTCCTTGCATTAACACTGCAATGAGGTCATCTTTTTCAGATTAGTTGCCTATGGCTCCTGTTGAAATTTGTGGCAAATTAGATTGCACTTTTCCTGGATGGACCCTTATTGACTTTGGGTGGGCTTTTTGGCCAGAAAAGTCACTATATCCATCTTGTTTGTGCTGTAGGTAGGGATACCCTCCAGAGTCTACTGAACCACAGCAGGTTGTTACTTTTTGCTTTGGCTAGTTGTCCCTAAAACAAATCTCCCCAAAAGAGATCCAGTCAGAAGAAGTATGGATGAAAATCCAACAGGGCCAGTTTATCTCAGGGCTAAGAACTGTTCCTGGTCTCCTTTTATTTATACATAGACATAGTAATACAGACATAGACTGTTAGTTTTAATTGTCTTCCCTTGCCATTTCCACCTCCTTAAATTGGAAACACAGATGGAAAAGCAATCAGTGTATAAAATAATTTGCATCTCATTTGCCTATTGTTAAATGGCAAAGCAAAACAGTATGTAGAAAGTCCTCTGGAAGAAGGAAAAAAGGGTCTGAAATGGAATAGTTGTGCCAATGAAGCAACTATTTCTTAGCCTGACAATTTCCGTATGGCCCCCAGGAAATATCACACTTGTGAAATGGTATGAGTGCTTGACCTCCTTGTTAATAACAGAAGGGAGGAGAAAGAGAAGAAGAAAAGAAGATAGAAACAGCAGCTTCTCTGAGCCTCTCTGCATTTGTCTGGATTCCCATTTGCAAAGACTCTCTGACTCCCCTTTAGGAAGGCAGGCATGTCACAAGAGTGTATTTGTTGTGAGGGTGCAAGAGAAGAGAAATCCAAGAATAATATTTCCCTAAAAAGAAAGTTGAATACAGACTAAAAAAGCTAATGTGATCCTTGATGCATAAATGATTGACAACAGACAATTCATATCATGACAATCTTTGGTACTATGTATAACAACTGTTGTGTCCAGCTCCAATGTCAGCATGTCAGGAAGAATGCTGAAAATGTGGAAAAAGGCCATAAAAGACTCCCAAAAATGAGAAAAATATTCATTGTGACAAACACCTTTCTTAGTTTAGCAACGAGGAGTTGGACTAGATAACCTTTAAAGGTCCCCTCCAACCCAAACTATTCTATGATTGTATTATAAAATGTTAATTGATGCTTGATCTGTCCTTCAGCACAAACATTTACATCTGTATAAACACAGACAGCGGGAACCGAAATTTGATAACTGTTTGTCAGCTGAAGTGACAATAACTTTGCAAAACACCAAATTTGGGAATTGAATGTCTCTATATTTTTAAAGAATACTATACATCAAATATATATTATATGAAGATACAGGACATTGTATTAAAGCTATTAACCTTCAAATATTTTTTTAAAAAAAATTTGATAAACCCTTACTAAATATTTAAATCAAGTTGGGATATTTCTGCGCAAGACACAGTATTTGTAGCAAGTAGGAAAGAAACACAAGATAATCCCAGGGCATGTTTTATGCAAGAGGACAGACTAAACATTGGCCTTAAATGCTAATGCCTTCTGGCTTTCAAATCTGTGAATCATCAATCTGAGATTCTTTTTAATTGACTCAGTTCATTGCAAGGGAGAACTTCGGGATTTAGTCTGTACCATCTGAATACTGACACAATGTAGAAGCTATCAATAATGTTCATAGTTTACAGACTTTGCTGCTGCATTTCCCAGCCTTGATTTAATAATCTCTGAGTTGCCATGGATTCAGAGGATAAACAGGTTTTTCAATATACAAACTGAAGCTATGAAATCTACATGTCACTACTTGTAATACGCAGAAAAAAAATTTATATTCTTTCAGTTGGACAAGGAGCATCAGAGTCAGATGATCCCAGAAATTTAAGGTGTGGGGAGGTAGAATAGGAATCAAGAAGGTATTTTCTGTGGTTTACCTATCTTCACTCATTATTAGTTATCTATTTTTCTAACTAAAATTCCATACAGAGTGTATAAATATCTGGAATGTCAAACTTTAAATCACTGTCTAAGGCAGCTACAGAATCCAGTGCTTAGACTGTAATTTCTAAAATGGTTGTTTAATGTCTTTGGAGCAGAAACTCCAGGTTAGACTGATGTGTATAATTTTTCTTATCCATACATGGATAAGTCTGCTAGGCATTTTCTTTTTCCTTGAAATATCCCAGTGAAAGGACGATCTCTAGTATTTCTCAGGCAAGTATAGTACGCTGTGAAATCTTATTTAACAGAGGGAGGTCAGGATAGGGACTTACTTACATATTTTTTTAGTAGCTTATCATGAGTGTACTTCATTGCTTTTCAGGGAATATTTCTTGAAATGCCAAAGCAGGTGTCTTAAAAAGCCTCATATTTTGTGCAGTAACCCTCACTCATAAAAACCCTAATATGCATGTTAAAACTTAATAGCTGGAATATATCATATTAACACACCAAGAGCTATATTGAAGTAACATTATGAAACTGAGACTTATACCCAGAAAAAGTCAGGGAATTTAGTAAGTGATTTCACTTGAGCTTTACATCTTTTTGCACTGTGTCTTGAGTGACACACGAGTGTGAAATCAATTTGTGATGTTGAATATTTGAAGGCTGAGACTACAGTGTAAACAAATGCAGGCAAAGAAAGCATATGTATCACAGACTGATTGCTAACTAGAAGGAATGCAGTGGAATTAAAAACATATCCTTGTCTCAAAGCTATACTTACCTTTATGGATGAACACAAACCAAATGAGTTAAAGGGTTAAGGCTGCCAGGAGCAAGGAACACTTAGCATAATTCTCCTCCTGTTCTATACTGTTGATAGTTTCCAGTGACCCAGAAAGTACAGATGCCTAGAAAAAAGGGGTTACTTATTTTCTTGGCATTAGTTTTGTTCAAAGTTTTTATACTCTAGATAAAATCAATAAAAGGAACCCAGTGCTTAAATTTTGGGACTACATGCGCTTGAGGGTGGGAAGGGAAGAGTTATCACTGACCATAAGAACAACTATAAGAACAATTTAAACAAAGGCAGCTATAGTGCTTTGATTCACTAAAGGTAATTAGTGAGAGTCATGATTACAGCTGTAGAGTGTTTTCCATGGAACTCCTTGTTCCTGCCTCATCCTTCCTAACTTTTTGACATAGGCAGAGTAAATTCCATATAATTGTATGTGCTCCTGTGATACAGTCCATTTGTAGATTATTCAGCAAAGACACATGCATCCAAGCTGTGCAAGTCTTAAAGTAGGACTATAGTAATCACTTATATGTTAGAAAGATAATGAGATGCAGGAATGGTCTGTTCTGACCTGGGCAGTGGTAGGGGAAGGCACAAACAAGAATAGCTGGATACATAACAGCCAAATAAATCATAGGCTCAGTGTCAGGCACCATTTCATAGTGATGAAGTTTAAGGAGTTTCAAGTAGCCTCCCTAGAAAAGCAGCAGAAACTTCATCTGTTGAATAATATTTAAAAAGATTAGTCAAAGCTCTAGAGAATGATTAGTTGAGCAGCTACCAGTAATACAGGCAGATAAAGTCTTTGATTCTCTCATTATTTTTAGTCTGATTAGTGAACATTCTTTAGACTATTACTGCATTTTAACTATCAGATAAAATCTCAATCTTGATGAGAATAAGTACCATAAGAATGGTACATGGCACATGAAAATATGTAAGACATTTATGTTTTTTCCTAACAGTAGCTTTGCTCAACTTTGTCTTTTGAATAAGCAGCTGAAGTATATCCACTTGCATTGTCAGAATTACACTTTCATAGTCCTTTCAAATATACTTTTACACTGGATATTTCTTTTTAATAATCCACCAATTTTCTTCTCATTTCCCATCACTTTCAGTCACCAGCACTTCAGACCTTGATGAGAGGTGCTCTAAAAATGCAAATACATAGATTCTTTCACAATTCACACAGTTTTCAGTATCCCATCTCCCTTTCTACAAGGAGACTAGGATCAAATCTGAAGTGAAGGGAATGAAGAGGGCACTACAAATACTAGGAAGAGACTAGGTGCATGACATTAATAAATCTATGCAATAGATGCAGACAGAGACTCTATGCAATAGATGCAGATAATACACTGTGTTTTGGACTAGACCTTTTTCTTTCTTTCTCCAAACTATTTGCCCAATCTTCCTTTAAAGTGAGTTCAGTTAAACTCGTTAACTGAATCAGAATCTGCTTCTAGGAGTGGTCCATGTTTCTGCACCATGTGACTTTTTATGACCAAATTATTGCCCCTGCTGGAAATAGTGCAGGTTTTTACAATGGAAATAGTGACAGGCAGACCCTTAGCCATTGTAATGCTAGTAACGAGACTCTGCAAACGCAAAGGCATTACTGGAGTTCCTGAGGGAGTTACAATTACATGATATATATACTTTCCTGATTAAAACCTGCCATCCATGTTTTAATGAGGAAGCCTGGGAACACATAAATCCTTTTGCCAACAGACCTATAAACAGTCTTTATTAGTGGGACCAATTCTGCCATTCACAGCTGAAGATGCCTCAGGTATTAGCATGAGTTGGGTCTTCAGAGTAATGCACCACTCACGCTAAGGGTAAATGGAATGAGCCCTGTGCTGGGGCCAAGACCAAAAGGAAAAATTGATTAAAGTTTAAAGAAAGAATCATTCAAATAATGAGAAGTTTCTCTTTCCTCAATTCTCTATCAAAAATGAGGCTTCCAAGAATCTCAAGAGAAAACCTGTTCCTGTCAGAAAAATACCAATTTAATGACGCAGAATAAAGAGGCTCAGATAATTTATAATGAATACATATCATTATTCAAAATTTATAATTATTAACCACAATTACCTTGACTTCTAAAAAGCCCCCAAGTTATCTAAATTCATGTGACTGGGTGCATTTTTGTTATATTTCTGGCTCAGAGTAGAAGTTACAGATTTTTTTCAAAACCTTATATGAGGCTTAAAGAAGCAATAAAATACAAACAATAATAAAACACTGCATTAATCTTCATTCTCATATAGGAGTTACATGTTATTTCTTGTAGGTGTCAGAGGAAGTCAAACTCAGGAGATAGGAATTCTTAGTTATCCAGTCACTCTCTTATGTCTAGACCTAATCTGTGTTAAAACCTTCCAACTAATAACACTTTTTCCTTACAACTAGTCAGTGAGGGTAATAGACCTAGAGAGAGCTGCCTGTGCTGTGATACAGCAAGGCCCTTGCATAGCACTACCATCTCCTGGTGCAGACAGTTCTGCATTTCTCAGGCAGTACGTCTGCAGAGCAGACACCTTCTGTCAAGCCAGATATGGAAATTTTGTTTGCACTTTTCAAAGTCCTATAGCACCCATAGAAATTGACTGCCCTGGCCAGCCCCCTGGGATCCCTACCCATGCACCCTCTGCCATGGATCTGGTTGGTGGTCTGGACAATATCATGGGTCAACTCATGTCCAGCCCTACTTCTGCTGCTCTAGATTACTGGCAGATTTTCCTGGATGTACTCTGGACCTACATACTAGGTCTGTGGTCTCCAGTCCCACCTATGCTGTTGTCACCCTTGGCTCCTGTCTTGTCATGCCTATGGAACAGCGCCCCTCTTGGTCCTCTGTGACAGAAGTTTTCACTTCCTTTCTTCCTCTCCTTCATATTTGTATCATGGCTGCTCTGGCTTGAAGCTGAGCACTTATTTTTTTTCCTTGCTTTTAACAATGTGAAGTCTTCAGTCTACAGTTTCATGGGAGGTCAAAGGGCTACTAATAATACTTGAAGTCTGGAGTTCAGAAGTCAAGTGTTTTTAGACTGCCATCTGGGTTACAGAGAGAAAGAAAAATCAAGAAATCCTACCTACTTTCTCCCTTCACCTTTGCAGGTCAGCCTGCAATGTTATAATAATAGTACTACTTATGTTTAACCTAAACTCCTTCAACTGAGGGATATAACTGACTTCATTTCTCTAGAGAGGTTCAGATTTGAAGGTGATTTGCTTAAAGTCATAGATCAACAGAACCAAAAACGCAGCTGTTATGCTCAGTACAGCCCACATCTTGTAACCCTAAGCTTGTGCTTAAGCTTCCAACTATGTCCCAGTGTTCAGTCAGAACATCTAGCTTGAAATCTTTGTCTTTCTTGCCCAACCTTCATTTGTACTGTGGAAAGAACAGTCTTTTAGAGGGCGGGTCTGGAGGATCTAGTTTCTTTCTTTCAGCAAAATACAAAACATAGGTTCTGATCTCAGGCACATTAAAGGCTTAATTGTAAAATGCTCCCCTATAAGCAAGAGTGTCGGACAAAGGGTCACCTTCAGGGAAAAAAAAGGTAGAACCAGGCAAGGAAGGAACAAACTGAAATAGGTCTTCCCCCTTTTTCCTCTTTGTGCTGGGAGCTGTCAATGACAAGATGAAGATATTTCATTCCAGATTCTCTAAAATGGTCACATTTTGAATTAGTTTCAGTAAACTTTTTTAAGTTTTAAGATTTTTTAAAAAATTAAAAAAAATTTAAACAGTAGTTAATTTCAGTTAATTTCTTCATGAAGGAAGCGTCACGATCAACATGATGCTCGGTGGTTATGCCCAACAATGAAAGAGATGGATTGAATAGTCAATTGAATGATAGATCCTTCTATATATCTACAGATGTCGATCTCTCTCTCTCTCCCCCCCCCTGAAGTTTTGAGTCATAGAATCATAGAATCATTTAGTTTGGAAAAGACCCTTAAGATCATTAAGTCCAACCATAAACATAACTCTGCCAAGTCCACATCTAAACCATGTCCCTAAGTGCCACGACTATGTGTCTTTTAAATATTCCTAGGGATGGTGACACAACCACTTCCCTAGGCAGCCTGTTCCAATTCTTGATAAACTTTTCAGTGAAGAAATTTTTCCTAATATTCAATCTAAACTTCCCCTCGTGCAACTTGAGGCCATTTCCTCTTGTTCTATCACTTGCTACTTGGGAGAAGAAACTGACACCCACCTTGCTACAACCTCCTAGACAGCAATAAGGTCTCCTATGTGTCACTTTTTCTCCAGGCTAAACAACTCCAGTTCCCTCAGCTTCTCCTCTTAGGACTTGTGCTTTATAGCCTTCAACATCTTTGTTGCCCTTCTTTGGACATGCTCCAGCACCTCAATGCCTGTCTTGTAGTGAGGGGCCCAAAACTGAACACAGTATTCGAGTTACAGCCCTACCAGTGCCGAGTACAGGGGAACAACCTCTTCCCTCATCCTGCTGGCCACACTATTTCTGATTCAAGCCAGGATGTTATTGGCTTTCTTGGCCACCTGGGCACACTGCCAGCTCAGAGTCAGGTGATACAATTATTAAGAGGAATCATACAGGTTTTGTGTTACTACTACAAGTTTTGTGTTACTACTTCTGCTAAAAAGGTAAATTCAGAGGAAACACCAAAATAAAAACCAAGTATCTTCAAGTAAATTAATTTCCAACTTCTGAATGTCAAAGTTGAAAAAGGGGAGGAGAAAACAGGGAAAGGATCGCAGTAGGGTTCTGTTCATTATTTTAATGTTCACAAGATAATGAGCTTGAAATCTTATAAGACCTGTTTGACATGCTGTTATTATATAAAATTTTGTGGCTGAAGAGACTGTTACCTAGGGAAATTTACATATGTAAATTAGCATAGGGTGAACATGTCATTGCTGGAGTTTTCTGCTTTCATTGATAATTATTCAGTGTAACAGTGTTCTCTGTGCACAAATTAATACTATTTTCTGTGCACTTCTCATTTTATCAAGGTTTATTAATTTAATAACTAATCACTCTGAGTCCTATGGTACTTTGCTTATATGGAGCTGGCTGGCTCCCATAAACTATCAAGCCTATAATTTTAATTTTAAGTAGAGTTCCTATTTAATATATCTAAGGAGTAAATTAAATGTCAGGTTGATATTTGCTGTTTGGGGAGGATTATATAGCTGTGATATATAAAGCAGTTTCTAAAAATTTACCACAGAAATTAGATTCATAGAAATTGGTCTGAATTTAATTTTATTACTTGTTTCACCTATACATAAATCAGTTTCACAATGGTTTTATGCAGTCATTTTTTGTTAGTGACCATGTATATTTATGTATAGGGGTTTTTTTATTATTTTTAGTGACTAATATAAGAATGGTGGTTCTTCTGTAGTCTTACCAGAATTTAAACCAGTATAGATAAGGTAAAACAAGTAGCCAGTCTTGAGTAGAAAGTTGATCTATGTTGGGAATTCTCTTTTCCAAGATACAAATAAGTCCTGTCTTGCTATGTGTGTTTCTCCATTTGTCCAGAGGGTGAACCATTCTCAGTTAGGGATTTTTCTCAAACCTGTAAAGCCACCCGAGGACATCTGAGAGACACCATTGATAATCATCTTATGGAGTAAAACTATGGACCATAAGACTGGCAAACGTCTTTTAGGGCATTTTAGGGTCTGACTTGCACAAATGACAAGAGAAGTTGTTCATTGGGCCAAGTGGTCTCTGAATGAAAAGGAAAGCAGTAATGGGAGTGAAATTTGGAGGTGGCAGGCTTTAATAGTTCTTTCAGGAGTCAACCAGAATGTGAACAACTGATTCTAATGAATTGATCTTACTGGTCATGAAAACCCCCTCTACTATGTGCTTGTAAGCAAAATCACCATTGCACTATATGAACTTTACAGTTGGGGAAGAAGAAGGAGGTATCCCACAGTGACCTCATATAAAGCAAATGTGTGTATACTGAAGCAATAGGGACGTTCTCAAAGGATTGGCAGCATTGCTGTTTGCCACATGCAATTCCCCCTAAAAAGAATTTTCTTAGGGTATATTTTCTTCCTGAGAACAATGAATTCAGTGTGCATGCAGGGCAGATTCAAATCATCACCCAATGAATTGCATGAAATTGCCAGCTGAATATATAACAGTTGTTACCACATGTGAATATCTATTGCTTAATGTTTCTGTGGTCAAGGTCCTTCAGTTTCACAATGTTTTTGTATGAGAATATTATAGTAATGATACAAAAAATGTGATAAAATTGAGTTAACTCCTGCCCTCTGATTGAAAGTAAAAACAAAGTTTTGAAAATGAGATAGCTGGTCTTAAACAGCTAGGGAAGAGGATTGCATGGAAGAAGATGACTTCCTTCCAGATCCCATGGCACTGAAAGGCTGCATTAGTTTCACATTGAAGCCATTTGACTCAATTGCATTTCCAGACTTTAACATCCCATGGAATTGCCTTGTCATTGTGACAACCAAGAGAAAATGGGATAGGAAAAGGGAGGAAATTGCAAAGCTGGGAGGAAATTAGATCAACTTTGCTTGTCAGAACTATAACTCGTTGCACCCTGCGTCAATTACCAACATTAGCTGAGGTTGTTTCTCAACAGTTTAAGCCAGATTTTTTGGAGGTGAAGCAGGAGTTGGAAATCAGGGCTCCACCGGCTAATCCAATTCCCAGACTACCAAGTCTTTCTTTCTCCCTCTGTCTCTGTGTTCTTCAGTGAGTACTGGATTAAAAAAAATAATATCTTTTAGGAGGGGAACTGAGAGAATTATGCCTCAGGATAGATAATAATCAGGGGATCAGCTCACAGCTCTGCAAGATGAAAGATACATTCAGGAGAAAATGCCAGTTTTGAGTATCAGTCTTTCTTACATCTAGTTCAATGTTCTATCAGCTTGACTACCGACTGTAAAAAATTCTTTCTGCCTGGGATTTTTGAGTCAATCAAAGAATGCCTGTCATACATGTCTTCAAAGCTAAGCTTCCTGGAAGTACCCAGTAAACCTAAATATATCTTTATTGAAAAAGTATTTTCCTAAATACCTTATAAGTTTGGTGTTAAATTGCTTAGGCTTATCAAGACTTAGGTAATGTAAGCACAGTAATCATTAGAAATGTAGACTCCTAGGAAGGAATTTCGTAAGGTTATGTGACAATTGAGTGGGGGATTGAAAGCACTGCTTTTATCTAAATATGGACTCAGTTGCTTAAAAAGGTGGCCAGACCACTTTGTCCATCTAATCTCTGCTCATAGTTGCACTGACATCAATAAGGCAGTTACACAACAGTTACTCAATATAACTATCCTTAATTTCAGTAGATGTGTAGTGAAGGAGTTTAGCCACTTTTTTCTATTGGAAGAATATTCTCAAGCATTATTGTCACATCTTCAAATACAGTATCTATTTAAAAAATATTTTGAAAACAACTGGCGAGGGTTTCTTTCAGGTTTTTGGATTGATTTATATTCTTCTTTTGTCATTCTGCATGAACCATTCTGTCAAGCAAGTAATATTTTTTGTGTTTTTCTCTGACTTCAGTGATTTTCAAGTCTTTCCTGTATACATGTTCTAATAAACACACCAGAAGAATAATATTTTCCAAAATTTTTTATTTGCATGATTCAAAATAGAATTTCCTGCTGTTATGCTTCTGAACATTTTTCATTCAGATTACACAGAATTTTCTGAGAACAAGTTGTAGTTAATGATGAAGAAAATGGATTCTAGTATGTTTTGTATGAACATTGATGAAAACTATTTTTAATTAAACAATTATTTAATCAGACATAAAAAAACCCCACCATATGATTTATACATCTCGTGTAGGCTAGCTAGCTACCTGGATTTCAGATATTTTCAATCATTAAGTAATCTGTAAATATCTCAAAGTGGCTCAGTAATCACAACTGTGAAAATGTCTATGAAATTTCTGTTTCATTCTTTAATGAGAAAAGACACATTTACTTAGATAAATGATACTTTACACATTATTTATGCGATTCTATGATATTTTTGTCTGGGAACAGACATGTCAAGCAAACTGATGCTTTTTTGTTGTTTCTGAAATAGGTGAAATAATCTTTAATCTTTGCCTAAGTTGTCATTGGCTACCATACAGTTTTTAAGAAAAGCTTGTGTTGTTTTTCTTTATAACTCTGTTTCTATTGTGTGCTTTCCAAAGGTCTAGCAACGGGCTTATTCTGCTTCCTGTAGAACTATGTCAGCCCAGATTAAGAACACCAGAAAGATTAGATTTAGATATTTCCTTCTCAGTTGCCCTCCTGTTGTTCTCCAGTGAGCAGGGTCAAAACTGATTCTGAAAAAAATTATGGGAAAGTTCAAGTGGCTTTTCATAAAGCACTTAGGGCAGCATAATGTATTGACATATTTTCACTGGACATCATATAAATAGTCCCCTGCAATCAGAACTATACCCTTGGTCATTAGTTACAGAAAAAAAAAAAAAAATGCAATGGCTTTATATGTCAGAGAAAGTAAATGACAGGTCACAGCTAAGAGTTTTTAATCTGATGAAATAGCTTCCCAAATGGATGGGGGAAAACTTATATACCTGCTATTCATTTTCAAATGGGAAATAATGTTCCAGTGGCACCAGTCATATGTTAACTTGCCATCTTGCCACTGTGATTATTTGCTTAAGGAGATTTTATTAGTGGCCACTGAAGATTTCAGAGATTTTTATTCAAGTGGGGTCCAGATAATACAGAGAATGAGAGGGAAAAAAGTTGGTAAATATACTGTCCTGTAGGAGTTAAAAGCAACAATTAAAGCACTTCGTAGAAAAAAGGAGCTGGAGTCTTTCAACTCCGGAGACCTGTAACTGCAGGGCTTCTATTTGGCTCTGTTTGAGCCTTCATCCATATTTAGATTCACTTTTTTTTTTTTTGTCTAATTTTACAGCATTCTTTAAGTTGCCACATTATACGGCACTTGTCATCTAACCAGCAGGTGATGGAGCCTCAGGTCCTTCCATTAACAGGATAAGATAATTCTTTATCTTAAAAAAATCAATTAATAAAATAAATAAACAAATAAAACAGGAAAACAGAAAAACTGTTATTAAGGAAACAGAAGCGCTATAAGAACCGACACAGTTGGACTGAATAGATTAATTGGGAAACTTGCAAATTTCCTTTTCCATTCCATTTTCTGAAGTTATTTCAAGAGTGTATTGTTCTGCCATATTCTATTTCGAAGGTGGCTAGATTTCAGCGGCAGTTGGAATAATATTCTGCTTGTTTCAATTATACTTAAATTCATTGACCAATCCTCTAATATGGTCATATAATAGATACAATAGGACTATTCATATATCTATTTATATATATTTATAGATATTCATATATATATATTTAACAGGTTTTGACTCCTGTATTGAATTCTTTCCTCCATCAAAGTACTTAGTTAGATGTCTATCAAATTTCACTCATGGCTCATGTTGTTAATATCTTTTCCTTTTGTATCTGCTATACAACTTTTTGTTCGGTCATATCTCTTGCAGTCACTATGGCACTTCTTAAAACCACTTATGAAAAAAAAAAAAGTGGAGTGATACTGCAAATAGAAGAAAAAAATAGCAACAAAAATTCTAAAGGTTAAAAATATGTGAGGTTAACTTGTCAGTTGAGTGAAGAGAAAAAAAGACCAAAAAGTTTACTAATGAACCTTTAAACTGTCTTTGGAGATTTTAAAAAAAAAAAAGTTATAATAATAACAGATGAGCAGTTAAAGGTTATTAAACATGGCCCAAAAAACTTATCCATTAAAGATAAAACCAGCAGTTACTCAAGTTGCCCTAGATAATTTCTTGCATGTAGTGATAGCATCACTCCCCCTAATGTCTTGGCCTTGAGACCTGGCACATGCGTATAAGGTTCAAGACTGAACTTTTCTCAGGTTTAGGTTTTCTCCCAGCTTCCTCCACCACTCCCATTCCCTGTCATTTGCAGCTGTTTTGAAGAATTTTGTTATCAGCTCCTCAACAGGGAGACAAACATATGGTAGTCTGGATATTTAAATTCCTCCCACCACTAATCATTTCACCCTGTCAGGAAAAGAGAGCAGAAATAATAATTAAAAAACAAGTTAAAACTTGAGACTGCAAGCCACTGTCAACTCTAACTTTTTTAATCTGTTTTTTGTTGGTTTTCTCCCTCCCCTGATTTTTTTTATTTTTCCCAGATTGCAGATTGCTTATACTGAAGAAGAAATAATGTTATGGTTTGAATGATATTACTCTGAGTCTCTCCGGGTGCTCACCCAAGAGATACATACAGCTCAGGATTCATTCTTCCTTGTTGTCTTAATAATAACAGTAATAATAGTAATAATAATCACATTAAAATACAGAGTGAGGCACATGATGCTGGTTTTTGATGGCTGATATCCTCCATGTGATCATCCAGAGACCTTACTTACTTATTTCAATTAGCATGTCAGGCATAAATTTGAAATATCGCCAAGGTAGAGACAGGGAAAATGTAAAACCAAAGTTTTTTCTTAGGTGGGATTAGATAGAGACAATAATGAAGCTGCCAAAGTAATGTGAATGCTGTAGCCAGAAGAGGTGATGCCCTTCCTGGCTGACTGATTTTCTGTTGGTTGCCTGTCATAATTTATAAAACATAATCCATAGAGCAGTGCAAACAAAAGAATCTCTGGAGGGGCCAATATAGATAAGAGAACCCAGGAAGACCTCTGCTAAGTATGAATACTGTCATGGGGTCATTCAACACTACTGGGGTTTGGATCTTCTCTATCAAATTCTTTCATAACTCAACCAAGTCTGATCTGAAGAAACAAGGGGCTAATGAAGTTGTACAAGCAACAATAATGGTTTAGGACTGTTATCTATACCTGGGAATGTTGCATCTTCTGCACAGCCATGGAACAACTACAATTATTTTCTGTAAAAGTAGAAATGTACACAAGAGCCTGTTTCAGATTTTTATGGGTTTTTTTCCTGTTTCCCACAAGTGCATTAGCACTATTTTGTTTTGGGGATTTTATGGTTTTAAGGGGAAGTGGATTAAGTGGAGTGAGGTGGTCTCACCTTTTCTTTTCAGGTGCACATATGATAGAAATGAAAATGAGATAAGACCTTCCTTCAGAAGCATTTGGTCATGTTAATGATTTGCCTGTTTTTTAAATCCGTAGCACAAATACTGTATGAAAAAAAATAGAAACAAACAAAAAAAGGTTTTTGCTTAGATCCACTGTAAATTTTCTCCAATGTTAGAGAAATTTTTGTGGTGTCAGCTGAAATCAGTGAGGTTGAAAGCCAATTTCCCTTGTGCTCAACTACAGTATCACTAACCTGGCCAGCTCAAGTTACACATCTTGTCCTCATCTGACTCATATTTTCTGTTGATATACATGCTTGGTTTTTATCTGGTTGGCAGAGAAATACATTGCCTTTTAGATAACAAATAATCAATATTATGACTGGTACATTCCTTTCTGGAAGAAATCAGCTTGCTGGAGGAGAGGAGGATTTTGTTATTATCTTTTGCTTCTGTTAATGTTATATATTCCAGAACTTCTGCTCTGCAAAGGGAATATAACACATTGAAAAAATCTGTAAAACTTGTGGTCCTGGGATTTTTTCTGTGGTCTTGGATTTATGTCTGATTGGCTCTGCAATTATGGTCAAATTCATATTATTTAAAGCAGCAAAATGTTGAAAGATGAGATAATGTACAAGGGGTCTTAGGGTTAGAACTATATTAAAACAATAACTTACAGTTACTGGCAGGAATCTGCCAAGGAAAAATTTTTGAATGAAGGAATGAGGACCTTTTGCTTCACAGAATCTAACCTCATCTTTTTTTTGTATTTATATAAATTAAGATCTCTAATGACTTTTAAAAATATAGCATAAATAATTCTCAATCTGGACATGCAAATGCTAATAATGAATATGTACATACACACATATCAGAGAAGCTGTCATCTAGCACCTGCTAAATTTAGAATAAAATGTTAGTATTCTATACTTTAGTTTGATATTAATAGACTGTGGCATCTTAGACAAATCTCTTCATTATTTGTGCTTTGTTTCCACAGCAAACTTTTGCCTATGGTCTCTAATTGGAGAGCATTTCTGGGGCCAGGGATAGCCAATTCCTTCTTTTGTACAGGACCTAACAAACCCAAAGCTATAAGAAAAAATTAACTAACACTGGATATACTTTTGAAAAGCATCTCAGTACTAAACAGATGTACATTTTGGCCGTTCTTAGGCATGTATATATTAGGTATATGTTTTATCTTGTTTGTTCTCAAAAGTTTACAAGAAAGTTATTTTTGCTATTTTGATTTTACTCTGCAGCATGCTTTGCAGATAAATAAATGGCTAATTCTCTTTTAGAGTTTTTTTGAATGCTGCTAGACAATGAGAAAGTAGGTGTGTACTGTACATTTCCTTAACTAGTTGCTTTCTAGATGTTTTATCTGGTTATTTGAAAAATTCTAAGGTAAGAGCTTGACACCTGGAAACTGAGAGTCATCTAAGAAACAGGAACAGTATAAAAAGGCTCAAGTTATATAGAAGCATATATGAAAAGAATCTATATAGACCTATATAAGGTTAGTCCTCCAACCATCAGCTTTCAGCTGTATATCTTTTGCATCCTGGAGGAATTCCAGGATGTTTGTGTGATCATGTGGAAATTTCTAAAAGGAAACTCAGTTGTGGAAAGACTCTGAAATATCCACTAAAGTCAGCTTGAATCTACTGTACCAAATAAAATAAAAGCTAACCCTTCTCTTTGTATTCATCAGCTTTTCTTAGAAATTCAAGCTCACAGTGACACATCAGGAGCTAACATTGAAAACAGCAGTAATAAAAGCAACTCAAGTAGTTTACAGAAGATGTATATCTTAAATACATACTTGGATGACAGGTGAAAGTTAGTCCAAAGACTTCCTTCCATGAGGAAGAGCTCAAAGGAAACCATTGATCAGTGACTGTCATAGAAGAGAAGTGGGGAATTTTTTTCAAAACTGTCATCCTAATTGGAATTATATTCTTCAATGCTTTTTTTTTTTCCCCCAAATAAAGTGACAAATGGGATGTAATGCTCCTTTTCATAGGATTTTAGAAATATTTGCACAAGAGGAACTATGGACTCATTACCTTTCCAAGTTACACTTGATGCTTCTTTGCATACAAATATATATGGAAGATAACTGGTTGCATTCTTTTTCTTTGTGTTTTTCATTCAGTTCAACCACAATGAGTGACAAAGGCTTCAAAATGTTCTGTCATAAGGAAATGCTGAACTTAGATTTTTGGCTTTCCCACAACTTTGTTTTGAGGACCAGTACAAAGAACAGAGAGGCTGGTGACACCAGAACACCAGCCAATTCAGTGATAATGTTCCCTTTTCACATTAACATCTTTCCCGTGTTGTCAAGGTAAGACTTTACCAGAGGATTTTTACTCAGTCATTTATCTTTTCTATGCAACGAGACAGTTGAATGACAGCATTATTTAGACATGTGACAAGATGACATGTGGTATCACCAGTGTCTTGCTAACACAGAGGTAGACCATGGTGTCTTGTAATTTCTTCAATGAGGCTGTGTAGTGTACTGAGTAAGAGAAAATGAAGAAAAAGGAAAAAAGAAAGTTCAATTTGACTCCCAAAAGACAAGTTTGTAAGCAGGAGAAAAAAATTCCTTAAATTCACATGAAAAAAAGATAAAAGCACTCACTTTTAATAAGAGTGCAGCGAAAGTTATATTTGAGATAGTAGATAAAGTTTCATATTTATTTTACTGGCAGTATAAACTAATCTCTCTGTTCATACACACTATTATATAGCATGTATACAGCATGTGCATATGCATGTATGAGCATGCATATACTTATTGTCTCTTTATGTCTATCTCCCTTCCTCTTAGAGTGGACTGGCACTACAGAAATTTGCTCTATGAAATATTAAGGGTGATAGAAATAACCACTACAAGCAATTTGCTGGGTCATCTCAATATTTGCAAGTTGTCTTTGTAATATGTTCTTCATGCTATTTAACTTAACCTGTTACTCAGTACTTAGCCTACAAGTCTCACTTTTGCACTGATTAAAGGTGCCTGTTTCAGCACACATTTCAGTTTCTGAAAAATCTTTTCAGATGAAAATTTTCCTCTGCGCATTTTAAGTTTTTCAGTGACTATTTGATCAGCTTATTTGTACTTTTTAAAATTTTCTGCAAATCCTACTCTGTGATGGCCCCTTTTTGCTGGATGTGCCATGCAGAGTGTTTCTAGTTGCAAAAAACAAACCAAGTCTGGATTACAAGATATTTTCCCTCTACAGGCTTTGATCAGCAGATCTGTTAAGTACTCTCTGTTTATCTTAAGAGCTCAGAAAGGAACATGTGCTTCTCATTTGCAATAACATAGAGTAGTAAGAGGATGCTCATTTCTACAATGAAAAGGCAAAAATAACAAGCATTCAAAACTAGGACATTGAAAATTCAAATCAGTGTAAGAGGTTTTCTGAATCACAGAGGGGAAAAAATGCAACAGAGGATTTAGAACTGGATCCATTGATTAGACACAAGGCAAACAGGATTCTGCTGCTTAAGAAATGTTGACTTGTTAATCTCTCTTGCTATCAGAATGCTGAGGAAGCTGAGGAAAGCCCAGGTGTGCTTTAATTCTTAGCCTCCTCAGGGAAATGCTCTCAATGTGTTTATTAAGCTGTGTGGGTAACAGCATTTAATAAACTGTTTTCAAACATTAAAGATGTTTGCTTATCTGAGAGTGAAAGGGGGAGAGGCAAGTAGTCCCTGCTATCCTTTTGATGGCTTTATGGAAGGAAATTACTTGTGGCAGGGGCTGGAACAGGGACACTGTGGAATTGTGCCACTGCTCACCAAACCCAGATTGGGGTGTATGGGCTGCAGTTACTGCACTCTCACAGTCCTGAGATGTTGCAATAGTTAAGAACAAATTTCATTTCACAGGGAGCACAGGAATGGGTGAGCTGGCTGTTTTATTACTCCAAACATGTGCCCCTTTCGCTTACAGCCTTTGGTCTCTGTGCTAGGATTTCCAATAAGGTGATACTTACGCTTTTTTGGTTTTGTTGTGCACTGTTCATGTGATGTGAGTACAGGCCTGCTAGCAGTTCAGATCAGCAGCTGAGGCATCCATTTATTTCCTACAAACTAACAAACAGCTATTCGTTAATAACAACTTCTATCTGACACCATCTGGACTGACTTTAGACCAGTGCCATGAAGAAAACTACCTATTCTGTAGTGACATTTTCAAATGATTCAGGATAAGGAAGATGTCAGGACAAGAAATTTCAAAAATTGTCAGATGTGCAATAAGTAAATAGTAACATAACACAATTCATTTCTGATAATGGCATTAGTATGGGGATTCTGT
This sequence comes from Strix uralensis, assembly GCF_047716275.1. Lineage (NCBI taxonomy): Eukaryota > Metazoa > Chordata > Aves > Strigiformes > Strigidae > Strix > Strix uralensis. The sequence goes on along the minus strand of NC_133975.1, from coordinate 111,936,899 downwards.
ACTTGAGTTTTATTCTTAAGTGTGAACTAAATTGGCCTCTGGGATAAGTTGTCACAGCTGCACTGAGATCACTGGAGCTTTAGAAGTCGGCAGCAAAAGTGAATCCACTTCTTTTCTTTGGTGACTTTTGTCTTAGGTCATAACATATGCTTTCTAAAACCAGTAACATATGGCAGACTAAGCATGCATTAATGGCCAGTTTTGGTGGAGTTCCCGTGCATATAATCAGCTAATTAGTCACCCAGCTGCATATGGACATGCAAACACCACAGGCATGTCAGGAGTAGCTAAGTTGTGCAGATCTGCATGCCCCAATATTTGCATTAACGTTCCCATAATGTCCATCTACCCAAATTTCTGAGATAGGAGATTCCGTAAAAGAGGAAACCTTATTTGCACAGCTGAAGGTATTTGCTTTGCCTGGGGAAACAACTCTTCTGTTTGTCCCCTGAACTCTAAAGAAAAGTCTTCTACACAGTTTAAAATAATTTCAGGAGGAGAACCAGAATATTTTAGTTACCCCTTCATTTCACACATTGTACTACACTGTCTGATTTAAACAAGTTGCATTCCTGCATCTTTCACAATTTGTTTGTTTATATTTTGTAAGTGCTGTCTCAAATGGATTTCTGTGCAGGACAGCTAGTATTTGACATGAATATGATGTGACAGGTTGAAATAAATACTGAAAAGTTTGTAAGCCCAAACTGACCATATGTTGTGTGTCACATATTGGACTTCATACCCAGCCCTCATAGAGAAGTGTCATGAGCAAGTATTAAGTCAGCCACTGCCCTGGTGAGGACAGCTCCAGGGAAATGCATGAAGTTCCTTATCTGTAAATTGGAAAATATCTTGTTCAGAATTTAGAAGAAATTCTGTAAGAGCAGTAGTATGAATAATAATAATTCACTAGTCCTTTTATAGTCAGTTCACTATGACACAAAAGGTTGCCATGGCATTTAATTAACATACAGATTGGAACTCCACATTCTTTTTGTACTTGCAGTAAATGCAATCTTTTGTAGATTCCTTTAATTCTTGATTTTTAGGTAACAACCTAAAAGATATTCTCAGAAACCCATCAAAGCCTCAGGCTACACTCCACATGTTTGATCATACTGAATACTTCTAAACTGAAGATTATTCCTTTTGACAAGAGAAATACAGCCACTGACAATACATATTGTTTCCTGCTTTCTTGAAAATACTCTTACTGTGTATTTTTTTAATGTCTGATTATTCATGAAGAACTATACAGTCATCCGTCATGTATTATTTTTCATTGTGATATTACTTTCTCATATCAGATGTATCTATCTTATCTGACTTCATCTATTTAAAAGTGAAATGCTTTGTCTAAACTGATAGAATGAAATGGGTATTCTGGGTACACATTCATTCTAGTTAAGATAGATAACAGTTGCAGTGGACTAAATAAGTTTTACATTATGTATCACTCTATTGTTTCTATTTCTATGGTTAGTAACTTTAAATCCAGTTGAATTAGTAGGAAGGAGTTCCTCAGAGGTGTTGTGGGTTAACCCTGGTAAGCAGTTAACCCCAACATAGCATCTTGCTCACTCCCCCCAGTTGGATGGGAGAGAGTACCGGAAGGGTAGAAGTGAGAAAAATTGTGGGTTAAGACAGTTTAATAGGGAAAGCAAAAGCTGCATGTGCAAGCAAATCAAAATAAGGGTTCTGTTAACTACTTCCCATCGACAGGCAAACGTTCAGCTGTTTCCAGGAAAGCAGACCTCCATCATGTGTGAAGACAAATGCCATAATTCCAAATGTGTGTCCTCTCCCTTTCTCCTTCCCTGTACCTTTTATGGCTGAGCATGATGTCATATGGTCTGGGATATCCCTTTGGTGAGTTGAGGTCAACTGTCCCAGATATAACCACTCCCAATTTCTTGGGCGCCCCCAGCATCCTCACTGCTGAGACAGTGTAAAAAGCAGAAAAGACCTTGATACTGTGTAAGCTCTGCTCAGTGATTGCTAAAACACCCCTGTGTTACCAACACTGTTTTCAGCACAAATCCAAAACACAGCACCATACAATCTCTATCCCAGACAAAAACTACAATAGGGAAGGGTATCCTAATGTTATACAATTGTTGACATACAGTACAAAGGAAATAAGAGGATAGCTAAACTGTCTCTTCAGAAAGCAATATTCAGAAATAAATTCCAGAGCTACTAATTGTAAACCATGTCAAGAAAGTGTGAATAGCTTTCAATTTACTTTCATGGTACCATTCAGTTGAGAGTACACCACTGTTTGTGTTCCTGCTGATGTCTCGCATAACGTTAGAAGAGTTGCGTGGTCACGGTGCCTCATGAAAGAAGAGATCATAGAATCATAGAATTTCTCAAGCTGGAAGGGACCCATAAGGATCATCAAGTCCAATTCCTTGCTCCTTGCAGGACTACCTAAAAGTAAACCATATAACTAAGAGCATAATCCAGACACTCCTTGAACTCTGACAGGCTTGGTGCCATGACCACTTCCCTGGGGAGCCTTTCCAGTAACTGAACACCCTCTCAGTGAAGAACTTTCTCCTAATGTCCAATCTGAACTTCCCCTGATGCAGCTGCATTCCATTTCCTTGTGGTCACCAGAGAGAGGAGATCAGCACATCCCCCTCCGCTGCCCGCCTTGAGGAAGTTGTAGACTGCAATGATGGCACCCCTCAGCCTTCTCCAAGCTGAACAAACCAAGTGACCTCAGCTGCTCCTTGTAAGTCTTGCCCTCAAGACCTTTAACCATCTTGGTCATCCTCCTCCGGACACACTCTAATGGTTCGATGTTCTTCTTATGTTATATTCTTACGTTTGTTGTTAACAAACCATTTATTTTCATAGCAAGCTTTACAGAAAAAAACACTACCCCCCAGAGAAATAGCTGGCAAAAGCATCTAGTATATTAAACTAGTGTCATTTGCCCCCTCCCCTGCAATGTCCCGCAACAACATATTTAAGGTCACACAGTTATATCATTAAATACTTGTGAAGAAACTGTTATTGAGAACTGTTTTATAGATGCTGTTTATCTTCTTTTTTTTTTCCTTTTTTTTTTTTAATGCAAAGAAATGAATGTAGAATTTCAGCACTAGAACTATGTTATGATAGTAGGTGACTGAAACAAAGAATAATGAAACATTCCTAGTTTATCTGATTCCTATAACATAGAATCATGGGAATTAAAATCTTTCTTGGTCTTTTTTTTTAGACTTATAAAGCTAAAATAACACAAAATATGTTTGGAAAAGCTGTTGGCCAAGTTCTGCAGCAATATCTGTTGGCAGTGAAAGAGTGTCCAAGTTCCTCAGAAGTCTTTTTCCACCTGGAGGAGGAAAGTTCTCTTGTAATAAGATATCACCCTTCAGCCTTGAATTTTCCAGGGAATTGCAGGTATTCTTCCTGCCATGTTCTAGTATTTATATGAATGTGATACATTCCATTTTGCTGGCATAACGATATCTCTAACTTTGCTGCAATAATCTTTTTTTCAGATAAATGTACTTCCCTTCCTTATATATATGTCTTCTCTATTACTGTTATGGGTAAATACTGTTGGCTTTGAAATAGTTCTTTTTTTGAGTATTGGAAACAGTTCTCATCTTTTAGACTCCTTCTCCCTCTTCCTCTGACCATTTGACATATTAATGGTGATTGTTCTGGTTTTGGCTGGGACAGAGTTAATATTCTCCATAGTAGATAGTACGGGGCTATGTTTTGGATTCGTGATGAAAACAGTGTTGATAATGCAGAGATGTTTTTGTTATTGCTGAGCAGTGCTTATACAGCGTCAAGGTTTCTTACATCACCCCACCAGTGACTAGGTTGGGGGTGCACAGGAAACTGGGAGGGGACACAACTGGGACAGCTGACCCCAACTGACCACAGGGACATCCTACACCATATGATGTCATGCTCAGCATACATAGCTGGGGGAAGAAGAAGGAAGCAGTGGACGTTCGAAGTGATGGCGTTTGTCTACCCAAGTAACCATTACGTGTGATGGAGCCCAGCTTTCCTGGAGATGGCTGAGCACCTGCCTGCCCATGGGAAGTAGTGAATGAATTCCTTGTTTTGCTTTGCTTGTGTGAATGGCTTTTGCTTTACCTATTAAATTGTCTTTATCTCAACCCACAAGTTTCCTCACTTTTACTCTTCTGATTCTCTGCCCCATCCCAGCTGGGGGGAGTGAGTAAGCAGCTGTGTGGTTCTTAGTTGCTGGCTGGGGTTAAACCACGACAGTGATCTTGTGTTACATACTTTTTGTACCACAGATTTATCCTATAGCCTTTATGGTCATTGTCTTTTAAATATGTACTGCAGTTTCTTTTGTGTTTTTACTACATATTGTCATTAAATCACATTCTCCAGCTATTTCAGTAAGAATGCATGCTCTTTTCAAGCCTTTTTAAAATTAACTATGATTTTCTTGCCAAGCCTGTTTCTGTTCTGGTTTTATTCTCTTCCTCCAAGATTTCTTCTCCAATATTATAATTAATTTTTTTTTCCATAGGAATTTTGCCATTCATAACCATATTCAAACTATGTCTAGTGAAAGATCCTTCCCAATTAAAATGTCAAAAGAACACAAGAAGAACTCTCTTGACTTTCAATTATGGAGACAGTTAATCTCGTTAAGCTGAATGCTCTTCCCAACGTTTTACTGCTCTTTCAAACACTCTATCGTTATATTTAGTTGAGAATTTTCTAGGTACTTATGGAGCTTTATGTGGAATCAAACCAAACACACAACAAAAAAAGTATCAATTAGATAAAACAAAGGATTCACTAGTCAGATTTCCAGCTTTTCTTTCTTTCCATTTTACAGGCAAATTTACTGTTACAAGGAACATTTCTTTCTGACATCTCAGGAGGAAAAGGGAGACTTGGTCACCCAGGATATGGAGAAGGCTGAGGTACTCAACAACCTTTTTTCCTCAGTCTTCAGCAGCAAGGGGTCCAGCCACATAGTCCAAGATGCAGGAGGTAAAAGTGGGGACTGGGACAATGAAGAACTGCCCACTATAGGAGAAGGCAAGGTTCAAGTCCATCTAAAGAACCTGAAGGTGCACACGTCCATAGGACCTAATGAAATGCATCCATGGGTTCTGAGGGAACTGGTGAATGAAGGGTCTAAGCCACTATCCATCATATTTGAGATGTCGTGGCAGTCTGGTGAAGGTCCCCCTGACAGGAAAAGGGGAAACATAACCCCCATTTTAAAAAGGGAAATAAAGAGGACCCAAGGAACTGCAGGCCAGTCAGTCTCACTTCTGTGCCTGGCAAGACCATGGAGTGGATCTTCCTGGAAAATATGCTAAGGCACATGGAAAATAAGGAGGTGATTTGTGACAGCCAACACGGCTTCACTAAGGACAAATCGTGCCTGAGAAATTTGGTGGCCTTATACAATGGGTTTACAGTGTTGGTGGATAAGGGAAGAGCAACAGAGGTAATCTACCTGGATTTGTGCAAAGCTTTTGACACTGTCCCATGTGACATCCTTGTCTCTAAATTGGAGAGACATGGGTTTGATGGATGGACCACCCAGTGGATAGGAATTGGCTGGATAGTTGCACCCAAAGACTTGCAGTCAATGGTCAATATCCAAGTGGAGAGCAGTGACAAGTGGCGTTCCTCAGGGGTCAGTGTTGGCACTGGCACTGTTTAACATCTTTGTTGGAGACATGGACAGTAGCATTGAGTGCACCTCAGCAAGTTTGCTGATGTGGTGCAGTTGACACGCTGGAGGGAAGGGATGTGCCATCCAGAGGGACCTTGACAGGCTTGAGAAGTGGGTCTGTGCAAACCTCATGAAGTTCAACAAGGCCAAGTGCAAGGTCCTGCACATGGGTCGGAGCAATCCCAAGCACAAATACAGGCTGGACAACGAGTAGATTGAGAGCAGCCCTGCAGAGAAGGACTTGGAATTAGTACTGCATGGAAACCTTGACTATGGGCCAGAGACTCACAGCCCAGAAAGTCAACCATATCTTGGGCTGCATCAAGAGAAGTGTACCTAACAGGTCTAGGAAGGTGATTCTCCCCCTGAGACCCCACCTGCAGTACTGTGTCCAGCTCTCGGGCCCCCAACATAAGAAAGACATGGGCCTGTTGGACCGGGTCCAGAGGAGGGCCATGAAGATGATCAGGGGGCTGGAGTACCTCCCTTACAAGGACAGGCTGAAAAAGTTGGGGTTGTTCAGCCTGGAGAAGAGAAAGCTCCAGGGAGACCTTACAGCAGCCTTCCAGGACTTAAAGGGGGCCTACAGGAAAGCTGGAGATGGACTCTTTCTCAGGGACTGTAGTGACAGGATGAGGGGTAATGGCTTTAAACTGAAAGGGGATAGATTTAGTTCAGATATAAGGAAGAAACTCTTTACTGTGAAGGTGTCAAGGCAGTGGACCACGTTGTCCAGAGAGATTGTGGATGCCCTCTCCCTGGCAGTGTTCAAGGCCAGGTTGGACGGGGCTATGAGCATCCTGGCCTAGAGGAAGGTGTCCCTGCCCATGGCAGGGGGGTTGGGACTAGTTGATCTTTAAGGTCCCTTACAACCCAAACCATTCTATGATTATATGATTACCTACAGCTTACTTTAATTTACTTTTTGTAGTATTTATGGAAATGCTGGCTAATAACACCTGGATGATCCAGGTACAGTACAGACAGAGAGAAGTCAAACTTTTCTTAATGAAAAGGAGGAAAGCCATAAATCCATAAACGTCAGTAAGAAAAGACATTAGAGAGCTTTTGTTCATAAATATTTATAAAGAGAATTGGACTTCTTAGAAGTCAAGACTTCACATACAATCTTGTATCTGGTTATGAGGATGTAACCACCTGTTATGACATTTCCAAGGGTGAGAGATCTAACGATGAGTGAAAAAATTTCATATTTCCCCACTGCACAGGTGTTCAAATCCCTAAAGACCTTATTTTCCCCCAGTCTGTCTTAATCCAGTTTTTACCTGAATTTTTCTAATCCCAAGAAAAAGAGGCCAGGTGGTATATAGATCCTGAAAGATACTTTGAGTTCTGTCATGTAATTAGAGATGTTTTTAACACACATTTTAAAAGGTTATTTACAGCAGCACAGAGCGTGATTTAACAGTGTATATCACTTACAACTGCAGAAGCTAATCAAGTTTTAAGGTTTCTTTCAGAAAGTTACATAACTTCATCCTTCTAAGATATCAAAATAAATTTGAAACTTAATGTGTTTGTTTCATGCGGAAACAAATCTAAATTATTAAAAGGCCACGATTCTAATTCATACACATAGTGCTGAACATATTAACAGATATATAATTTGACTTGTTTTTATTCCATCCATCTTTTTGCTAAATCTTCTGAGAGTCTCTTTTGGGTTCTTTAAAGCTTTTTCCTTTATCAGTTGTGATCACTTCGCTGATACAAAAGAAGCTGATGGATGAAAGCATGGCAGTTCTTATTCATTTTCCTTGTTCTATGCCTCAGTTAAATAGCTACAAGGACTCACTACTGAGTATTAAATCTTTTAACATTACCAAGTATGTAAGGGATTAAGCTAGAACAAGCATCTTCCACAGCAGGTAATACGGTGATGAAAACCACTGTCAGTCTGTTCACAGGCAGTTAAAAAACAGTGCTTAGAACGTGGATTTTAAATAAATAAAAATTTAAAATCATCACAGGAGATCAGAATACTGAATCTATTCCATTGTGTAGGAGGGACTTTTCCAGTGTCTGAATATATCTTTGAAGTTCAATTAACTACAGTGTCAGGAGAAGGTTAGAAGTGGAGTTTGATAACACTGAAGAAGTTAGGAAGCTGTCCTAGTGCCAGTATTGGCACTCAGGAATGATTAAGAAGTTTCTGAGCTCTGTGCTATCATCATCATCATCATCATCATCATCATCATCATCATCATCATCATCATCATCATCATCATCATCAATTACTACTTGAAAGGATCAATTAACTGGTCCTTCACACAACAAAGTAACAGCAGTGTTAAAAGAGGGGGTTTTGTCCAGTTTGAAGGGACTTGCAGAAAACAGCTCTGACATTTTGCAGATAGTTCTACAGGTTTCTCTTAAATTCTGCTCTCCTTAGTTTCATCCCACAACTCCGGTTGCATGCCCTATCAATTAGTTTTTCCCTCTCTGCATTGGTCATGCATTCCAGATTTCAAGAAGTGACTAAAAGAGACCAATATAATATATCAGTTGTTGTGTTAGCTTATTTACATTTGCATGTTCAAACTTCTGAAATCGTTGAGTTAAACAGTCTATTAAAGTACTACATTAATTCCTGGCAGTTACTGAGTTGTGCAGTACTCGACACAGACATAGAAGATTCATGATGTTGAGAATGGCTAGCAGAATTTCATATTATGAAAAATCAGAGCAGACTTTTAATGAATGTACGAGCAGCCTAGACTTCTTTTCACCTGTATTATGGATGACTTTTTATTAACTTTGTTAACCCAGTTAAAACTTTTTATGAGTCATATGTTTATTAGTGCTCAGCTGTCATTACCAGATTTATGAATAATTAAGAAAAGTTTAATCGGTTTCAAATCTCTAGAACTGATTGTAACTGGACATAGAACAGAAAGTATTTTAGTTCTTGTATATTTCAATTTGATTGTTAGGAAACAGTATATTGTAGTTGCATGAATTAGATGTAATATCAAACTATACTTGTCTGGATTAGCAAGGCATGAATCAAGACAGGATTGAAAGGTGAATTCAGAGGGTAATGATAATGATAAGTACATGATTCCCTGAAAAAAATGGACTTTTAAAAAATTGTAAACATGATCTTAAAAATATCTGGATTTGAAATTTGAAAAATACTTTCAACAAAACTTGTATTTAGCACTTGACAGAATGACTAGAAAATGTGAAAGATTAAGTTAGAAATACTAAAGAAGGGTAGATGAAAATAAAATAGAGAAATGAGAGAAAAAAGATGTAAGATATCAACAAGCAATATTAAATTAATATAGTTTTGAAACGGATCACTTTTTAAAACAAACCTCTGATTCGTATTCATGAGAATTATGTCAAAATTTCTTTATTTTATAAAGAATTGTTTCTCTTTTGAAGTAAAAACCTCTCACTTTGTGTTTTGATTTGGTGGGGGTTTTTTGGTTGGTTTGTTTTGTTGTTTGTGTGTTTGTTTTTTCCTGGGATATCCATGAAGGTTTTGAGTTGATTTTAAAGAAGATTTTAAATGTTGTTCTCTGTTTTGAAAGGTCAGGTCTTGAAGAGCAGATTGTGACAGTTCATTATGAATGAAACTGCTCAATGGAGCAATGTTTATGTTGTGACTAGCAGAGGTGGCAGTCTTGGGGTTGAAGCCTTGTGTTGAACTTACAGAATCATAGAATCATTCAGGTTGGAAAAGACCCTTGGGATCATCAAGTCCAACCATCAGCCCTACTCTACAAAGTTCTCCCCTACACCATATCCCCCAACACCACATCCAAATGACCCTTAAACACATCCAGGGATGGTGAATCCACCACCTCCTTGGGCAGCTTATTCCACTGTCTAACCACTCTTCCTGTGAAAAATTTTTTCCTAATGTCCAGTCTAAATCTCCCCTGTTGGAGTTTAAAAGCATTCCCTCTTGTTCTATCACTAAGAAAAGACCTTGAAGACCATCTAGTCCAACCATTAACCTAGCACTGACAGTTCCCAACTACACCATATCCCTAAGCGCTATGTCGACCCTACTCTTAAACACCTCCAGGGATGGGGACTCCACCACTGCACTGGGCAGCCCATTCCAATGCCTAACAACCTGTTCTGTAAAGAAATACTTCCTAACATCCAGTCTAAACCTTCCCTGGTGCAACTTGAGGCCATTACCTCTTGTCCTATCGTTTGTTACTTGGTTAAAGGGACTCATCCCCAGCTCTCTGCAACCTCCTTTCAGGTAGTTGTAGAGGGCGATGAGGTCTCCCCTCAGTCTCCTCTTCTTCAGACTAAACAACCCCAGTTCCCTCAGCCACTCCTCATAAGACCTGTCCTCCAGACCCTTCACCAGCTTTGTTGCCATTCTTTGGACACGGTCCAGTAATTCAATGTCCTTTTTGTAGTGAGGGGCCCAAAACCAAACACAGTAATCGAGGTGCGGCCTCACCAGTGCTGAGTACAGGGGTAAGGTCACTTCCCTGTCCCTGCTGGCCACGCTATTTCTGACACAAGCCAGGATGCCATTGGCCTTCTTGGCCACCTGGGCACACTGCTGGCTCATGTTCAGCCCGCTGTCAATCAACACCCCCAGGGTCCCTCTCTGACTGTCAGCTCTCCAGCCACTCCTCTCCAAGCCTGTAGCACTGCTGGGGGTTGTTGTGGCCCAAGTGCAGCACCCGGCATTTGGCCTTATTGAAACACCTACAGTTGGCCTTGGCCCATCGCTCCAGCCTGTCCAGATCTCTCTGCAGAGCCTCCCTACCCTCAAGAAGATCAACACTCCCACCCAACTTAGTGTCATCTGCAAACTTACTGAGGGTGCACTTGATCCCCTCGTCTAGATCATCAATAAAGATGTTAAACAGGAGTGGCCCCAAAACCGAGTCCTGGGGGACTCCAGTTGTGACCAGTCGCCAACTGAATTTAACTCCGTTCACCACAACTCTTTGGGCCTGGCCATCCAGCCAGTTTTTTACCCAGCAAAGCATGTGCCCATCCAAGCAGCGAGCAGCCAGTTTCACCAGGAGAATGCTGTGGGTAACAGTATCAAAGGCCTTACTGAAATCAAGGTAAACATTGACAGCCTTTCCCTCATCCAATAAGCAGGTCGCTCTGTCGTAGAAGGAGATCAGGTTTGTCAAGCAGGACCTGCCTTTCATAAACCCATGCTGACTGGGCCTGATCATCTGTTTGTCCTGCATGTGTTGTGTGACGGTACTCAGGATGAGCTGCTCCATCAGCTTCCCAGGCACCGAAGTCAAGCTGACAGGCCTGTAATTTCCTAGATCATCCTTCCGACCCTTCCTATATATGGGCATCACACTGGCCAATTTCCAATCTGTCGGGACCTCCCCGGTCAGCCAGGACTGCTGGTAAATGATGGAAAGCGGCTTGGCGAGCACCCCAGCCAGCTCCTTCAGCACCCTCGGGTGTATCCCATCCGGTCCCATAGACTTGTGTGTGTCTATGTGATGCAGTAGGTCACTGACTCTCTCCTCCTGGATTGTGGGAGGGTCGTTCTCCCAGTCTCTGTCTTCTGGCTGAGGAGGCTGGATTCCCTCAGTACAACTAGTCTTGTTATTAAAGACTGAGGCAAAGTAGCCATTAAGCACCTCAGCCTTTTCCTCGTCACTTGTTACCAGGTTTCCTCCTGTGTCTAGCAGGGGATGGAGGCTCTCCCTGGTCTTTCTTTTGCTGCTCACATACTTATAGAAACATTTCTTGTTATCTTTGACTGCTGAAGCCAGATTAATTTCTAGCTGGGCTTTAGACCTCCTGATTTCCGCCCTGCATAGCCTCACAGCATCTTTGTAATCACTGTGAGTGGCTAGCCCCTTCTTCCAAAAGCTGTAAACTCTCCTTTTCTCCCTGAGTTGCAGCCAAAGCTCCCTGTTTAGCCAGGGTGGTCTTCTCTGTCGCCGGCTTCTCTTACAGCACCTGGGGACAGCCTGCTCCTGAGCCATTAACACTTCCCTCTTAAAGAGTGTCCAGCCTTCCTGGACCCCTGTACCCCTCAGGACCGTCTCCCAAGGGATCCTGTCAAGCAGGTGCCCAAACAAGCCAAAGTCAGCCCTTTGGATGTCCAGGATGTCAGTTCTGCTGTCCCCCCCTCTCCTGGCCTCACTAAGAAGAGAGAACTTTATCATTTCATGATCGCTGTGCCCTAGTCGGCCTCCAACTGCCACATCATCCATCAGTCCTCCTCTGATCACAAAGAGGAGATCCAGCAGGCCATTATGTCATAGAAGGAGATCAGGTTTGTCAGGCAGGACCTGCCTTTCATAAACCCATGCTGACTAGGCCTGATCCCCTGGTTGTCCTTATATGACTTTTAATGGGACTCGAGATGACCTACTCCATGACCTTCCCTGGCACCAAGGTCAGACTGACAGGTCTATAGTTTCCTGGATCCTCTTCTCTGCCTCTCTTGTAGATGGTTGTCATGTTTGCAACCCTCCAGTCTAATGGGATCTCCTCAGTTAGCCATGACTTCTGGTAAATCATGGAAGGCAGCTCGGTGAGCACATCTGCCGACTTGTGCGGGCTAATGGAATAAGAAGATACATCAACACAGAAGTCTCTTAACAAGAACTAGATAAAGAACTTGAAAGTCTAAATCTGTAAAGTGTTAAAATAACAAAGCAATTATGTCAATTAATAACATCTATCAATGTTAAAAATAGAAAATTGATGATCTGTTCATGGACTATGTAAGCAAACTCATGTGTAGTAGAATCTGCAAAGCCAAAGAGGTTAGAGGACAAAGATCTTTTTATCTTCTACAAGTCTATAAAAAGCTAGAAAGGAGCACAATTATTTCCCACATGACTAAATAAAGAAAGCCTTAAGCCATTAAGGCTGTTCAGATTCATAATATTTTCATTAACAGTGGGGGAATTGCTTCATTTGAATTCTCAACTTGATTCAAAAAGTGCAGTTTAGGACCATTTCTTTCATGCACATCACATGCTGACTTCAAATGGAAAGGAACAAAGAGCCCCAGACATGTAATACTCTAAAGTGTATTAATTTCTCTTTGCCTTCTTCTCTGGCCATAGGTATTTTAATACATGGTTCTATTCATTCTTATGTTTGTTGTTATCTGATGGTTCATTATTCATATATGATATCAGTTCGTGAGGTCAGTATTGAACATGTAATTTTAAGTGTACAGATATTACAGGCTGAAAACACTTTTATACATCCTACATGGCATCTAATTACGTGTTATGAGGTTTTTCAGCCATTTGGGTCATTCTGAAAGGATACAAAAGCCCCACAGTAGCCATTCCCAGTGAGTTTCTCAGAGAATGAGCCCCTGAGGCAGACAAATGTCCAGAGTTCAAGAGATTAATTATCACTGATGACTTAGAGGTGGATCAGACAGTAAGTACTAGACAGGAGTTAATTAGGCACAACCTGGCTTAGGTGAGCTCATCAAGGAGAGGGGAGATCCTCTTGAAAGCCACTAAAATATACTGACTGGAGGCTAATACAGTATTTTTAGCGAAGTTCAGTAACTGAGTCTAGTTATGCCCAGACCCTCCAAAAGCAGATTCTTTAAGAACTAAAATGAAAAATGTTCTGTTGAGTAGAAGCCAAAATGAGGGATGAGGAAGAGAACATGAAAACATGAAAACAGAATGGTTGCTTTGTTTCCTGTTGTTTGTTGTTTACAGATTAAAAAGCTTCATATTGGGATCGTGGCCAGAAAACACAGTAGTTTGAGTTGTTTTGGTTGAACTACAAAACAAATAGCTCCCAAAATGCTGAACCTGCAGAGTGAATTAGGATTTCTTCTGTACTTATATTCAGATGCAAGTTTAGTCTACCCTCTAAAAGGGCAATATCACAAATCTAAATTGGGTGTAAGAATCTATCCAGGATTGTAAAAATCCAAAACATTTGGATAGGTACATGAAAAAAAAAATCACGTAAAATACCCAAGCAAAACCAAGGAAAATGTAAACTAGTAAATGAGGCTGCAAAGAGATGTAAATTGGAAATATTGAGATGTCTCTCATCCAGAGAAGTGGACGAGTAAGATATTCAGAGTACCTGACAGGGAGCAAGATGTATTTGATTATAAAATAACTGTCTGAAAGAAGAAACATGGGAGATTTCAGTTTGATTAAACAGTATTTTTGACAACGTTTTTATTTTGAAACACTTCCCATATTTTTCCCCTTTCTACACTTCCAATAACTAGCATGTGTGTTTAAGTTTTTAGTGTTGTTATTATTTTTATTACTATTATTATTCAAATATTTCTTTATGGACAGTAGCTCTGCCCATGCCTGTTTTTCTGTTAATGGTAGTAAACACTTTTCAGCAACAGTTTTTGGAAGAGTTGAGACATTGCTTTTATTACATACACAGACTAAGAGTTTCACATCCTAAAGAAAGGAAGAAGTTTCAGAGCACAGTAAGTACTTAGTCTATACAAGAGCCTTTCAAGTAGTGTTCAGGCAACTGTTTAATTCCTCATAGAAGCACTGGATTGGAATAAGATTTTCCCATTCAAGAACTTTCATCAATGCTAAGGTTGACCAATATTATTGCATCACTGGTTTCAAGGGTGATTTTTGACAGAGCTAATATATATATGTATCTTAAAAAGGGGAAAAAGTCATAAAAGAAGATGCTATCTTTGAAAAACAGGAAGCCTAATTAATGGTATGATTTTCCAGGTCTTTGCAAATTCCTTTGAAATAAACTATTATTAATAGGCTGTATAAATGGCTGAAGGTTTTTATAATATTGCTTCACTTAAAGAGCAGCAAATATCAAACATGGGCTGAAATTAAAGAAAAACATGAAATACTAACTTCGGGGGAATCAGAGTAGCATTTTGAATTCTAGGTATTTAAGAAGAAAAAAAAATATAAGAACCATAGGTTTGGTTTTGGTTTATGTTGGGTTCTTTTTTTTTTTTTTTGTTAAATCAGATCACCATCCTGCTAATCTGAGATCTTGTGGACTTTAGAGCACTCAACCTACCAGTGAATGATAGACAGAGTGTTACAGAGTAATTTCAAATCAAACTAAACCAGTAATTATTACTGCAGGCCTAAATGAAGGTATTCCTTAATACCGGCATACCTTAATAAAGACGTTTTAAAAACTTGGAACGACAGGCAAGATCCTGGAACAAATTAATTTTCTCTTACAGAAATGTCTGTTTTCTTGATTGAGGTAAGATGTAGTTTACTGATGTTATTGATTGCATTGCAGTTGCACTCTTCACATTCTGAGTTAGCTAACTGCTCCCAGAGCCACAGGCTCAGTGAGGGAAAGGAGCTGTCATGACTGACAGACCTCACTCTTTCCAGAAAGTGGAATAAGAAAATGGTCCCAAAGAGTTGTGGTGAATGGAGTTAAATCCAGCTGGCGGCTGGTCGCGACTGGAGTCCCCCAGGCCAAATGCTGGGTGCTGCACTTGGGCCACAACAACCCCCAGCAGTGCTACAGGCTTGGAGAGGAGTGGCTGGAGAGCTGACAGTCAGAGAGGGACCCTGGGGGTGTTGATTGACAGCCGGCTGAACATGAGCCAGCAGTGTGCCCAGGTGGCCAAGAAGGCCAATGGCATCCTGGCTTGTGTCAGAAATAGCGTGGCCAGCAGGGACAGGGAAGTGACCTTACCCCTGTACTCAGCACTGGTGAGGCCGCACCTCGATTACTGTGTTTGGTTTTGGGCCCCTCACTACAAAAAGGACATTGAATTACTGGACCGTGTCCAAAGAATGGCAACAAAGCTGGTGAAGGGTCTGGAGGACAGGTCTTATGAGGAGTGGCTGAGGGAACTGGGGTTGTTTAGTCTGAAGAAGAGGAGACTGAGGGGAGACCTCATCGCCGGGGTGAGGTCACAAAGGAAGCTGCAAGGATGAGTCCCTTTAACCAAGTAACAAACGATAGGACAAGAGGTAATGGCCTCAAGTTGCACCAGGGAAGGTTTAGACTGGATATTAGGAAGCATTTCTTTACAGAACAGGTTGTTAGGCATTGGAATGGGCTGCCCAGTGCAGTGGTGGAGTCCCCATCCCTGGAGGTGTTTAAGAGTAGGGTCGACATAGCACTTAGGGATATGGTGTAGTTGAGAATGGTCGATGTTAGGTTAATGGTTGGACTAGGTGATCTTCAAGGTCTTTTCCAACCTTGATGATTCTGTGATTCTGTGAAAAAAGACCAGTACTTACCAGTATGCCTTGACTCATTTTAAGCAATTACCCAAGCATTGAAATGTCATTCAAAATAGAAAAATTAGCTGATTTAACAGGTCTATAGTTCTAAAAGGTTAGCAATTTCTATGGAACTGGATGTTAGAACCTGAAATAGAAAAGCCTTAGGCATTGCCAGCTCTTTCTTGATTTTTTGCCCCCAGTTAAATTAGTGACATTAGGTCACAACTATCTGACCCTCTCCCTTTATTTCTTTTTGTTTCATAATCCTCCAAATTTAGCAATTACCTGAAAGCAACCATGAGGACTTTGTTTACAGAGCTGGATTTACCAGAGAGGCTCCTGTGGTTTTCCAACTCCTTGCCTCTCGACCCCATTAAAGAGGAGCCGCACAGCATATGTCTCTCAAACCTCCTCAAAATATATATGGATCTGTATAGACCCTTTGATTTCAATGTTGTTAATTTCATCATAAGAAATCAGACAAATAAAGCTTGAGATTCTTGTCTTTTGGCAAAGCTTTACATCTCTCTGGTGTTTTTCATTTAGGGTGGGGAAGAAAACAAAGGAAAGCCAAAATCATGAGAAGTCTAACCAGTTGTACTAAACACAGGGCAGGGGTAGTGTGTTTGAGGGGGTGAGAGGGAGAATCCTTTGATGACCTCCATAGGCAATTAGCTAACAATAGTCAGTCATGGGACTTCATTAGTTGCTCTCTGCTAGACAATATTGCTGCCTTCTCAACAAGCCCACGCATCATGTGTTCTAATCAGCTAATTACTGCTATATTTCTATCTTATCCTATTCCACAAATGGTCTTAGAAAGCAGATAATGTCACAAATCTTCAAACGAACTTTCACAATCAAATGGTCTGTGACAAATTCTTCTTTGGGCTTCATATAGGTACAAAGGCTCCTTTACTTTGTATTTATGGCTATATTATGTCTGACAAGTACCTCACCATGCAGAGACATTTCAGTAGATAAGTTTGACACAGGTGACCAAAGGACTTTTTCAGAAGCTGATACTGAAATTCTTTAATTGCTGGGGCAGTGTGGAGTGGGGTGGTGGGGAAGGGGGCTCAGCCCCTATTTTCTCCTTATTTTCATTCACTGGGATGGAGTTTAGACAGCTCTCCTCTCTGGATCTGTTCTGAATGTTGCTACGCAAAAATTGGTGAATTTTAATTTGTTTTTATCGTAGTCCCAGTTTTTCAGTTTTATACTGTGGACTGGCACATTATTTAATTTCAGCTACAGAATGCTTGAGCTTTTGGTATTTGTTTTAATGGGACATTTTAACACATTACACCAGTGCAGAATTCTGTATTTTATATCAATTATTTATACACAAGCAGTATAGAAAATGCATCACTGTTTTTGTCATTAAAGTATCTCTACTTGCATTTTTTGTTTCCAGACCTATCTTTTTAATGTAGAAACTGTTCTTCTTCCTCAATTTCAGTGAAATATATATTGATACATAACTCCTTTTTACACCTCAGGAAGTACTCTGATCAAGATCAGTTCATGCTAGTGAAGGACAAATCTCAAAAGGTTCAAATCAGATCAATCATATATTTTTTTATGCTTACACAAATATCAGCTATTCCAAAATAAAACCAGTCTGGCAGTTTCAGAAATAAAGTTTTCTCATGAGATTTTTTGCTATTTCTGACCCTATTCACAGCCAAAAATATTGCAAATTCTCACTTTTTCTTAACTTTTACTTCCAGTCCCTAGTAGATCACATCCCAACATTTTAGAAATTCTAAAAATGGAGTCGACATAAAATTGCTTACAAATGTGAAAGCTCTCTTCCAAATGGAAGTAGCTGCTCTAAGTTTTTTTCCTATTGTGAAGTTTTTTCAGGAAGCATTTTGGTTTCAGTTCTGCTTTATTTATTTCCTCTGCTGTTGGCTTTACATTCAGTTTGGGCTACTGAACACGACTGACAGAGATCCCCAGTCTTTATTAGAATAAATTATTACTAGTTTTTTAAGCAATATGTAAGTAACTATTTATGAATGATTAAAAAGGTAGAAATTAGGGGAAATCCAAAACATAATTCTTAAAATCTGGAATCTTATTTTATTCATTAAAAACATGTATTTACACATAAACTTTCTAAAAAGCAAAAATTTAACTACAGCAAACCAGAATCTTTAGATTGACTGTCTATATACGAAACAAAAAGACAGCCTTATTTGATCTCATACAGAATGTTTTCTGTGAATGTATTTGCTCTGAAAAATTCTGAGATCCTATTCTCTGGACACATAAGGAGGTTTCATTTCAGATCAGAATGTGGTTAAAAGACTTTCAAAGTCACTTTAATTAACTTCTTTCACCATTGGCCATGACTTCAATCATTTGCAGTAGCTTAAATTTCACAGGTGTGCTTGTGTGTTTGTTTGTTTTTCCACTCAATATAAAACAGTAACACACACTCTTCCTGGCTTATTAGTATTCTGCCATCTCAGCAGATTACTGTCCTTCTGTGGAGGAAAGGCTGAAGGGCTGACTTTGAGAAGCACAGGGCAAGGAGAAGGAACACTGCCACCTACTGAAGTAGCTCTTCTCAGTCCACCTCCAAACTCGAAGCTGCCTGTGCCGAGCACTGTAGTATCACCGTTGCCCCAGCAGTGTAATTGCATATGTTGCTGTCGAAGGTCCCGAAGAACCTGTTACTTGCATTATGAAAAGCCACGAACATCAGCAAACTCCTCATTTTCCTTTTTGTTGTGTTTCTTTGCCGGCTGGGGAATTCACCTAAATATGTGTGGCAAAGCAAAAAGGAAAAGGCGCATGTAGTGGTAATGTCTTAGTGCTACTTCATTTAGAAGATGCAGTATGCATGCGTTAGAAATATTCTTGGCACTTACACCCAAAGACATGTGTCTGACCAATATGTTAGCAGGCATGAGGCCATTTGGCAGATGGATATGAGCATACTTAGCCAACAAATATGTTCATCAACGGTATATGTTGAAGGCATAATATTCACCTGGGGAATTCAAAATGGATCTCAGGCCACAAGTTTCCACACCCATGATAAAGCCAGCAGATAAATAACTCAAAGCCCAATGATTTAAGATATAAAATATAAAATTTATTCCAAGTCAAAGTGATATTCTTACTACCTAATTTGACTTAGAAATTGGACTTTTAAAATGGGGCCTTTGAGGTATGTATTGCCATTTCTATTGCTGAGATTTCCTTACACTTTCTAATAAAAAAATCACAAGCAACATCAGTCTGATTGTAGCCTTTTTTATAGTTAGTTTAGATAAATATTCAACAATATTGAAAAAAAATCAGATTGACAAACTCCCAGAAAATTGGACAAAAATGCCTTTTTTGTAAACCATGTGATAATGCCTCATTTAGCTCATTTTTTGTTTGTTAAGGTCAAGAGTCTTCAAAGTAAATGATACAAAGTTCACTGACTTTAAAAAGCTTCAGCTGAAACATGGGGTGATTATCCCATCTAGATTTTGCTTTCCGTACTAATTTGATCCATTTAAGAAATTATGTAGTAATATGAGTATTAATATTTGCTCCTAAACTGAAAATAAGCCTCAGTTAGTGAAGCGTTGTAGAAGCAGCACCCAATTATTTCAATTGCATATTGGAAACTTGAGTAAATACAATTATTCCATCTGATTGTCCATTATTAAGCTATCTGATTTGTTACATACTCTCTCATCATTGCAGCTCACTAGAAAGACGAAATATGTCCTCTGGAAAACTGAGGTCCCAGGCACAAAGATATCTTACTGTTTCTAAAACTTAAACATTATCATGAAGATAGATTTTTAAGACATTGTCATTTTCTGATGAAGAAGTTATGTTCTGTATAACATTGAACTTTCCTCAGCTATTTGTGCAGAGAATCAGATTCACTCCCAGTGAAGGTTAATGAAAAGACTTCAAGGTTCAACTGCTCCTATAGGCCCCTTAGACCTGTGTTGGTATAAATCAATGATAGAAAAGAAAATGCATTTTTATCTCCTTGTTCTGTGTACACAATTTATGTCAAGGCTGACACAATGCACACCTCTTTTTAGAGAAGCCCTTCCATTGTTTGGAGTCAGGGTTTGAGTTCCTTTTGTGAAATAACATTTGAATAGTAATTAAAAGGATATTTCATATTTCTATCTAAATAATTGAAAAATATTTTCAACTAAAAAAATTTCATTATTTTTTCTGACCTTACACTGTAGTGTCTCTGGGAAAGCTCTCCATCATCCTTATTACAAATTTACTTAGTGTTGTCTCTTGTTAACAGATGTGCTCTTTCTGGTTTTGTCACTCATTATGTTGTTATTGTGTATCTAACTATTTCATTTCAATGGCCTCACTTATTATTTACAGTGTTGCTTTCTTTATGCAAGCAATGTAGTACACATTCTGTGTTTCTATTTACACATTTTTTGTAGCTCAGCCTTTTAATATCATCTGTTAATTAGATGTAATCATTTGGGTTTTGTTTGT